>NC_041385.1:832859387-832871782 GCF_002162155.2 Triticum dicoccoides
CGACCCCCCGACCCCGAAACAGCACCCCGACCCCGACACGGCACCCCGACACCGACAGGACACCCCGACCACCGACACCTCCCGAAAAGGTGTTCTTTGGCCTTCCAGAGGCCGACGGGGTCATATATTTGTGAATTATTAGTTAGGTCATATATTTTTCGATTTTGTTATGAAAAACATCATATATAATTGTGTTGATCGTGTAGTTTTAAATGTGCACTTGTTTCATCGCTGCGAGGTTTGGTGTTCGACGACCTCGCCGTGCGTTTGACGAGCTCTGCCCCTTCGTTCGTGGGTGAGCACAAATGACAAGTCCTCCTCCCCCATTAATTATTTGATCTATTCCGATGAAACTTGATAGCTAGCTAGATATGTGTCTTGAATCATCAATATGCGTAACAATTATGTGTCTCCCGTTCGAAAGCGTCATAGTTATAAATATGCATGCATTTGCATATTTATAACCTTGATTCTTTCGAATTGTCCAACGCTATCCATGGACAGCCCGAGTATGTGTAGATTGGGTTCATTTTCCCATATGCTTTGCTCTGGATCCGACGCATATATTTCGTCAGTGCCTCCCCTGTTGTTCTCCGGGTACACATCCTCTCTGTTTATTGTAAAGACGTGTATCAGGAGAACAGCGGGGAGGTGCTGCCGAAATTTTGCGTCGGATCCGGAGCATAGCATGGGAAAATGAACTCAATCTACACATACACGGGTGGGATTAGGACCTATCATTACCTATTAGAGTGTAGGTTGCATGGACGTAATAAAATTGACAAAGTAGATCAACTAATGAATATATACATGGTGAATTACATATATAATTGTTGTGTGTTCAGTAGCTCTGAAAGTCAAGATGAGTGACCGTGCTTGGATGTATACCGGTCACACTGGTCAGAACAAATGGAGCGTTGAATGGTTCACAAAAACTAAGGGGTTTGTGCAAGCCGCATTTGCAAATGACCAAAAGAAAACCTGGTGCCCTTGTTTCCGGTGCGGCAATTGGGAAAAGAAGACAGAGGCTGAAATGGGCAAACACCTGCAGAAGAGTGGTTTTACGCCCGATTATACGGTGTGGACATTTCATGGTGAGTCTACCCAACGTGACCGAGCTGAGGTGGATCGTCGTCGCACCAACGAGCATGGTACCGGGATGGAAAACATGGTGCAAGGCTATGATGATGCTCGGGATTCGGACGAGGAGATGGAGGAATCTGCAAAGGCCTTCAATGAAATGTTGGAGTCTTCGAAACGTCCGCTCCACGAGCACACTGAGCTTTGTCAGTTGGATGCCATCTCACAAGTAATGGCTCTGAAGGCTCAGTTCAACTTGGGCAGAGAATGCTATGACGCAATTATGACAGTATTTGGACGCTTTCTACCCAAAGGCCATGTAATGCCTGCAAACCTGTACCAGTCGGACAAAATCCTCCGTGCACTGAAGATGCCCTATGAGAAGATACATGCCTGTGAGAAAGGATGTGCCTTATTTAGGCTTGACTATGCGGACTTGAACTATTGTCCCATTTGCAAGTCTTCCAGGTATATTGTGGTAGACAACGGTATGGGTGAGAAGACACAGACCAAAATCCCCGTTAGTGTTCTTCGGTATATGCCAACCGTACCAAGACTTCAACGTCTTTTCATGGTCGAAGAGACGGCCAGACAGATGACATGGCACAAAACAGGCAAAAGAACCAAACTAGATGCAGATGGGAATCTGATGATGGTACACACATCGGATGGTGTTGCGTGGAAAAAGTTTGATGAATTACATGCTGACAAAGCGGCAGATCCGAGGCATCCTCGAGTCGGCATCAGCACGGATGGGTTCAGTGTGTTTGGTATGACGGCAGCCCAATACAGTTGTTGGCCCGTATTTGTCTTTCCACTCAATCTCCCCCCCGGACAGATTATGCAAAGAAAGAACATTTTCCTGACGTTGATAATTTCAGGACCCAACTATCCGGGCAAAAATATGAATGTGTACATGCAGGCGCTTAAGGACGAATTGCAAGAAGCCTGGGATAATGGGTTCAAGACATACGACGCCTTTAGCAAACGGAACTTCATAATGCGTGTCTGGTACATGTACTCGACACATGACTTGCCGGCGTATGCGCTATTCGTTGGCTGGTGTGTGCATGGAAGGTTCCCGTGCCCCACATGCAAGGGAGCTCTTGAGTTTCGTTGGCTTCAGGCCGGTTGCAAGTTTTCTTGCTTCGACATGCATAGATAGTTCCTGGATCCTCGCCATAAGTTCAGGAAAGACAAGAAGAACTTCATCAGGGGTAGAGTTGTCAAAAACTCTGCACCACCTGCATTGACAGGCCAACAGACCCTGGGTCGGTTAAACGCTCTCGAGCCAGATCCACAACGTCCAGGGTACTTCAAGGGGTATAATACTAAGCACGCGTGGACTCACAAAACATGCTTATGGGATCTGCCTTACTTCAAAGACCTCCTTTGCCCACACAACATCGACGTGATGCACACTGAGAAGAATATCGCCGAGGCACTTTTTGGTACATTGTTCGGCATAGATGGGAAGTCAAAGGATAATACTAAGGCTAGAGTCGTTCTGGAGGCGCTATGTGATAGGCCGTTACAAAACATGAAAGAACCGAAAGGAAAGCAGAACTGGACGAAGCCAAAGGCATGGTTCAATCTTGGAAGGCCAGCTATGAGGGAAATTCTCTTGTGGGTGCAACAGCAGTTGATGTTCCCCGATGGGTATGAAGCGAATCTAAAGAGGGGAGCGAATCTTGATAAACTGAAGATATTTGGTCTCAAGAGTCATGATTGGCACATATGGATTGAGCGGGTAATGCCGGTGATGTTGCGTGGCTTCATCCCTGAGGATGAATGGCTAGTACTGGCAGAACTTAGCTATTTCTTCCGTGTTCTTTGTGCGAAAGAACTATCGCCTGGCGTGCTAGAAGAAATGGAAGAGTTGGCGCCGGAGTTGATCTGCAAGTTAGAGAAGATCTTTCCACCGGGCTTCTTTAATCCAATGCAGCATTTGATTTTGCATCTCCCGACCGAGGCAAGATTGGGGGGGCCCGTGCAAAATCGTTGGTGCTACCCAACTGAGAGAATGCAGAAGACGCTTCGAGAAAAATGTAAAAATAAACGTAGAATTGAAGCATCGATAGATGAGGCATTCATCACAGAGGAGGCGGCAAACTTCGTAACAGCGCACTACGAAGCCAAAAATCATCATTTGCATAATCCGAAGCCTCGGTACAATGCTGACGAGCCTAAAAAGGGTGGATCCAACCTCAGCCTATTCAAAGGGAATCTCGCACCAGCTAGTGTTTCACATCCAGTATCTTTGGATAACGAAGAATGGCGGACCATTTCGTTGTATATCTTCAACAACCTGATAGAAGTGCGGCCGTACATCGAGTAAGTTCTCGGTACATTGTTTCGCAACTTCTATTTCCTTCGAACTACTCTTATTCCTGGATATGTCATACAGTCGATACGTCGCCATATTCTCGTATGGAGCGGAGATCCAAAAGGATTCCGTCGAAGAGTATGAGCTTCTCGCAAAGCAAGGAGGTGGCTATCCCGGTTTCATCTCTTGGTTCAAACAAACGGTAATTTCTATTAGACAATTTCATTTCATTCGCTAATTTGTGCATAATGCAACAATCCTTTCATATTAAACTTGTAGGCTAATTCAGAGTCTATGGACGCCGAATTGAGACAAGTCGCTAATGGTTTTGACTATAAGGTCCGTTCATTTGACAAGTACGACATCAACGGGTATCGCTTCCGTACCTATGGCAAAGAGCTATCTATGGCCGACCGAAAGTCAACAAATTGTTGTGTATCTGCTATCGGCGAAGGAGGTACCGAGTATTATGGGAGAGTTGAAGCAATTTATGAACTTCTGTTCTATGGTGAAAACCCACCGAATGTCGTAGTCTTCAAATGTTATTGGTTTCAGCCGAAGGAGACTAGAAGGACTCTGAACATGTAGGGCTAGTTGAAATCAACCAAAGCACTCATTTAGATGTTCCTGATGTCTATATTATGTCTCAACAGGCGACCCAAGTATTCTATCTACCGTGGGCCTGCCAAACTAATCCAAATCTGAAAGGTTGGGATGTCGTTTATGAAGTGCCGCCACGTGCTAGACTTTCTCCCCCAAAGGAAGAGGATTATGAACCTCACATTAACCCAGACACATATGAAGGAGAATTCTTCCAAGAGACACGTCTTTCCAAAAAGTGTTTCAAGAACCGCTATACTTCACCCCAAAACATTGAAGTAGACAGCGACAATGAATCCGACATCACCCCAGAGGAGGAACAAGAAGAGCCGGAACAAGAAGAGGTTACTGCTGCGGATGACCTGTCAATGCTTGACTGATTACGTCAAAGTGGCCTTGCACATGTTGATGCCAATGAACCCTATGAGCCCGTCATTGATTATAGTGATGATGATGATTATGCATTTATTGATGATACTGATCGAGATTATTAGTAGTGTCAGGTATTACATTTTTTTATGTTGTACTTGATGATGATACACTTAAGTGATACACATATTATTATTCATGTCGGTCTTTTTTTATGTTGTACTAATTTCGTTTACTGTTTGCCATGGCAGGTGTTGAAAGATGGTGGGCGCTGGTCGGGAGCGTGGTCTGAGGTCTTCCATTCCAGACGCACCTCTCCGCCGAGCGTTGCTGGACAGTATGGCCACACCGCCGGGCCCTTCTTCGTCGACCGCGGTGCCCAGCAGGGGACGAGGTAGGAAGAGAGGAGGTGGGGCACGTGGTCGTGGGAGAGGAGGTAGGGTGACTGCTACGGCGCCTTCCTCGCCGCCACCCCAAGCTGTTTCACCCGAGCACGTGACTGCTAGGGTGGACTCGTCCGAGGAGGAGGCTACACGGACTCCGGTCCACGAGCCTCCGGTCCACGGGTCTTGGGCCAACGAGCTTCGGGTCGACTGGCCTTCGGCCCACATGACCCCGGAGGAGCACACGTCCGGATGGGGTACCTGGCCGGATCAGCCCGAGGAGCCGAGTGGCCATGCTGATGATGGCGGGGAGCCGACTGATCTTGAGGAGGAGGGGGGCACCGTCTACCAGCGTGGTGCTACACGGCTCCCGTCCGTGCCGGTGACCCGCGAGCAGAGGTGGTTGATTTTCCCTGATGGGGAGAGGTACGTAAGTGCATTTAATATTTTTGTACCTTGTGCATTCACGTTTTTTCAAATAACTAATGCGTTGGCCTTGTCATGCTGCAGGGGTTGGGACCACCATCATAGTGTCCGCCGGCCCAACTCCGTCCTTGGAGTTCTTTGTCGGCAAAACTTCCCGGGGTTTGTCACGTTGCCTGGTGAGGGTCGGCTTCCAGAGCTTGGATTGAGCTGGGAGCACTACGTGGCTGCCCCGGCCCCGCCGGATGAGATTATCGACGGTGTCGTGTGCGACACGAGGGCAGACATGGTGATCAAAAAGTTCTGGGTAATTTCTCCTTTACACATTTAAAAATCTTCAACTAGCTAGTTATTAATTGTACTAATCAATATTGTCTCATTTGATTGCAGACATTCTACAGGTGTGAGGAGGGATACGAGGAGGACGCGGCACATGTTATCGAGAACGTCTGCAAGCGCCTACTCCAGAACTTACGGCACGAGGCTCGGGTGCAGGCTGTTCGAGACTACTACGCCTTGCGTGGTATCAAGAAGACCAAGCCGGCGTGCCGCGATAACTTCCTGAGTAAGGAGCAGTACATGAAGGTAATTATTAAGGCCTTCTCTACTTAAGTTCCTTCATTTAGTAATTCTTAGCCGTAGCGCTCAAGTTTCTATTTGCTAACTTAGGCGCCTCCGAGATGGTGTGCGGATCGAATGGATTGTTGGGAGGTGTTGGTCGATGAGTGGTGCTCAAAACAATGGCTAGCCCTCCACAATGAGGCCAAGGACAAACGTGCCCAAATGGAAGGTGTGCCACACCATCAAGGCAGCTCCAACTTATATCAGTTCGGACGCAACTGGGTATGTGGTTTGCTTCATGATTCATGCAATTCATTCATCATGCTAGCTTGAGCCCTTTAATTACTAATTTTCATTGTTTCTCTCTTTCAGGCACGCTACAATAAGGCGGATAAGGTGCCAGAGGTGTACGACCTGTATGCCATGGCCCACACTGCCTCTTTCAAGAAAGTCAAGGCTTTCTCTCAGTCTGACCTCGATGATGCAAACAACTTCACCAACATCTTCTCCCACAACAAGCTCGTGAGATATAGAGATGAGGAGAAGGTGAGGAAAGGGGAGGACTTTAACCCGAGCCAGGGTCCCATTGATCCAGAGCTGTTGATGATATCTGGTGGCGGGAGGTCCCATGGCTCCATAGCCATTGGAGATGGACTTATCCGTTGTCCTAGCACTGTCCCGGAGATCAAGGCGCGCCAGTCGAGCTCCGCTCCTGAGATAAGGCCTCGTGAACGGCCAGTGCAACTCGCCATCAAGGTTAGTGATACGTACTCAGTTATCTTTCTCCATTACATTGTGTGTGCTTCCATCAATGATTACAAATGGTCATGTGAGTGGTGTTGCAGGCTGCTATACAGAGTGAGAGAGATAGAACATAGAAAATTCTGGCGGAGGCGGCGGAGAGGCAGCGGGAGTTGGAGGAGAGGACAACAAAGATGATGGAGGAGGAGAGGGCACGGAATGACATGCACGCAAGGGCCATGTACGAGCTCCTTGTGGTAAGTTTCTTCTGCAGATTAGCCAAAACATTCATGTAGTGTTTGTCTCATTACTAACTAGTATGACTGAGTCATCAAAACCAAATGTGCAGTCTGTGTGCGAGAAGACAGGTCAGACCACTCCGCCGATGCCAATGATTGCTCCTGGGACCACGGTGAGTTTTATTTGAATGGACATTACTTGATAGTCTTAACATTTGAGTGTCATCATGCTAACAAGACATTGGAAATGATCTTTGGTGCAGCGTAACTCCAGACAAGCATCGCACGATCCTTCTCCAGCTACCGACACGAGCCACCCCGCTCCTACACCTCCTGGATCTTGGTAAGTTTATCTGGTGTTTTGCTTAACACATGCATAAAGACCTAGACTTAGCTTTATTTCCTCCGATGCTTACCATAATGACCTAGACTTAACTTCTTCTCCTCCAAAATGACTTAATAAGCTTACTAACCTGCAAAACCATCCATTTTACCTAAGTTAGCTCTAAAACGATCTGTACTTAGCTTACTTATGTCAAAAATTGCATAATTAGCTTAGTTAGCTCATAGACGATCCATTTTACCTAAGTTAGCTCTAAAATGACCCATTTTATCTAGGTTAGCTTATAAATGATCCAGTTCATCCAAGTTATCTCAAAAATGACCCATTTTACCTAGATTAGCTCCTAAATGATCAATTTTACCTACGTTAGCTTTAAAATGACCCATTTCACCTAGGTTAACTCCAAAATGACCCATCTTACCTAGGTTATCTCATAAACGATCCATTTCAACTAATTTAGCTCATAAACGATCCATTTCACCAAGTTAGCTAAAAAACGATTCATTTCACCTAAATTAGCTCTTAAATGATCCATTTCACCTAAGTTAGCTCAAAAAGATCCATTTCAACTAAATTAGCTCATAAATGATCCATTTCACCCAAGTTAGCTCAAAAACGATCCATTTCAACTAAGTTAGCTCATAAATGATCCATTTCACCTAAGTTAGCTAAAAAACGATCAATTTCACCTTAGTTACCTCAAAAACGATCCATTTGACCTTAGTTAGCTCATAAATGACCCATTTCAACTAAGTTAGCTCATAAATGATCCATTTCACCTTAGCTAGCTCATAAACGACCCATTTCAACTTAGTTAGCTCATATATGATCCATTTCACGTAAGTTAGCTCATAAATGACATACTCTTCTTGTTCTAGTCTTCTTCTTGTTCTACTCTTCTTGTTCTAGTCTTATTCTTGTTCTACTCTTCTTGTTCTAACTTTCTTATTTTTCATTTTGCAGATTTCATTCACTTGATGAAAGCTTGCATAGATGGAGTGCTCCTTATCCCTTTCTCTGTTTCTTTTGTATCGTTGAACTATGCATGTATCGTTGGATGAAACTATTGTAATATATATGGTTGGGTGCCTCTATGTTGAACTTGTTATGTATGATGGAACTATGCATGTAATATATATGGTTGGATGATGAAGTTATGTGTTGGATATCTTATATGTTTGCTCTGTAATGGCCTTTTGAAATATATCTATATATGTCATATATATATTTGTGATGAAAATTGTTGGATTTAATAAAAAACAGATAAAAGAGCCAATATGCGGCCATCAGCGGCGGCAAAGAACCTGCCATGTAGTGACGTGTAGATGACATCAGCGGCGGACGGCAAAAACACTAGAAATTTTGCCGTCAGCGGCGGACGGCAAAGGCCTGCCGTTAGCCACTTAACGGACTGACAGCGCAATTATTGCCGTCCGCCGCTCTTTGCCGTCCGCCGCAGACGGCAAAGACTTTGCCATCAGTAGCGAACGGCAAAGTAGCTGTTTACCGTAGCCTACTTTGCCGGAGCCTTTTGCCGTCCGCGGCTGACGGCAAAGGTCTTTGCCGTCCGCCGTTCATGCCTTTGCCGTCCGCCATGGCCGACGGTAAAGTAGCTGATTCCTGTAGTGTAGTTAGCCTCTTTCCTCTGACCAAGTAAATATGCCCGAACTTGCCCCTCCCAAGTGTGTTCCCAACGTGTCAAATTGAGACAAGACCCACTGCTTCTCCTCCCGAGAATGCTGCGAAGCCTAGAGAGAGGCAACAAAAAGACACCATCAGTGTATACTCATGGATCTCAACAAGCCCAGGTTGATCAAACAGGTATAATACACACAAGATGCATGTTTTAACCATGTATACCATCATAAGAAGCTGTGAATTTAGGGCTTCTCAGATCAAGCGGAGAGCTAAGCACATTAAATACCTATCGGATGGTACGACGACCCTGAATTGATGGGTGTGTTTACTTTATTGAACATAAGATATAATCTTCAACCAAACAAGAAGAAAATAGGACGCTTTAGTGCTAGCAGAGTACATAGTCATGCTTAACTGTGATAAATAAAACCAGTAGCTGTTTGTAAGCGATCAGGTTGTTAAAGCTACCAATATATCATTGTTATCATCAAACAAACCATGGGCAAATCCATATATATGCAGCCACGTAAATGATGGCTGCTACAACAATCACATCCTACCAAGAGGCAGGGGGTGCTACCTGCAGGGTGTCATTATCAGCTGGCAGTTGGAACCTTGTGTTGTGCGCCATCATGGTCGGGCTCAAGCTTGGGTGCTCGTCCTCCTTGGCGTTGTCGTCATCCTCAACTGTTGCGTGCATGATAAATGCCTGCAAAGATGCAAATACAAGCAAGCAGTGTTTATTTCTTCTACCATATATATTCAAGCAAGCAGTCATGAGGCGTCAAGTTAATCCAACTCTAAGGACTCTAAAACGCTTGTCGGGGCTAGCTAGGTAAGTACTAGCTGTTGTTGTTGCTTATAGGCATCAACCCATACGTCGATCAGCTTGGTGATTGAGTTACTTATTGGTGATTGAGTTGTTGTTGTTGTTGTTGCTGATAGGCATCAACCCATAATACGTTCACCATATCCTATTCCATATATTTTTGGAATTGGAAATAGAACGGATGCAGTATGGATGCAGAAAAGAAAAAAGAATACGCCGGATTATATAGAAACGGACACAGTACGGTAACGGCGCGGCAACAGACTAGAAGCGGACAAAAGTTATCGGATAATATAGGGAAAAGAACCATGTCTCAATTGGCCTTGCAAAATGTTCCTTGCTGTTAGGGATCACAGCAAAATAACTAGTACATCAAACGATATGAGGATGAGCATCAAAACTATACATGGAGTAGCATCATCAACCAAAGTTTGTCAAGAGAGAAAACACCCAGGCCTAGTCTGGGCTCTATACATGGAAAAACAAAAATCATCAGACCAAAGCTTGTGTAGTGAATACATCAGAACCATGTAGTTTCAACAAACTCAACAAATAAATGACCATGTAGTTATCAGTAGGGTACTAGGGTAGTTACTTCAACACCTCATTGTACGTGCTAATAGAAGGTTCATGGCGTCATGCCTTCAAGTTCATGACGGAAAGAATGCGTGCGGTAATGTCTATGTAGACCAACTTGTGGGAATCTATGTAGACCCGTGTACCACCCTTGCACATGAACCAAACCAAACCTGACTTGAAGGAAGGAAGGGCTCCTCGTGCTCCTGCTACTATGGAATCCAACAAATCTCAAACTTTGAGGCTTGACTCAACTCGACACACATGGACGGGGAGAATCAAAAGAGCAAGGCCGGTTCAGACCTTGGAGTCGACGACAAGGCAGAGGATCAGCCTATGATGTGAGGAGCTTGATGTTCCAACTTTGCAGAGATGATGTATCACATTTACTCTCACACAGAGCATGCGGTTTGTAGAAAATGACTGTGACGTGAGAGTTGCAGAAACTAGTTCTTAAGTCATCCGGTTCCAAAGCTTATATGGGAGAATATAGTGAGCTGTGACGTGCTAGTAGCTCACTAGTATCCATTGTGCTGATGTGTGATTGTTTTTTTTTTCATTTTTGTATTCAAACAAACCATGGGCAAATCCATATATATGCAGCCATGTGAATGATAGCTACTAGAACAATCGCATCCTACCAAGACACTAGCAAGTGAGTGGGCGGAGCGAAGCAGCAGGGACCTTGTGATGTGTGCCATCGTGATCGGGCTAGAGCTCGGGTCCTCGCCCTCCTCGACGTCGTCATAATCCTCGCCTGCTGCAGACATCATGCGTGACTGCAAAACAAGAAAATACAAGCAATCAGTGTATATTTCTTCTCTAATGATGATGAAATACATAAAAGATCCAGCTCACATATTCATTATCTAATGATGAAATACTTGCACAGAGAGGGAGAGAAGGGGTCACATCCAAATCATACAATAGAGTACTACTAGTGCATCATATTGTTTAAATCAACCAAATTTGCTGCAGGAAGCAAGATTGATTGAAGACGGATAGAATGTTTGCTGGAATGTCTATGTAGACCAACATGTGGGAACCTATCTAGGTAGACCCCTGTACACACCAACCAAACAAAACCTAGCGAATAATACGTTCACCATATCCTATTCCATATTTTTTTGGGAATCAGAAACGGGATGGATGCAGTACGGATGCAAAACCAAATAGAAAATACGCTGGATTATATAGGAAATGGACACGGTACGGCAACGGAGCGGCAACGGACTAGAAGCGGACAAAAGTTATCGGATAATATAGAGACAAAACACTCAGTACCTAAGTTTGTGCTCTATACATGAAAAAACAAACACCATCAGGCGAAAGCTTGTGCAGGGAATACATCGGAAACTAGTCTCGTGGTGTAATTGAGAGAAGTAGTTTCAACAAACCCAACAAATACACGACAATATAGTTATCAGTGGGGGTACTAGGGTAGTTACTTCAACACGTCATTGTACGTGCTAACAGAAGGTTCATGGCATCCTTCTACTCCCTTCATTTCTAAATATAAGAACTTTTAGATATTTCAATGCAGACTACATACGGGTGTGTATAGACATATTATAGTGTATATTCACTCATTTTGTTCCGTATGTAGTCCATATTGGAATCTCTAAAAGGTCTTATATTTAGGAACGGATGGAGTATTACTCAGTAAGCAAGGAATAGGACTCCAGTATACAGAAAATGAATAAAGGTTGATTATGTTCCAGATTTAAAGGCAGCTCACATTTATTATGTACCGATTAAAGCTTGATTATGTCATTGTTTTTTCCATTTTTGGATTCAAACAAAACCATTGGCAAATCCGTATATATGCAGCGATAGCTACTAAAACAATCGCATCCCAGCGAGAGACTGGCAAGTGAGTGGGCGGAGGGAGGCAACAGGGACCTTGTGCTGCGACCCATCGTGGTCGGGCTAGAGCTCGGGTCCCCGCCCTCCTCGGCGTCATCATTATCCTCGTCTGCTGCATACATCATACATACCTGCAAACAAGAAAATACAAGCAATCAGTGTTTATTTCTTCTCTAATGATGATGAAATACTCGCACATATAGGAGAGAAGTGGTCACATCCAAATCATACAGTAGCAGTACTACTAGTGCATGATATATCGTTTAAATATAAATCAACCAAGAGAGCAACATTAAGTTGATTTGTTGTAGGAAGCAAGATCTTTTGAAGACGGATAGAAATAGAAGGCTTGCTGCAATGTCCATGTAGATCAACATGTGGGACTCTATCTATGTAGAACCATGTACCACCAACTGAACCA
>NC_041385.1:832872112-832927835 GCF_002162155.2 Triticum dicoccoides
AGCAGAGGAAGAGGAAGAGGAGCTTACCCCTGGCCCTGCCTACTGGCGTTGGAGTCGAACAAATCCTCTTCTCCTCGATCTTAGAAAACACTCAGACCTAAGACTGGGCTCTATACATGGAAAAACAAACATCATCAGGCCAAAGCTTGTGCAGGGAATACATCAGAATTTACTCTCAGGGTCTAAGCGAGAGAAGTAGTTTCAACAAACCCAACAAGTACATGCTAATAGAAGGTTGAGCCAGAGGGTGTGCAGCACCGGCCCATTGTACGTGCTAATAGAAGGTTCAACACCTCATGGTACATGCTAATACAAGGTTCATGGCGTCATGCCTTCTATGTAGTTCTTAGTAGAACAACTGAACAAGGGAAGTAAGCAAGGAATAGGCCTCGAGTAAACAGAAAATGAATGAAGCTTGATTATGTTCCAGATTTAAAGGCAGCTCATATTTATTTCGTACCGATTAAAACTTGATTGTGTCATTATTTTTTCCCATTTTGGATTCAAAAAACCAGGGGGAAAATCCATATATATATATGCAGCCACGTAAATGATAGCTACTAGAACAACCGCATCCTACTGAGAGAATAGCAAGTGAGGGAGGCAGCAGGGACCTTGTGCTGTGCGCCATCGTGTTCGGGCTAAGCTCGGGTCCTTGGGCCCCCATGGCGTACACGAACACCATGGCGAGTGCCAGGTAGAACTCCGGGTGGCCCAGGTTGAGCCAGAGTGCCTGCAGCTCCGGCACAACGCCCGAGAGCCCCGTGGCGTACACGAACAGGCCCGCACGGATGTGCCGGAGTCGCGGCGACGAGCGGGCGGGCACCAGGAGTGCCGCCACGACGAGCACGGCCAGGCACGTGACGGCCCCGAATACAAACACCGTCTGCAGCCACCAATGCCCTCTGGTTCGCCGAGGTCTGTTCGAATAAAAAGATAAGCGCAGGTAAGTACGATTCACCATAATGTACAAGTGTATATCATCGATCAGTATATGCTTATCATTGCCAAGTAAGTAGATATACTGCTGGAGGTTTTAATCTCAAAGGTTGTTGGATTCATCAGATAGACAGACTGGCTTTTTAGAAATGGCGGTGGATTTGGGATTATTGATGGCCTAGCCACTGAAGAGCGGCTTGAAGCGCAAATGCTTCACCGGCCTTAATAAAACTTATTTATACCTGCACATGGACATGGAGCAGTCCTGTCCTGAATGGTTCACCATTCACGACACCACAAAACTTGCAGACTTGCTAAACTTTCATCCATTAACAGTGAGAGTAAGATATCTATCCAACATGTGGGAATCTATCTAATCTATCTGATCTGACCTGACCTTGAAGGAAGGAAGAGAAGAGAGCAGAGGAAGAGGAAGAGTAAGAGGAAGAGGGTCCTCGTGCGCCTGATGCTGTGGAATCCAACAAATCTCAAAATTCTGAGGCTCGACTCAGACATGGACGGGGAGAATTGAAAGAGCATCAGACCTTAAGAGTCGAGGACGAGGCAGAGGAGCAGCGGCGTCCGTGGCCACCGTCCTTGAGCAGGACATTGCCGCCGCGCTCGTCCCGGGGCGGCGGCTGCAGGATCCTTATTTTGCGATCCAACGAATTCGACCCACTAGCTAGTTCAGGTACGTACGTACACACCACTAAACATGCATGCGTACGTGTAGCTGCTCACTTTTAGTGGACGGAGAAACTTGAACATGCCAGAAAAGACATGTTATTCATTTAACAGAAAATAGATTTGGTAATCAACTACTCCCTCTGTTCATTTTTATAAGGCCTTGTAACAAGTCACTTTTCTCCTTCGTCCTGCGTGTAGTTTCTGTATATCGTGGGTAAGGTGAGGCTATTGCAGCCGGACTCCAGGAAAACGACGGCTTGTAAAGATTTCATCGTGGACTTCGATCGGAAACCAAGGAAGGAAAACAAGAGGAGGATTTCGTGTACTACTAATGCACGTACTAATCCTATCCGCGTACGGATGCTAACTTCTACGTACTCCGTATATATAACATGACTCAAATACCCAGCACGCAAGCCAAACACGCTTGGAAGCTCTCTCTCTCTATAGTCTATATATGCTCATTGTGTTCCAGCGAGGGAAGGGTGTGTGGTCTCCCAAGCCATGGGAAACTCTATATGCCTACATCATTGACGTCGCGTTTCTCGGTGATAAACTATATGCCATCACCAGGTTCGAGGACCTCATCCCACTTGATCTCACATTGGATCGAGATGGAATGCCCATTGTTACAATGGGGACACGTATCATCAAGGCAACGCTCCATGATGAGGAGGACGACCAAGATGGTGACAATGACCAAAATGAAGGTGAGCAAGATGAGAAAGAGGAGGAAGAAGACAACGGTCGTGAAGAGGACGGCGAAGATGATGACAATGACCAACATGAAGGTGAGGAAGAAGATGAAGAGGAAGAAGACAATGACAGTGAAGAGGAGGAACGAGATTATGACTTGACCAATATCAATTGCTCAGCTCAATATATACCAGACGCCCAGCCTGGTGGTGTCACCTTAATTAGTCGGCACATCATCGAATTAAATGGGAAGCTACTCATGGTAAATCATCGTCGGCACTTCCATCCAGATACTTTTTGGATCACTCTACGGGTGGATGTTTTTGAAGCAGACTTTAGCACACATGCTTGGGTGCCAGTGACTGGAGGGCTAGGTGGTGGTCGGGCACTCTTCGTTAGCATGAAATTCTCCAAAGCTGTCCCGGCGCCTTGTGGAGGGGTGGAGGAAGATATGATTTATTTTATGGACACGAACGATGTGTTCAACATGAAGTCTGGTACTTCTAGCCCATCGAAGTTTAGTTGGTATTCTATAGGGAGAACATGGCTATTCCCTCCGGAGTCGTGGCTTTGATATGCGAACATGTTCTATCACAATGTTGCAACATATCTAAGATTAGATATCAGAAAGAATATATTGTTTTAAAGTATTTTCTCTCATAATCTATCATCTAAAAAAATTGTTTTGTAGTATATGTAATTTTTTATCATTGTTGGTCAGACTATGCATACAGTTTACCGAATTTCCCTAAAAATGATTTATAGCCAGCAATAATGTGTGTTCAATTGTAGGTGCATCTACATGGGACACAACCGACTAACACTGGTCACCCTTTTCGCCCTGTTTTGTCGTTTCCTTTTTTCAGCTTTCTGTTTCCTATTTAATTATTTTACCTTCAGTATTTTTTTATTGTATCATTAAAAAAATCATTCACTTATTTATTCTAGAAGCATGCAAAAAATTGTCCACGGCTGGTATAATAAGAGTCGTTCCATCCAACAAATTAAATGTTCATTGTAAATAACCCTTTTTTTTAGTTTTAAGTACATCTCTAAAAATGCTCCTTATTTGTTATAAACTTGTACTCATAGCCCAAAAATATTCATGGAACTAGTTTTTTAAGATTATGAAGTATTGTTGTTAGCTAATTCTTTTATTTAGGTGCATGGATATTTTCTATGAACTATAAGAAACAGACGTTTTTTTTCCGAGATTGTCGAAACAAACAAAACCAACTTTGGGAGTCATATAGCATGTCAACTATCAAACAATTCTTGTGAAACTACATGGACAAATTAAGTGAACATCAGAACACATCTAGTGTACATGAACATTTTTTAAATGCTTTGGGACTATTTTTGTGAGATACAAGACCATACATTTGATGAATAAGAACAATACTGGCGCACTATATATGCATTTATTTGGTCAACTAATTTTTCCTCCTAGGTCATTATGCATGAATGTTTGATAATGGCGTGTTTTTTTCACGTATAGTAAGGATAAGGAGATATGACCAGGATGCGAGGTAAATAGGATGGCACAAAACAGCTAAGCCACCGAAGATGCGAGGTAAATAGGATGGCGCATTCAGGTATGCACCACTGTCGTCGCCACTGTTGCTGGCGAGGAGGACGAGGGAGCTTTGCGGACTCGGGCTCCGCTTCCTCCCCTTCCCTCCAACCACCAAAGTTGTGAAAGTGAAGGTAGAGATCGGCGCAACAACGACCATCGCCGACGGTCTCAATGTGTAGGGTCGGGTATTTTTTTTTCCTGTTTGTTTCACCATTCTTTGAACTAAATATTATACTCCCTCCGTCTGAAAGTAAGTGTCGCTGATTATTACAATTTTGTACTAAATCAGCGACACTTATTTTGAGACGGGGAAGTAGTAAGCAGAACTGGTGCTCATGAAATAACTCATGGTTTGTGACTACTGCAGAATGATGTGAAAGTGAAACCGAAAAATAAGAAGATACGAAGTACACACTATTGAAACACAGCCAAAATAACAGCTGAAATATGTGTGGTGAAACTCTTCGTTTGAGTAAATCAGTTTGAATTCAACAAAACATTTCTCGAAAGAAAATTGAAGGTGAAAGGAAATATGACAAAATCATATGGCTGGCTTCGACCCACTTTCCATCCCACGAGATGATTGGCATGTCTCTTTCTTTAGCACCAGAAGCTTGCCTGCCAAGGAAACTAGTAGTAGCTCATTCCATTGCTGAGTCACCTGTCAACGCTATCCCAAAATCAGACGGGCCAAGGAAAATTCAACAGGGCGACGGTGTACACCAAGTACCATGAGAGCCACATACACTATGACTGACAGGTAGAGAGGAGAGTCCGCAAGCCCACCCGTCAGGCACTCGCTGCCGCAGTGCGCGCCTACGCGTGGTTGTACGCGAGCGTCACTGTCGTAGGAAGGCTCGTGTGCGGGTACATATGACCACATGCTCGAATTAGAGAAGTTTGAGCGCCCTGCTCGGCTCACCTCCCCCTATAAAAATGTCTCCAGGGCTCCCCTGCTTTTCCTACAGAAACACATAAGCACACACTGACACACGATCAGTAGCAGAGAAGACCTGAGTTTTCTCAAAGCTTGGAGAGCAGAGGAAAGAAAGAAAGACAGGGACGGGGAAATTTAAGTGGTGTAGAAGCTTAGCAGAGCATCAATGGGGTTTTGCTGTGGGTGTTCGGATGTCAAGGTGCTCCCCAAGAACAACTCCTTGGCTTCCTCGCCCTCGCCGTCCGCTAAAGATTCCAGCGATGGCGCCAAGAAGAAGCAGCCTCAAGCCGTAAAGAAGGAAGGGAAAGAGAAGAAAAGGAGCAACCTTGACCGGGCCGCCATGGCGTCGCCCCGCCTCCCCTTCCATTCTCGACCAGGCCTAATGTAATAGATTATGCAGATTTCAGAACAATAGTGCATATATACAATCATGTAGGTTCTCTTATTAGCTTATGCCTGGGTTTGCCTCGGTTGTTCCGCTGAAGATTTCATTTGTACTGTGTCCACATGTACTATTTTATTCATGGATGGTCAGTTGATCCAATTGCTGCTGTTCTTGTCAATTTACTAGTAGACATTACATTCATTGTCATCAGGATAATATTTGTTTTCTTACTTTTATCTTGGATTGTTATTCCTCTGGCTTGACTGAACTTACTAGGTTGGGTGAACAAAGACATGATCTTTCATGTCTTCCCTCCCTGCGGAATGTGGATGTGTGATGCAGAACTAAGTAAAATAAAAAAGAGAATTTGTCATCCAATAAATAAAGACATGTCAAAATGAAAGTACTTTACTTAGGAAAGTGTGTTGACATAACTAAAGGATTCTGCTTCATCAAGGCAAACCCAACAAAGGACTTGTTCATCATTTTCGTTAACTGAATTGCACATTTTAATCCTAGTTTCTATGTATGTAATAATGCTTACCCCATTCAAATATTTCTGCAACATTTTACCTTGGAGTTGTTACATTGTGTCAAGTTTAACCAAATTTAATGGTTTGCCACTAGTTCTGACTGGATTGGCTGCACTTGTCATGCTGGTGTGGCTGGTTACCGGTACTCCAACTAGATAGCATAGACCAGCGGGGTGCGTCTCCCTACATGCACTACCCAGCCACGTGAGAGATATTTTTCGACAAAAGGTGTTTTTTATTGACTCAAAATCAAGCATCGAGCGATACAATTATAGTGAGTACACACGCGCGCGCGCGCCCGCAAAGTATCACGTCGGCAAATAGCAAAGTCATTCAAGACCGAAGCTATGCCTAGTCGAAGGGGAAAATGAAAAAGAAAACGAAAGCGATGAAAACAATGATTGACGACATACGACAGTGACCATTGGCACCAATCATGTCTTGGCAGCACAAGGACTACGAAGAAGGTGTTGGGGAACGTTGCAGAAAATTAAAATTTTTCCTACGGTTTCACCAAGATCCATCTATGAGTTCATCTAAGCAACGAGTCAAGGGAGAGAGTTTGCATCTACATACCACTTGTAGATGTCGTGCGGAAGCTTGCAAAGTGATGATGTAGTCGTACTCGACGTGATTCGAATCACCGATGACCAAGTGCTGAACGGACAGCACCTCCGCGTTCAACACACGTACGGGGCGGGAGACGTCTCCTCCTTCTTGATCCAGCAAGGGGGAAGGAGAGGTTGAGGAAGACAGCTCCACTGGCAGCACGACGGCGTGGTGATGGTGGAGAGGCAGTACTCCGACAGGGCTTCGCCAAGCACACAACGGAGGAGGAGAGGTGTTGGGGAGGGGAGGGCTGCGCCTTGGAGGGTGGTCCGGCTGCCCTCCCCTCACCCTTCTATTTATAGGGGGAAGGGAGAAGGGGGCCGGCCCCCTAGAACCCATCTAGGGGGGGTGCGGCGGCCTAGGGGAGAGGGGAGAGGGTGGCTTGCCCCCCAAGCCAAGGGGGCGCCCCCTCTAGGGTTCCCCCTCAACCCTAGGCGCATGGGCCCAAGGGAGGGGGGTGCGGCCAGCCCACCAGGGGCTGGCTCCCTGCCCCACGCAGCCCATGTGGCCCCCCGGGAGGGGTGGCCCCTCCCGGTGGACCCCCGGAACCCTTCCGGTGGCCCCGGTACAATACCGATATGACCCCGAAACTTCCCGGTGTCCGTTTGACAACTTCCCATATATAAATCTTTACCTCCGGACCCTTCCGGATCTCCTCGTGACGTCCAGGATCCCATCCGGGACTCCGAACAACATTCGGTAGTCACATACTAGTCTTCCTAATAACCCTAGCGTCACCGAACCTTAAGTGTGTAGACCCTACGGGTTCGGGAGACATGCAGACATGACCGAGACGCTCTCAGTCAATAACCAACAGCGGGATCTGGATACCCATGATGGCTCCCACATGCTCCTCGATGTTGTCATCGGATGAACCACTATGTCGAGGATTCGATCAAAACCCTGTATGCAATTCCCTTTGTCAATCGGTACGTTACTTGCCCGAGACTCGATCGTCGGTATCCCAATACCTTGTTCAGTCTCGTTACCGGCAAGTCACTTTACTCGTACCGTAATGCATGATCCCGTGTCCAACACCTTGGTCACATTGAGCTCATGATGATGATGCATTACCGAGTGGGCCCAGAGATACCTCTCCGTCATACGGAGTGACAAATCCCAGTCTCGATCCGTGTCAACCCAACAGCTACTTTCGGAGATACCTGTAATGCACCTTTATAGTCACCCAGTTACGTTGTGACGTTTGATACACCCAAGGCACTCTTACGGTATCCGGGAGTTACACGATCTCATGGTCGAAGGAAGAGATACTTGACACTGGCAAAGCTCTAGCAAAACGAACTACACGATCTTTTATGCTATGCTTAGGATTGGGTCTTGTCCATCACATCATTCTCCTAATGATGTGATCCCGTTATCAATGACATCCAATGTCCATAGTCAGGAAACCATGACTATCTGTTGATCACAACGAGCTGGTCAACTAGAGGCTCACCAGGGACATATTGTGGTCTAAGTATTCACACGTGTATTACGATTTCCGGATAATACAGTTATAGCATGAATAAAAGACATTTATCA
Source organism: Triticum dicoccoides (assembly GCF_002162155.2). Classification (NCBI taxonomy): domain Eukaryota; kingdom Viridiplantae; phylum Streptophyta; class Magnoliopsida; order Poales; family Poaceae; genus Triticum; species Triticum dicoccoides. The sequence goes on from NC_041385.1 coordinate 832,880,017, forward strand.
TGAACATTGAAATATAATAATACTTTTATTATTGCCTCTAGGGCATATTTTCAACAGTCTCCCACTTGCACTAGAGTCACCAATCTAGTTACATTGTGATGAATCGAACACCCATAGAGTTCTGGTGTTGATCATGTTTTGCACGCGAGAGAGGTTTAGTCAGCGGATCTACGACATTCAGATCCGTGTGCACTTTGCAAATCTCTATGTCTCCATCTTGAACATTTTCACGGATGGAGTTGAAACGACGCTTGATGTGCCTGGTCTTCTTGTGAAACCTGGGCTCCTTGGCGAGGGCAATAGCTCCAGTGTTGTCACAGAAGAGTTTGATCGGCCCCGACCCATTGGGTATGACTCCTAGGTCGGTGATGAACTCCTTCACCCAAATCGCTTCATGCGCTGCCTCCGAGGCTGCCATGTACTCCGCTTCACACGTAGATCCCGCCACGACGCTCTGCTTGCAGCTGCACCAGCTTACTGCTCCACCATTCAACATATACACGTATCCGGTTTGTGACTTAGAGTCATCCAGATCCGAGTCGAAGCTAGCGTCGACGTAACCCTTTACGACGAGCTCTTCGTCTCTTCCATAAACGAGAAACATGTCCTTCGTCCTTTTCAGGTACTTCAGGATATTCTTAACCGCTGTCCAGTGTTCCTTGCCGGGATTACTTTGGTATCTTGCTACCAAACTTACGGCAAGGTTTACATCGGGTCTGGTACACAGCATGGCATACATAATAGATCCTATGGCTGAAGCATAGGGGATGACACTCATCTCTTCTTTATCTTTTGCCGTGGTCGGTGACTGAGCCGAGCTCAATCTCACACCTTGTAACATAGGCAAGAACCCCTTCTTGGACTGATCCATTTTGAACCTCTTCAAAATCTTATCAAGGTATGTGCTTTGTGAAAGACCTATGAGGCGTCTCGATCTATCTCTATAGATCTTGATGCCTAATATATAAGCAGCTTCTCCAAGGTCCTTCATTGAAAAACACTTATTCAAGTAGGCCTTAATGCTGTCCAGAAATTCTATATTATTTCCCATCAATAGTATGTCATCTACATATAATATGAGAAATGCTACAGAGCTCCCACTCACTTTCTTGTAAACGCAGGCTTCTCCATAAGTCTGCATAAACCCAAACGCTTTGATCATCTCATCAAAGCGAATGTTCCAACTCCGAGATGCTTGCACCAGTCCATAAATGGATCGCTGGAGCTTGCATACTTTGTTAGCGTTTCGAGGATCGACAAAACCTTCCGGCTGCATCATATACAGTTCTTCCTTAAGATGCCCGTTAAGGAATGCCGTTTTGACGTCCATTTGCCATATCTCACAATCATAGTATGCGGCAATTGCTAACATGATTCGGACGGACTTCAGCTTCGCTACGGGAGAGAAAGTCTCGTCGTAGTCAATCCCTTGAACTTGTCGATAACCCTTAGCGACAAGTCGAGCCTTATAGATTGTAACATTACCATCCGCGTCCGTCTTCTTCTTAAAGATCCATTTGTTTTCTATCGCTCGCCGATCATCGGGCAAGTCTGTCAAAGTCCATACTTTGTTTTCATACATGGATTCTATCTCGGATTTCATGGCTTCAAGCCATTTGTTGGAATCCGGGCCCGCCATCGCTTCTTCATAGTTCGAAGGTTCATTGTTGTCTAACAACATGATTTCCAGGACAGGGTTGCCGTACCACTCTGGTGCGGAACGTGTCCTTGTGGACCTACGAAGTTCAGCAGTAACTTGATCCGAAGTACCTTGATCATCATCATTGTTTTCCTCTTCAGTTGGTGTGGGCATCACAGGAATGGTTTCCTGCGCTGCGCCACTTTCCCGCTCAAGAGGTAGTACTTCATCGAGTTCTACTTTCCTCCCACTTACTTCTTTTGAGAGAAACTCTTTTTCCAGAAAACATCCGTTCTTGGCAACAAAGATCTTGCCTTCGGATCTTAAGTAGAAGGTATACCCGAAAGTTTCCTTAGGGTATCCTATGAATACGCATTTTTCCGACTTGGGTTCGAGCTTTTCAGGTTGAAGTTTCTTGACATAAGCATCGCATCCCCAAACTTTTAGAAACGACAGCTTAGGTTTCTTTCCAAACCATAATTCATACGGTGTCGTCTCAACGGATTTAGACGGTGCCCTATTTAAAGTGAATGTAGCTGTCTCTAGAGCGTATCCCAAAATGATAGCGGTAAATCGGTAAGAGACATCATAGACCGCACCATATCTAATAGGGTGCGATTACGACGTTCGGACACACCGTTTCGCTGAGGTGTTCCAGGCGGCGTGAGTTGTGAAACGATTCCACATTTCCTTAAGTGTGTACCAAATTCGTGACTTAAGTATTCTCCTCCACGATCTGATCGTAAGAATTTTATCTTTCGGTCACGTTGGTTCTCTACCTCATTCTGAAATTCCTTGAACTTTTCAAAGGTCTCAGACTTGTGTTTCATTAAGTAGACATACCCATATCTACTCAAGTCATCTATGAGAGTGAGAACATAACGATACCCTCCGCGAGCCTCAACGCTCATTGGACCGCACACATCGGTATGTATGATTTCCAACAAGTTGGTTGCTCGCTCCATTGTTCCGGAGAACGGAGTCTTGGTCATTTTGCCCAAAAGGCATGGTTCGCATGTGTCAAACGATTCATAATCAAGAGACTCTAAAAGTCCATCGGCATGGAGCTTCTTCATGCGCTTGACACCAATGTGACCAAGGCGACAGTGCCACAAGTATGTGGGACTATCGTTATCAACTTTAAATCTTTTGGCATCTACACTATGAACATGTGTAATATTACGCTCGAGATTCATTAAGAATAAACCATTGACCATCGGAGCATGACCATAAAACATATCTCTCATATAAATCGAACAACCATTATTCTCAGACTTAAATGAGTAGCCATCTCGTATTAAACGAGATCCAGATACAATGTTCATGCTCAAACTTGGCACTAAATAACAATTATTAAGGTTCAAAACTAATCCCGTAGGTAAATGTAGAGGCAGCGTGCCGACGGCGATCACATCGACTCTGGAACCATTCCCGACGCGCATCGTCACCTCGTCCTTCGCCAGTCTCCGTTTATTCCGCAGCTCCTGCTGTGAGTTACAAATATGAGCAACGGCACCGGTATCAAATACCCAGGAGTTACTACGAGTACTGGTAAGATACACATCAATCACATGTATATCAAATATACCTTTGGTGTTGCCGGCCTTCTTATCCGCTAAGTATTTGGGGCAGTTCCGCTTCCAGTGACCCTTCCCCTTGCAATAAAAGCACTCAGTCTCAGGCTTGGGTCCATTCTTTGACTTCTTCCCGGTAACTGGCTTACCAGGCGCGGCAACATCTTTGCCGTCCTTCTTGAAGTTCTTCTTACCCTTGCCCTTCTTGAACTTTGTGGTCTTATTGACCATCAACACTTGATGTTCTTTCTTGATTTCAGCCTCTGCTGACTTCAGCATCGAGAACACTTCAGGAATGGTCTTTTCCATCCCCTGCATGTTGTAGTTCATCACAAAGCTCTTGTAGCTTGGTGGGAGCGACTGGAGGATTCTGTCAATGACCGCCTCATCTGGTAGGTTAATGTTCAGCTGGGTCATACGGTTGTGCAACCCAGACATCTTCAGGATGTGCTCACTGACAGAACTGTTTTCCTCCATCTTACAACTGTAGAACTTGTCGGAGACATCATATCTCTCGACCCGGGCATGAGCTTGAAAAACTAGTTTCAGCTCTTCGAACATCTCATATGCTCCGTGGTGCTCAAAACGCTTTTGGAGCCCCGGTTCTAAGCTGTAAAGCATGCCGCACTGAACGAGGGAGTAATCATCAGCACGAGACTGCCAAGCATTCATAATGTCTTGGTTCTCTGGGACGGGAGCGTCACCTAGCGGTCCTTCTAGGACATATTGTTTCCTGGCAGCTATGAGGATGATCCTCAGGTTCCGGACCCAGTCCGTATAGTTGCTGCCATCATCTTTCAGCTTGGTTTTCTCTAGGAACGCGTTGAAGTTCATGTTTACATTAGCGTTGGCCATTGATCTACAAGACATATTTGCAAAGGTTTTAGACTAAGTTCATGATAATAAAGTTCTAATCAAATTATGAACTCCCACTTAGATTAGACATCCCTCTAGTCATCTAAGTGTTACACGATCCGAGTCGACTAGCCCGTGTCCGATCATCACGTGAGACGGACTAGTCATCGTCGGTGAACATTCTCATGTTGATCGTATCTTCCATACGACTCGTGTTCGACCTTTCGGTCTCCGTGTTCCGAGGCCATGTCTGCACATGCTAGGCTCGTCAAGTTAACCCTAAGTGTTTTCGCTGTGTAAAACTGTCTTACACCCGTTGTATGTGAACGTAAGAATCCATCACACCCGATCATCATGTGGTGCTTAGAAGCGACGAACTGTAGCAACGGTGCACAGTTAGGGGAGAACACTTCTTGAAATTTTTGTAAGGGATCATCTTATTTACTACCGTCATCCTAAGTAAACAAGATGCATAAACATAATAAACATCACATGCAATTATATAGTTGTGACATGATATGGCCAATATCATATAGCTCCATTGATCTTCATCTTCGGGGATCCATGATCATCTTGTCACCGGCTTGACACCATGATCTCCATCATCATGATCTCCATCATCGTGTCTTCATGAAGTTGTCACGCCAACGACTACTTCTACTTCTATGACTAACGTTTAGCAATAAAGTAAAGTAGTTTACATGACGTTATTCAATGACACGCAGGTCATACAAAAAATAAAGACAACTCCTATGGCTCCTGCCGGTTGTCATACTCATCGACATGCAAGTCGTGAATCTTATTACAAAGAACATGATCTCATACATCACAATTCATCATTCATCACAACTTCTGGCCATATCACATCACATGATCAATCGCTGCAAAAACAAGTTAGATGTCCTCTAATTGTTGTTGCATCTTTTACGTGGCTGCAATTGGGTTCTAGTAAGAACGTTTTCTTACCTACGAATCACCACAACGTGATTTTGTCAACTTCTATTTACCCTTCATAAGGGCCCTGTTCATCGATTCCGCTCCAACTAAAGTGGGAGAGACAGACACCCGCCAGCCACCTTATGCAACTAGTGCATGTCAGTCGGTGGAACCGGTCTCACGTAAGCGTACGTGTAAGGTTGGTCCGGGCCGCTTCATCCCACAATACCGTTGAGCAAGAAAAGACTAGTAGAGGCAAGTAAGATGACAAAATCCACGCCCACAACAAGATTGTGTTCTACTCGTGCAAAAAGAACTACGCATAGACCTAGCTCATGATGCCACTGTTGGGGAACGTTGCAGAAAATTAAAAAATTTCCTACGGTTTCACCAAGATCCATCTATGAGTTCATCTAAGCAACGAGTCAAGGGAGAGAGTTTGCATCTACATACCACTTGTAGATGTCGTGCGGAAGCTTGCAAGGTGATGATGTAGTCGTACTCGACGTGATTCGAATCACCGATGACCAAGTGCTGAACGGACAGCACCTCCGCGTTCAACACACGTACGGGGCGGGAGACGTCTCCTCCTTCTTGATCCAGCAAGGGGGAAGGAGAGGTTGAGGAAGACAGCTCCACCGGCAGGACGACGGCGTGGTGATGGTGGAGAGGCAGTACTCCGACAGGGCTTCGCCAAGCACACAACGGAGGAGGAGAGGTGTTTGGGAGGGGAGGGCTGCGCCTTGGAGGGTGGTCCGGCTGCCCTCCCCTCACCCTTCTATTTATAGGGGGAAGGGAGAAGGGGGCCGGCCCCCTAGAACCCATCTAGGGGGGGTGCGGCGGCCTAGGGGAGAGGGGAGAGGGTGGCTTGCCCCCCAAGCCAAGGGGGGCGCCCCCTCTAGGGTTCCCCCTCAACCCTAGGCGCATGGGCCCAAGGGAGGGGGGTGCGGCCAGCCCACCAGGGGCTGGCTCCCTGCCCCACGCAGCCCATGTGGCCCCCCGGGAGGGGTGGCCCCTCCCGGTGGACCCCCGGAACCCTTCCGGTGGCCCCGGTACAATACCGGTATGACCCCGAAACTTCCCGGTGTCCGTTTGACAACTTCCCATATATAAATCTTTACCTCCGGACCCTTCCGGATCTCCTCGTGACGTCCAGGATCCCATCCGGGACTCCGAACAACATTCGGTAGTCACATACTAGTCTTCCTAATAACCCTAGCGTCACCGAACCTTAAGTGTGTAGATCCTACGGGTTCGGGAGACATGCAGACATGACCGAGACGCTCTCAGTCAATAACCAACAGCGGGATCTGGATACCCATGATGGCTCCCACATGCTCCTCGATGTTGTCATCGGATGAACCACTATGTCGAGGATTCGATCAAAACCCTGTATGCAATTCCCTTTGTCAATCGGTACGTTACTTGCCCGAGACTCGATCGTCGGTATCCCAATACCTTGTTCAGTCTCGTTACCGGCAAGTCACTTTACTCGTACCGTAATGCATGATCCCGTGTCCAACACCTTGGTCACATTGAGCTCATGATGATGATGCATTACCGAGTGGGCCCAGAGATACCTCTCCGTCATACGGAGTGACAAATCCCAGTCTCGATCTGTGTCAACCCAACAGCTACTTTCGGAGATACCTGTAATGCACCTTTATAGTCACCCAGTTACGTTGTGACGTTTGATACACCCAAGGCACTCTTACGGTATCCGGGAGTTACACGATCTCATGGTCGAAGGAAGAGATACTTGACACTGGCAAAGCTCTAGCAAAACGAACTACACGATCTTTTATGCTATGCTTAGGATTGGGTCTTGTCCATCACATCATTCTCCTAATGATGTGATCCCGTTATCAATGACATCCAATGTCCATAGTCAGGAAACCATGACTATCTGTTGATCACAACGAGCTGGTCAACTAGAGGCTCACCAGGGACATATTGTGGTCTAAGTATTCACACGTGTATTACGATTTCCGGATAATACAGTTATAGCATGAATAAAAGACATTTATCATGAACATTGAAATATAATAATACTTTTATTATTGCCTCTAGGGCATATTTCCAACAGAAGGTTCTTCAAAAGCGACGCCTTCAAGAAGAGAATAACCTGCAAGCGCCGTCATTGCCCGATCCTACCATCGAAGGTCAGATTGTGGGTTTGCACCTTGAAGATCAAATCCGACGAAATTCCGAGCAATTCCTTCATCAAGGTTACGACGCAGAGAATGCCGCCATTGCCAGGTATAACCAAAGGGTCATACCTAGGGTTTTCACTCCGGAGCTCGAGACCACCAAACGAAGTCATCCTATGTTGTCTCCTTCACTTGCTATGATCCAAGCATTAGTATACAATGCACGGTCCTGATGGCTATATGCATGCATAAATGAGGTGTTAAAAAGAAATGCTCGAAAGCTGGCCTGATATGTCCACGGATGTTTGAGGAGCCAAATTTAAGGTGGGTGGCCGTAGATGCCCTAACAGATCTCTATACAAAAGATGTGGCACATGAAACATGGAAAAATCAAACGGCTTCCACCCACTTACCATTACAGGAGATGATTGGCAGGTCTTCAATCTACTCTACACGAACAAGTCATTTTCCCCTAGAAAATAAAGAAAAAAGTCGCTATCTCGAAGACCTTGTCAGCCAAGCAACCTCCCCTCTACGCTTGGTCACAGGTCAATGTTGCATGACCAGCAGTATCCTATCAGCAAGGCCAAGGAAAATTCAACAAGCCACGAGGCCCACGATGCACAACCAGCACCACCCACGCAACATATACACTACAGACTGACAGGTGGACCATGAGAGCCCTGGCGCCCACCTGTCAGCCACTTGCTGCCGCATGACGCGTGTACGCCAAACGTACATGCGTAACTGTCAATGGTAGCGCAGATCGTTGTCGTTGCGATGGGTGCAGCGCAGGTGACCATGTGCTCGAATGTGAGTAGCAGCGAACCTTCCGATGCCTGCTGAGAGTTTTGAGGAGAGCGAACCTTCAGCTGAAAGTTTCGAGCGCCACGCTCTCCTCCCCTATAAAAGGGTCGCCATGAGCCCTGCTTTTCCAAACAGAAACATACGCACCCGGATCAGCACAGCAGCGGAGAAGACCTGCGTTCTCCGTGAGCTGAAGAAGGAACACAAGAATAGAGTGAGCTGATAAAGCAGAGGAAAGAAAGGAAGAAGGGGAAAAGATAGTGCAGCATTAGCTTCAGGCTTTAGCAGGACAGCCATGGGATTCTGCTGTGGGCCTTCGGATGTCAAGGTTCTGCTGAAGAACACCTCCTTCTCGTCGTCAACGTCCTCATCATCGTCATCGCCTGCTAAAGGTTCGGGCGACGGTGGCAAGAAGCAGCACCAGCAAAGGGTGAAGAACGAGCAGGGGAGGGAGAAGAAGAAGAGCAACCTTGACCGGGCTGCCATGGCGACGCCCCGCCTCCCCTTCCATTCACGGCCCGGTCTCATGTAATGTTAACCGGGAACAATTAGCTTACGGCCGAGGTTGGAGCTTAGGATTCAATAGCTTCGGATGCTCAGTTGAAGTTTTGAGATTCCTACTGTCGTCACATGGTCTATTTATTCATTGATTGGTTGGTTGTATTCCATGATTCAAATTCCTGGTGTTTTCTGTCAATTTACAAGAGATGAAGTTCATTGTCACCCGGATGCTATTTGTTTCCCTACTTCCTTCGCTGGATTACTATTCCCCTACTTGACTCGGTTCACTAGTTTAGGCGAGCAAGACTAAGCCTACATCATCCTCAAAAAGTCTAAGTCTACATCAACTACGAGCATCTTTTTTACATCCATTGGTCAAAACCCATATAGATTTGACTGGTGCACTGGGCACGTTCCCCTCAAAAGTATGTGTAGCAAGAATCTGTGACAAAGCTGCAAAATAAATTAAACCAAACTTTTTCTTATCAACAAAGGCGAGAGAAAAAGCATGGTAAAAGCAAAGGAACATCTACCATCACTTTCTATCCCAGGAGATATGGCGCGCCTTCATTCTACTGCACATAAATAAATCGATTTTCCCCTTCCCTTAACCAAGACGTAGCCTCTCAGATCTCTTATTTCTCCTATCTTCACCTCCTCACACCCATCTAATGCTCCGATGGGAGGTGAGGAGAACCACGATTTTGCGTGTTTGACGTGTAGCTAGGATTAGAGCTTGGTATCGTTGCGTCATCGTTTAGGGTTTGATGGTGGTGTTGCATCGAATAATTGTTGTGCCCCAGCTTCAAGCCCATCTCGATGGCATGTCGACATCATTGAGGAGCCGGTGGGTCATTGCCGTCGTCGAGCATGTTCTCCACCGTTTGGTGGCGTTGGGTTTGTCATCGGCTTGCGGTCGTGGCTAGTTCGCACACGTGAGTGATCACATCTGGTCCTTCAGTTAACACCAGTGACTCTAGCTGGCCTTGACATTGGTTGGATTCCTACTAAGACAATAACGAGTCTCACTCTCTAGGTTTGTGTTGGCGACACATCGTTGTTCTTCAAGGCGTCGTGCTCTCCTCCAACGACCAAGCAAGCGACGACGAATTCAGTTCAGAAGGATTTTCTTGCAAAATTAGATGTATTTTTGAATCCCTCGGGTATATTATGGAAAATTTTGGACAACTATCCTACACGTGGATATTTTATTAGTAATTTTTTTTGTTAAATAATATAATACAAATATTAGAGCAACTCTAGAAGAGTCGCCATATCTCCGGTTGTCATATGCGGCGTGCTCCATATGCATATGGCAACCGGCGCCATTCTTCGCAAACATAAAGTCGCCATAATATGGTCTCCACAGATTTAATTTTCTTTGTTCTTTTTTTTCATTTTCTTCAATTTTACACGCGCAATTTGAGCTGAAATTAGTCTAAACCAAATGCATGTATCACCACGATAACTTAATTACGAATATATTCAGTGGCAAAAATGCGCCGCTTTGCATATATAATTAGCGACTTGAAATGCCGTTTAACATCATTTTTAAAATAACGGATGTTGCCATTCGAGTAACATTTCTACCGAGTACTACCTAGACTAGTCAGTGGCCGGCATTGTCTAGTTGTCGCCCTGCTCCTACATCTTATCTGACAGATCATCATAGTAGGCATAGGGGTCGGGCTCGTGACTCGTCTGTGAGTGTGGAGGCGAACTCTCGAAGGATGCACTCCGCCGAGCTTTGAGGGTGGAGAGCCATAATAGGACATCGATCGGGTCCTCGCGCTCCAGCAACGACTCTGACTGGGCCTCGACGGGCAACGACATCATTTATCGGGACGAGTGGGTCGATGGGAACGGTGTCCTCCTCCTTCAACTACACGAGGGGGCTTGATCACCACAGCTGGCAGATCTGTTGTCGTTATGGGAGGAGGAGCCATCAGCTGCCGAGGAGAGAGTTGAGGTTCTGCTCTTCCACCAAGTTGAGCCAATATGATGTGTTCCTATGTGGCAGCATTGTTCCTAACGGTGGACGATATGGGTGGGGTGGAGGTGGTGAGGGAGTCCAGGATTAGGGGGTACTCGGACAGCCGGACTATATGCTTATGCCGCACTGTTGGACTATGAAGATATAAGATTGAAGACTTCGTCCCGTGTCTGGGTGGGACTCTCCTTTGCGTGGAAGGCAAGCTTGGCAATTCGGATATGTAGATTTCCTTCTCTGTAATCGACTCTGTGTAACCCTAGCCCCCTCCGGTATCTATATAAACTGGAGGGTTTAGTCCGTAGGACAACAACAATCATAATCATAGGCTAGCTTCTAGGGTTTAGCCTCTACGATCTCGTGGTAGATCAACTCTTGTAATACTCATATCATCAAGATCAATCAAGCAGGAAGTAGGGTATTACCTTCATAAAGAGGGCCCGAACCTGGGTAAACATTGTCTCCCCCTCCTTTTATTACCATTAGCCTTAGACACACAGTTCGGGACCCCCTACCCGAGATCCGTCGATTTTGACATCGACAGGTGGCTTGGGTTTTGGTCATGGAGGCACCTTGCCGTCGGGCTTTTATAGGCAGGGATGAAGTTGCAAGGCCATCCGAACAACCACATTGGTAATTGGGAGGGAGCGTAGGAATCTATTAATGATGGGTGGTTACCATTTCGTGGCCATTGTTCGCTGATGATTACTTGTGCACGATGGTGCATGTACCTGTGCCACGCGGCTTCAAAATCCAGCCATGGCCCGTCGAGGAAGAAGTTGAAACTCCCTTCCGCACTTGGCAATCGGGACCTCTCCCGCCTGCAAATATGGAGGCTACAAGGTCGTTTATGGAGCAGGCTTCATAAAGTATGCCGGTCGACACTCATATGATGAGTTCCATTTTAGTTTATAATCACCATTTAGGCATTTTATCGGTTTTCTCTGACAATCAGGTTCACACAACCACTCTACTAGAGTTGCTCTTAGAGTATCTACAACCGGACATGCCATATCTGACCCCCTAAACGTTCGCGGACGTACCCGATAAGTGACCGGGCATGTTCGTTTTGAGCCCCTATTTGTACTTCCATGCAGCCACTCGTCATTTTCTTCCTCATATGTTCAGTCCCTTGCACGTGATTGGTGGAGATAAAAAGAGGGAAGGAAAAGAAAGAAAAATAGTAGTCCGGGGTGGGCCATGTAATATGTGGCGGACTGACTGGGCGCGTCCGCGAGCCTTCATATCCTCTTTACATTTGTTCTCAAATATAAGAGTTCGCGGACGGTCCGGACATATAGAAATGATATGAGGCGTCCGGTTGGGTCAGTTTTTTTCTTTCTCTCATGTCCGGTCACTGACCATTGCGTATGTGGACGTTTGAGGAGGGTTTGAGGATGCCGTCTGCTCTTATGATGGGAGTATAAACAATCGCATCCTCCTCTGGAAAATAATAAAATAATAATAAAAAAAGACGGAAGTCTGTAATCCGAGAACCTTGCCAGCCAAGGAAGCTCGGCTGAGTCACTGGTCAATGCTACATGATCGCCATTATCCTAGCCTATCAGCAGCGAGACCAAAAAAAAAAAAAAAATCAACAGTCACGAGAGAGGGAATGTACCTTCCGCGACACTCATTCCAGGGACTGATTGGTGGACCAGGCTAGCCACTGCACCCATCAGTCAGTGCTGGCGACCATGTGCTCCAATGCAGCGAAATATATATAATACGGTGATTTTTAAGTTTTAAAAAAAACTAGGGAGGGTAGAAACTTTCCACTGGAAGTTTGCATCGAGCCACTCTTCTCCACTGTATAAAACGGTCGCCAGGAACCGATCATTTTGCCAGCAGAAACACACACGGTCCAGTTTGTTGAAACAGAGCAGCTTAGTTTTTCATCTGCCGAGGAGCAGAGTGAGCTGGGAGAGACAGGAAGAAGAGAGGCGAGCTAGCGAGCTGCAGCCATGGGGTTCTGGTGTGGGCCTTCCGATGTCCAGGTGCTCCCCCATAAGACCACCACTTCCTCCTCGTCCTCCTCCTCGTCCTCCTCCTCCTCGGCTAAAGATTCTGGCGATGGCGGCAAGAAGAAGCAGCAAGAAGGTGTAAAGAAGGAACATGGGAAGGAGAAGAAGAGGAGCAACCTTGACCGGGCCGCCCTCACAACGCCCCGCCTCCCCTTCCATTCTCGACCCGGTCTAATGTGACAGATTAGCCGAGAACCAGTGTATTTCATCGAAATATATGATCTTGTGTGTTCTCCTATTAGCCTATGGCCGAGTCTGGAACTTAGGATGCATAGCTTCCATAGCTCCGTCGAAGTTTCGAGTTTTGTAATTTTGCCACATGTTCTATTTATTCAGTGATGGGTTGGCTGTATCAAAATATCCAAATTGCAGGTGTGTTATAATAGAGATTTTTTCCATTGTCCATCAGGACAATATATTTTTCCCTACATATTTTGTTTGTTGGATTATCATTCCCCTCGCTTGACTTAATTTACCAGATCAAACGAGCAAAGCTTAGCCTATTTCTTCCTGCTAAAGGTGCGGGTGTGAGCAAGAACCAGGCAAAAGCAAACGTAAATGTTGCACCCAAAAAATAGTAGAGAAGTCGAAATGAAATCATTTTACTTGGGGAAGTGCACTGATACAACCACACAGTTCCACTTTATTAACTTGAACATGACATGGACAAAGCCAACAAACGATTGGCTGATGATTCTTTTTTCCTTGGTTGGGGATTGGTTGATTGTTAGGTAGATGTTTTCCACAGCAAAGTTCCATTGCCAAAATCTAACACCAGAGATCGCTATATAATGTGGTTTGTCACAATGTTTTTCTCTAACAAAATGGATCTTCTTTACGTGATGCACAAAGGAGATTTAACTTTGAAGGGTAACTGCCGAAACAACACTGGAAATCTATGGAAGATAAGAAAAAGTGACACTTGCGTGAATACACTACTAAGGGCCTCTTTCATTCGCAAGGTTCTAAAAACGTGGGAATAGGAAAAAAATATACGATTGGAATGTCCAGCTTGTCACGATCCTACAACATTTTGGTTTGTTTTATTGCACTAGGGGAAAACAAAGGATTCTTTCAAAGAGATTTGAATGGATGCTAAAATTCATATGGAATGTAGTACAAAGGAATCCTTAGAAAAAATCACATAGGATTCAATCCTATGGATAGAAGAAAAATTATAGAAAAAATCCTAAGGATTCCAATCCTCCAAAATTCTTATAAAAATCCTTTGAATCAAATGAGCCCTAATATGTGTTCATGGCTCCCTGCTAATATTATGTAGATTTTAGCGCCACAATCAGTTGTGGGAGGAGACACAACACGACATAGGGTAAACGGTGAATGCTTGTCTTTTAGAAGGGGAAGGGGGAGGGAACAACTGATACGCCTGTTGTACTATGTGGTTTGGCCTCGACTTGACACGTTGGTATAATGAATTTGTGGCACATGTGTGCCAGAGTTGAGTCTAGCTGGACTGGGATTGCATCACAGTATATGCCCCATAGGTACTTTATTATACCATGGTGTGTTGCAGTCCCTAAGTTGTATCATTTGACTGAACACTTTTATAGCTGTTTATTCCATTTAGAGATGCCCAATGTCATGCCAACCTTGATAAGTTTATGTCAACCTTGTGTTACTTCATAGAAGATCGCCATGGAATTACCTTGTATCCTGACAGCAAAATGAGAAATTACAGGAACGTTGTGCCAACCTTGTCATCTATTCATCAAACATCATGACAGTGCAAAGAACATGAAAAGTAAAAAAAAATTACATCGATGTCCGTAGACCACCTAGTGACAACTACAAGCACTAGAGCGAGCTGAAGTTGCGCCGCCGTCGTCGCCCCTCCCTCACCAGAGCCAAGAAAACTTGTTGCAGTAGACAGTCGGTAAATCGTCATGCTAAGGCCCCAAAGAACCAACATACTAGAACAACAACTGTCGCCGATGAAGAGAAGCATAGATCGTAAGGATCCAAGCTGTAGACATGAGAACGCAGAAGAACAAAGCCCGGATTCACCAAAGACAAAACCGACTAAATCCCGTGAGATCCAGACACACCTCCACAGTGCACACGCCCTCCGGCAACGCAAGATGCACCACCGGGACGGGGGCTAAGCGGTGAGAACCTTATTTCGTCTTCAGCGAGTTGCCGCCTCCTCCCCTTCCTTCTGTTGGGGAACGTAGCAGAAATTCAAAATTTTCCTACGTGTCACCAAGATCTATCTATGAAAAACCAGCAACGAGGGAAGGCGAGTGCATCTACATACCCTTGTAGATCGCTAAGCGGAAGCGTTCAAGAGAACGGGGTTGAAGGAGTCGTACTCGTCGTGATCCAAATCACCGGAGATCCTAGTGCCGAACGGACGGCACCTCCGCGTTCAACACACGTACAGCCCGGTGACGTCTCCCATGCCTTGATCCAGTAAGGAGAGAGGGAGAGGTTGAGGAAGACTCCGTCCAGCAGCAGCACAACGGCGTGGTGGTGATGGAGGAGCGTGGCAATCCTGCAGCGCTTCGCCAAGCACCGCGGGAGAGGAGGAGTACTTGGGAGAGGGGGAGGGCTACGCCAGAACTTGTGGTGCGGCTGCCCTCCCACCCCCCACATATATATAGGGGCAAGGGAGAGGGGGGCCGGCCCCCTCAGATCCAATCTGAGGAGGGGGCGGTGGCCAAGGGGGGGAGGAGTGCCTCCCAAGTCAAGTGGAGGCCCTCCCCCTTAGGGTTTTCCCCTTCCCATGCGCATGGGCCTTGGGGGGCCGGTGCCCCTGGCCCATTAAGGCTAGGGCGCCCCCCTACAGCCCATGCTACTGTATTGGACGTGGTGGAACAATTTCCGGACCTCTGGAACCCTCCGGAATCCTCCGGAACCTTCTGGAAGCTTCCCGGTACAATACCGAAAAAACCCGAACTTTTTCCGGAACCCGAACAACAACTTTCCATATATAAATCTTTACCTCCGGACCATTCCGGAACTCCTCGTGATGTCCGGGATCTCATCCGGGACTCCGAACAACATTCGGTAACCACATACAAACTTCCTTTATAACCCTAGCGTCATCGAACCTTAAGTGCGTAGACCCTACGGGTTCGGGAGACATGTAGACATGACCGAGACGTTCTCCGGTCAATAACCAACAGCGGGATCTGGATACCCATGTTGGCTCCCACATGTTCCACGATGATCTCATCGGATGAACCACGATGTCAAGGACTCAATCGATCCCGTATACAATTCCCTTTGTCCAGCGGTATTATACTTGCCCGAGATTCGATCGTCGGTATCCCGATACCTTGTTCAATCTCGTTACCGGCAAGTCTCTTTACTCGTTCCATAACACATCATCCTGCGATCAACTCTTTGATCACA
The DNA here is from genome assembly GCF_002162155.2 of Triticum dicoccoides. Lineage (NCBI taxonomy): Eukaryota > Viridiplantae > Streptophyta > Magnoliopsida > Poales > Poaceae > Triticum > Triticum dicoccoides. The sequence goes on from NC_041385.1 coordinate 832,895,868, forward strand.
TTGTGCACATTTATGATGATGTCCTACCGAGTGGGCCTAGAGATACCTCTCCGTCACACGGAGTGACAAATCCCAGTCTCGATTCGTGCCAACCCAACAGACACTTTCGGAGATACCTGTAGTGCACCTTTATAGCCACCCAGTTACGTTGTGACGTTTGGTACACCCAAAGCATTCCTACGGTATCCGGGAGTTGCACAATCTCATGGTCTAAGGAAATGATACTTGACACTAGAAAAGCTTTAGCATACGAACTACACGATCTTTGTGCTAGGCTAGCTTAGGATTGGGTCTTGTCCATCACATCATTCTGCTAATGATGTGATCCCGTTATCAACGACATCCAATGTCCATGGTTAGGAAACCGTAACCATCTATTGATCAACGAGCTAGTCAACAGAGGCTTCCTAGGGACATGGTGTTGTCTATGTATCCACACATGTATCTGAGTTTCCTTTCAATACAATTATAGCATGGATAATAAACGATTATCATGAACAAGGAAATATAATAATAACTAATTTATTATTGCCTCTAGGGCATATTTCCAACAGTCTCCCACTTGCACTAGAGTCAATAATCTAGTTCACATCGCCATGTGATCAACACTGATAGGTCACATCGCCATGTGACCAACATCCAAAGAGTCTACTATTGTCTTAAACTAGTTCACATCACCATGTGATTAAGTCTCAATGAGTTCTAGGGTTTGATCATGTTTTGCTTGTAAGAGAAGTTTTAGTCAACGGGTCTACAACATTCAGATCCGTATGTACTTCGCAAATCTCTAAGTCATATTGTAAATGCTGCTTCTACGCTCCACTTGAAGCTTATTCCAAATGGTTGCTCCACTATACGTATCCGGTTTGCTACTCAGAGTCACTCGGATAGGTGTTAAAGCTTGCATTGACGTAACCCTTTACGCCGAACTCTTTATCACCTCCATAATCGAGAAACATGTCCTTATTTACTCCAAGGACAATTTTGACCGATGTCCAATGATCCATTCCTGGATCATTCTTGTACCCCTTGACTGACTCGTGGCAAGGCACACTTCCGGTGCGGTACACGGCATAGCATACTATAGAGCCTACGTTTGAAGCATAGGGGACGACCTTCGTCCTTTCTCTCTTTTCTGCCGTGGTCGAGCTTTAAGTCTTAACTTCATACCTTACATCTCAGGCAAGAACTCCTTCTTTGACTGATCCATCTTGAACACCTTCAAGATCATGTCAAGGTATATGCTCATTTGAAAGTATTATTAAACATTTTGATCTATCTTATAGATCTTGATGCTTATTGTTCAAGTAGCCTAATCCAGATTTTCATTGAAAAACACTTTTCAAACAACCCTATATGCTTTCTAGAATTTCTACATCATTTCTGATCAACAATATGTCAACAACATATACTCATCAGAAATTCTATAGTGCTCCCACTCCCTTCTTTGGAAATACAAGTTTCTCATAAACTTTGTATAAACCCAAAATCTTTGATCATCTCATCAAAGCGTACATACCAACTCCGAGATGCTTACTCCAGTCCTTAGAAGGATTGCTGGAGCCAGCATACTTTTTAGCATCCTTAGGATCGACAAAACCTTTCTGATTGTATCACATACAACCTTTCCTTACAACGACTGGTAAGGAAACTCGTTTTGACATCCATTTGCCAGATTTCATAAATGCAGCTAATGCTAACATGATTCCGACGGACTTAAGCATCGCTACGGATGAGAAAATCTCATTGTAGTCAACTCCTTGAACTTGTGAAAAACTCTTCGCCACAAGTTGAGCTTCATAGACGGTGACATTATCGTCCACGTCCGTCTTCTTCTTAAAGATCCATTTATCTCAATGGCTTGCCGATCATCGAGCAAGTCCACCAAAGTCCATGCTTTGTTCTGATACATGGATCCTATCTCGGATTTCATGGCTTCTAACCATTTGTCGGAATTTGGGCCCACCATCGCTTCTCCATAGCTCGTAGGTTCATTGTTGTCTAGCAACATGACCTTCAAGACAGGATCACCGTACCACTCCGAAGCAGTACGCGTCCTTGTCGTCCTACGAGGTTCGGTAGTGACTTGATCCGAAGCTTCATGATCAATATCATAAGCTTCCACTTCAATTGGTGTAGGTGCCACGGGAACAACTTCCTGTGCCCTGCTACACACTGGTTGAAGTGATGGTTCAATAACCTCATCAAGTCTCCACTATCCTCCCACTCAATTCTGGAGACAAACCTTTCCTCGAGAAAGGACCCGATTCAAGGAACAATCCCTATTGCTTTCGGATCTGAATTAGGAGGTATACCCAACTGTTTTGGGTGTCCTATGAAGATGCATTTTATCCGCTTTGGGTTCAAGCTTATCAACTTGAAACTTTTTCACATAAGCGTCGCAGCCCCAAACCTTTAAGAAACGACAACTTAGGTTTCTCCAAACCACAGTTCAAATGGTGTCGTCTCAATGGAATTACGTGGTGCCCTATTTAAAGTGAGTGTGGTTGTCTCTAATGCCTAACCCATGAACGATAGTGGTAATTCGATAAGAGACATCATGGTACGCACCATATCCAATAGGGTGCAACTATGATGTTCAGACACACCATCACACTATGGTGTTCCAGGCGGTATTAATTGTGAAACAATTTCCACAATGTCTTAATTGTGTGCCAAAGCTCGTAACTCAGATACTCATCTCTATGATCATATCATAGACATTTTATCCTCTTGTCACGATGATCTTCAACTTCACTCTGAAATTACTTGAACCATTCAATAATTCAGACTTGTGTTTCATCAAGTAAATATACTTAGTATCTACTCAAATCATCTGTGAAGTAAGAACATAACGATATCCACTGCGTGCCTTAGCACTTATTGGACTGCACACATCAAAATGTATTACTTCCAACAAGTTGCTATCTTGTTCCATCTTACTGAAAATGAGGCTTTTCAGTCATCTTGCCCATGTGGTATGATTTGCATATCTCAAGTGATTCAAAATCAAGTGAGTCCAAACGATCCATCTGCATGGAGTTTCTTCTTGCGTATACACCAATAGACATGGTTCGCATGTCTCAAACTTTTCAAAACGAGTGAGTCCAAAGATCCATCAACATGGAGCTTCTTCATGCGTTTTACACCAATATGACTTACATGGCAGTGCCACAAGTAAGTGGTACTATCATTACTATCTTATATCTTTTGGCATGAAAATATGTATCACTACGATCGAGATTCAATAAACCATTCCTCTTAGGTGCAATACCATTGAGGTATTATTCAAATAAAATAGAGTAACCATTATTCTCCTTAAATGAATAACCGTATTGCAATAGACATAATCCAATCATGTCTATGCTCAACGCAAACACCAAATGACAATTATTCAGGTTTAATACTAATCTTGATGCTAGAGGGAGCGTGCGATGTTTGATCACATAAAACTTGGACACACTTCCAACACATATCGTCAGCTCACCTTTAGCTAGTCTCCGTTTATTCGTAGCTTTTATTTCGAGTTACTAACACTTAGCAACCGAACCGGTATCTAATACCCTGGTGCTACTAGGAGTACTAGTAAAGTACACATTAACATAATGTATATCCAATATACTTCTATCGACCTTGCCAGCCTTCTTATCTATACCAAGTGTCTAGGGTAATTCTGCTCCAGTGGTTGTTCCCCTTATTACAGAAGCACTTAGTCTCGGGTTTGGGTTTAACCCTGGGTTTCTTCACTGGAGCAGCAACTGATTTGCCATTTCATGAAGTACCCCTTCTTGCCCTTACCCTTCTTGAAACTAGTGGTTTTCACTAACCATCAACAATTGATGCTCCTTCTTGATTTCTACTTTTGCGGTGTCAAACATCGCGAATATCTCAAGGATCATCATATCTATCCCTGATATGTTATAGTTCATCACGAAGCTCTAGCAGCTTAGTGGCAAATGACTTTGGAGAAACATCACCATCTCATCTGGAAGATCAACTCCCACTCGATTCAAGTGATTGTTGCACTTCAGACAATCTGAGCACAAGCTCAACGATTGAGCTTTTCTCCCTTAGTTTGCAGGCTAAGAAAATCGTCGGAGGTCTTATACCTCTTGACGTGGGCACGAGCCTTAAATCGCAATTTCAGCCCTCGAAACATCTCATATGTTCCGCGACGTTTCGAAAAACGTCTTTGGTGCCTCAACTCTAAACCGTTTAACTGAACTATCACGTAGTTATCAAAACGTGTATGTCCGATGTTCGCAACATCCACAGACGACGTTTGGGGTTTTGCACACTGAGCGGTGCATTAAGGACATAAGCTTTCTACTGTCCGCATAATCGCTATTGTCAACTTTCAACTATATTTTCTCTAGGAACATATCTAAACAGTGGAACTAAAGCGCGAGCTATGACATAATTTGCAAAGGGCTTTTGACTATGTTCAGGATAATTAAGTTCATCTAATGAACTCCCACTCAGATAGACATCCCTCTAGTCATCTAAGTGTTACATGATCCGAGTCAACTAGGCCGTGTCCGATCATCACGTGAGACGGACTAGTCATCATCGGTGAACATCTTCATGTTGATCGTATCTACTATACGACTCATGCTCGACCTTTCGGCCTCTTGTGTTCCGAGGCCATGTCTGTACATGCTAGGCTCGTCAAGTCAACCTAAGTGTTTCGCGTGTGTAAATCTGGCTTACACCTATTGTATGTGAACGTAAGAATCTATCACACCCGATCACCACGTGGTGCTTCGAAACGATGAACTTTCGCAATGGTGCACAGTTAGGGGGAACACTTTCTTGAAATTTTAATGAGGGATCATCTTATTTACTACCGTTGTTCTAAGAAAATAAGATGCATAAACATGATAAACATCACATGCAATCAAAAAATGACATGATATGGCCAATATCATTTTGCTCCTTTTGATCTCCATCTTCGGGGCTCCATGATCATCATCGTCACCGGCATGACACCATGATCTCCATCATCATGATCTCTATCATCGTGTCTCCATGAAGTTGTCTCGCCAACTTATTACTTCTACTACTATGGCTACCGGTTAGCAATAAAGTAAAGTAATTACATGGCGTTGTTCAATGACACGCAGGTCATACAATATTTTAAGATAACTCCTATGGCTCCTGCCGGTTGTCATACTCATCGACATGCAAGTCGTGATTCCTATTACAAGAACATGATCAATCTCATACATCACATATCATTCATCACATTCTTCTTGGCCATATCACATCACATAGCATACCCTGCAAAAACAAGTTAGACGTCCTCTAATTGTTGTTTGCATGTTTTACGTGGCTGCTATGGGTTTCTAGCAAGAACGTTTCTTACCTACGCAAAACCACAACGTGATATGCCAATTGCTATTTACCCTTCATAAGGACCCTTTTCATCAAATCCGTTCCGACTAAAGTGGGAGAGACTGGCACCCGCTAGCCACCTTATGCACCAAGTGCATGTCAGTCGGTGGAACCTGTCTCACGTAAGAGTACGTGTAAGGTCGGTACGGGCCGCTTCATCCCACAATACCGTCGAAACAAGATTGGACTAGTAACGGTAAGCATACTGAACAAAATCAACGCCCACAACTACTTTGTGTTCTACTCGTGCAAAGAATCTACGCAATAAACCTAGCTCATGATGCCACTGTTGGGGAACGTAGCAGAAATTCAAAATTTTCCTACGTGTCACCAAGATCTATCTATGGAGAAACCAGCAACGAGGGAAGGAGAGTGCATCTACATACCCTTGTAGATCGCTAAGCGGAAGTGTTCAAGAGAACAGGGTTGAAGGAGTCGTACTCGTCGTGATCCAAATCACCGGAGATCCTAGTGCCGAACGGACGGCACCTCCGCGTTCAACACACGTACAGCCCGGTGACGTCTCCCATGCCTTGATCCAGCAAGGAGAGAGGGAGAGGTTGAGAAAGACTCCATCCAGCAGCAGCACAACGGCGTGGTGGTGATGGAGGAGCGTGGCAATCCTGCAGGGCTTCGCCAAGCACCGCGGGAGAGGAGGAGTACTTGGGAGAGGGGAAGGGCTACGCCAGAACTTGTGGTGCGGCTGCCCTCCCACCCCCCCCCATATATATAGGGGAAAGGGAGAGGGGGGCCGGCCCCCTCAGATCCAATCTGAGGAGGGGGCGGCGGCCAAGGGGGGGAGGAGTGCCTCCCAAGTCAAGTGGAGGCCCTCCCCCTTAGGGTTTTCCCCTTCCCATGCGCATGGGCCTTGGGGGGGCTGGTGCCCCTGGCCCATTAAGGCTAGGGCGCCCCCCTACAGCCCATGCTACTGTATTGGACGTGGTGGAACAATTTCCAGACCTCCGGAACCCTCCAGAACCTTCTGGAAGCTTCCCGGTACAATACCGAAAAAACCCGAACTTTTTCCTGAACCCGAACAACAACTTTCCATATATAAATCTTTACCTCCGGACCATTCCGGAACTCCTCGTGATGTCCGGGATCTCATCCGGGACTCCGAACAACATTCGGTAACCACATACAAACTTCCTTTATAACCCTAGCGTCATCGAACCTTAAGTGTGTAGACCCTACGGGTTCGGGAGACATGTAGACATGACCGAGACGTTCTCCGATCAATAACCAACAGCGGGATCTGGATACCCATGTTGGCTCCCACATGTTCCACGATGATCTCATCGGATGAACCACGATGTCAAGGACTCAATCGATCCCGTATACAATTCCCTTTGTCCAGCGGTATTATACTTGCCCGAGATTCGATCGTCGGTATCCCGATACCTTGTTCAATCTCGTTACCGGCAAGTCTCTTTACTCGTTCCGTAACACATCATCCTGCGATCAACTCTTTGATCACATTGTGCACATTTATGATGATGTCCTACCGAGTGGGCCTAGAGATACCTCTCCGTCACACGGAGTGACAAATCCCAGTCTCGATTCGTGCCAACCCAACAGACACTTTCGGAGATACCTGTAGTGCACCTTTATAGCCACCCAGTTACGTTGTGACGTTTGGTACACCCAAAGCATTCCTACGGTATCCGGGAGTTGCACAATCTCATGGTCTAAGGAAATGATACTTGACATTAGAAAAGCTTTAGCATACGAACTACACGATCTTTGTGCTAGGCTAGCTTAGGATTGGGTCTTGTCCATCACATCATTCTGCTAATGATGTGATCCCGTTATCAACGACATCCAATGTCCATGGTTAGGAAACCGTAACCATCTATTGATCAACGAGCTAGTCAACAGAGGCTTACTAGGGACATGGTGTTGTCTATGTATCCACACATGTATCTGAGTTTCCTTTCAATACAATTATAGCATGGATAATAAACGATTATCATGAACAAGGAAATATAATAATAACTAATTTATTATTGCCTCTAGGGCATATTTCCAACACCTTCCTGAGTAGGACACAAACTCTAAATAGACTAAAACAATCACCTAAAAACAAAGCATATGAGCCCCCCTTTTAAGCATTTTGATGCCACATAGCATTGTTGTTCAAGTGGCAGAAAATGCCACCTGAACTGGGAGCGGCAATTTGGCTCTTGAGCACCATCGCGCTCTGTGTGTAGATACAAATTGAAAGATGTTTGCAAGTTTTAAATAAGTATTGGAAATATGCGAATGGTTTGGTTTCGCTACCATGTATAGTGGGTGCAAGCGTTGATGGGTAATAACTAACCCTTTCCACTTCTTCTCACCCAGAAATAAGAACACACATTTGACCAAGAAACAAGCGTTACCAAGGAGCAATGGTTTTAGAAAATTTGAGGACATACCACTTCTTGACATCAAATACGCTCTAGATTCTCTATTTAGTTGAACATTTATTTAGTTATTGGTTATTCTAATACATTGTATCAAAATTGTTGAAATTTATGGATCTCATGGAGAAGGATAAATATAAACACATCCTAATGTGTTAGGCAGAATAAAATAATTTGTGGAGTATTGTGCTAGATTTGGTTAGGTATGATTTAGGGTGAGATCTATTTAACAAAAGTTTTTTTTTCTAAAAATCCCAAGACATAGTTGATAACTAAACATATTTCTCCATAAAATATAGTTTAATTCAGCATTGCAACATACTTACATTACTGCGGGAAGGTTCTAAAATACCCGAAGCAGGATAAAAGAGAATGAGTTACATAATTAAACACACCAATACATGGACGGCGACACTGCAAAGTCATGATATAAAGGAAATCCAATCTCCCATGTGGATTTAGTCGCCCTCCTTTTTAAGAATTGTGATGCATCCTACCATTGTTGTTCCAATGGCAGCAAGTGCCACTTGAACCGGGAGCGGCAATTTGGCTATTTAGAACCACATCGCTCGGTATCTAACAAAAAATAAAAAGATGTTTTACAAGTTTGAAAAAAGTATTGAAAATATGTGAATGGTATGGTTTTGTGACCATGTATAGAGGATGCAAGTGATGATGGGTAATTGCTGACCCTCCACACTCCTTTCGCCAAGAAATAAGAACACACATTTGACCAAGAAACAAGTGTTGCCAATGAGCGATGGTTTTAGAAGATTCAAGAACAGACCACTTGTTGACATCTAATACACTCTATAATTCTCCTTTTAGTTGAACCTTTATCTAGTTATTGGTTACTTAAATACATTGTATCAAAATTTGGAGACTATGAACAAGGACAAATGTAAGCATATCCTAATATGTTAAGGGGCATAAAATAATTTATGGACTATTGTGATAGATTTGGTTTGTTATGATTTAGGGTGAAATATATTAAACAAAAGCTTTTCTAGGAATTGTAAGACAATTGATGACTAACATGTTTTCACTAAAAATATAGTTTTATCTCAACATGGCAACATACTTTTTATTATAAATATTACAATTGTGTGAAAATATATAACCTCAATATATATGGGTGTGATTACATTAATGATCCCCTATCTCTTTTTTTTTTTGCGGGTGAAAAAAAAGAAAGATAGGGGATCATTAATGTAATCACACCCATATATATTGAGGTTATATATTTTTCACACAATTGTAATATTTATATCTATGCTCCAAAAAGATAGCATGCAAAAAATGCTTTAGTAAAAATATTTGTTTAATGGTAATTTGAGTTGCGACCAAATGAAAATGCTTAGTATAAAATAATTAACATGAATGATAGAGTAAAACTTAAGTATATAATTTTTTATATTAAAAATATCTTTAATTTTGAGACCTTTTACTGTGCATCTAAGTAAAGTCAACCAAAGGGAGTGGGCGTTTTAAACCCCTAGGGCGTAAGCATTTCTACCTATCCAAAATAAGAGGTCAAGTCAATCTTGAATGCGGTTAGTACCTATTAGTATTAGATACAGAATCCTATTTGCTTTGAGCGCTGAGCATCTCAGCGGCGGGATTGAATACCCGGATCGAATCAGAGTTCACGCCGCCCGCCCTGAACAAATAGAATAGGAGGCGTGGGCCACAGGTCGCACATAAGCCATCGGGTCGCACGGCAGAAGAACACCCAACATAAAGATGCACACTCCTCCATGTGAAATAGAAAGATTCATCTTCACTTTTTTGTAGTACTCGTGACCAACAACCATCAGCAGTCGGCTCGTTGGTAAGGCGAGAGCTTCAAGCCCGCTTTCTGGCGGCACACCCCCCAAACAAGCACCACTCGACGAGGGGGGGGGAGCTACAGGCCCAAAACCTTCGACCCTTCTTTCTATATGGGGGTGCCCGGGGCACCTCATCTTGTCATTTTGTTGCTCATTCCCCTTAGGCCGAAGTGTTTGGCCTTTACTTCGGAGCGCCCGCTCACGCTTCGCTGACCTATCGCGTGGTAAAGAGGGGGCTAGCCGCTTTCACAAGAAATCAAACCAAACAAAGACACTTAGCATAGGAGTAGATTAGGGCATCTAGTGCTCTGTTCATCGTCTGAGGACTATAAGGTGCCAAGGGAAATAGCTCCATCCCATTGGATATCCCTAGCCTTGGTGGATCAGTGTAGTGAGAAAAAACTCTTCCATTCTATCTATGGTAGATAAAGGAGCTTCAAAGCCGTAGCCATCCTCATGGCCTTTTCACTCTACAGCCGTTGCACTTTTTTCTATTAAATGAAATAGTTTGTTTTCTCGCTCTTAACTCGGAAGTACTAACTAAATAGGGGCACGGGAAATGTATCCTCGCTGGCTTATGATTGGTTGCTCAACCCTGCCTTTAAACGCATACTGAACTGAGGAATTACTTAAGCTCCTGGCTTTTTTTCCGACAACTCAAAGCCGCTGCACCGACAGATAGCATGCCGTGGATCTTATGTGGCGCTAAAACTTCATGATAGATCAAATCCTGATTACGATGTCTTGATCCAAGATTTCTCAGCAAAAAAAGACATGGGATTATTGATCAATTCACCATCCTCTTCATCCGAGTGTGCTTCCACTTTATCGTTTGTGGCATGTGCATTATGCAACAAGTAGATTCCTGATAAATGAACCTTCTCCACCCCTTTCATATAAGTCGTCTATTTCGACTCATTCAATGGACTAGATTAATCAATACTACCAGACAAAATCAGTGGTATGCCGGAGACAACTTAGCCCGTGTGTCTCATCTGAATCAGTAAAGCATCATAATAGAACAATTTGTGTTATGAGTAGCGGCTCACCATTAATGCCAAGATTGAGTCATTGTGGACCTTGCACGTGCTTGTCGAGCCTCAGATCCGTCGACTCCATTCAAGTCGGCCTAAGAAGAGGAGCAGATCCACCTGCCCATAGCCACCAACCATTCCCACGGGCTTTTCGATAGAACCCCTTTTCATAGTACGGTGTCCCCATGACTCGATGTGAAAAAAGTCTCCTGGCCATAAAGAAGTAAAAATAAATTCATCGAGTGCTCCTTTTGTTCTTGTTTTTGGGTGTCGATAGCCATATCTCACACTGTTGCATGCCATCTCTATATTCATATATTTCAACAAGTGTATTAGCCATTAAATTCGTGTGCCATTAACATAAAACCTCACTCAGACTACATACATCTTTAGATTCTATTGCATAATGTTTATGGTGAAGAACGTTCATATGCCTCAGAAAAAATGTTTGTAGTTTGATGTATTTGTCATAAACTAACGAAAAGATGAAAAGAGAAGAAAGATGTCCATGCATATTGATATCATGTAGTGATTCTCGACTTTGTATGGTATATTCTATTGCATAATGTTATGGCGAAGAAGATGAAGGCGCAAGGACCAAGGTGAAAGCTCGGCAAATGCGCACGTCCATCACCTCGCTTGTGAACACTTCACTGAAATAAGTATGTATGGTGAAATTTTCCAATCAAACTCATCAAAATATATTAACCATAACATTTCTCTATATAATAAAAAAGGTGATATAAGACACATGGTAAAACCAAACGGCTTCCTCCCACTTTCCGACCCGGGAGATGATTGGCAGGTCTACATTCTACTCCACACGAATAAATCATTTTTCCCTAGAAAATAGAGAAAACAAATGAAAGTCTTTATCATTGGGACCTTGGCAACCAAGCAACCTCACCTCTGTGCTGAGTCATCGGTCAATGTTGCATGACCACCGGTGTCCTACTATCAGCTAAGACCAAGAAAAATTCAACAGGACCCGGTAGACTGCAAGTACCAACAGCGCCACAACACTACAGACTAACAAGTGGACCATGGGAGCCCAGGCGCCCACCCGTCAGACACTTGGGTGCGTCACTGCCGATGGAAGGCAAAGTCGTTGTCGTTGCGATGGGTGCAGGTGCAGGCCACCATGTGCTCGAATGTGAGCAGCGAACCTTGCTGGAAGGCCGGAGCTGGCTGTCCTCTCCTATAAAATGGTCGCCGGGCGCCCTGCTTTTCCAACAGAAACACACACACGAATCACCTGCTTTTCCAAGGCAGCTATGGGATTCTGCAGTGGCCGTTCAGATGTCCAGGTGCTCCCAAAGAACACCTCCTCCGCATCGTCGCCGTCTTCCTCGTCGGCTGCTAAAGATTCCGGCCACAGTGAGAAGAACAAGAAGCAGCAGGGTGTAAAGAATGAGGAGAGGAAGGAGAAGAAAAGGAGCAACCTTGACCGGGCTGCGCTCACGACGCCCCACTTCCCCTTTCATTCTCGCCCCGGTCTTCTGTAATAATAGATTAACGGAGAACAATAGTGCGCACGTACGATCCTGTAGGTTTTCCTATTAGCCTATGATTTATTCATTGATGGTTGGTTGTATTTGATGATCTGAATTACAATTGTTTCTTTTTAACATACAAAGAGATTATGTTCATTGTTATTGGGATAATTATTAATTTTTGCCTTCTTTTTTGTTGGATTGTTACCCTCCTGGTTAGACTCAGTTCTCTATGTCACGCGAGCAAAGACTAAGCGTACCTCACTTGTGTGCCCCACTTTTTTTTATCCGGTGGCTAGACCCTACATAAATTTGGCCTACGGGGTATGTTCACCTCAAAATAAGTATGTGCGGTGAGGACCTCAGCCTAGCTGATCGAAATATACTAAGGGCGTGTTTGGTTGCCCGCATTAGGCCTAGCCTGGCCCGAGCGGGAAGAAAGTGATCCGTTTGGTTGCCTGCGTTCACTGTGCGGCCCGCATCGCACGGAACTTAAAGCATGTCCAGGCCAGGCCCGGGGGAAACACCCGAATCGGCAATAGCTCGCGAGCCTGGCTCGGGTAAGGCAGGGGAGGGCGACGTGCTTCTTCCCTCGTGCGAGCAGGGGAGATGGCGCGAGCTCGCCCGCGTCACCGAAAAATCGGCGGGAGGATTTCGGCTCACCTCCCGCCGACTACATCCCTATTTAGCCCCTCCCTCACCGCCCCAACTCCCGCCACCATTCTTCCTCCGTTCGAGCTTTCCCACCGACGCGCATCGGCATCGACGAGCAAGTAAGCCACACATCTTCATTGGCCGGCGGTCCACGGCGTCGGCGCTCCTTAACCGGCCGGCGTTGATCTTTCACGACCGTCCCCCCTCGTCCTCAAGCTGCAGCCATGGCCTCTGTGAGTTGAATCCCCCTTTCTCTATGTTCCTTCTAGCTAGATCTGAGCTGCAGCTAGGGTTTGATCTAGATGCATGGTTGATTAGTGGTCTGATCTGTGAGCTGATATGGTTGGTTGCTACGCTTTGCTTGCAATTTGTGGTAGGGCTAGATGTTCAAGCATGTGGTAGGCTAGATTATTAGTAGAGTTTGAAGTTGAACCTTGTGCTTGTGTTCACTACAAGAAATATGTCAACTAGTGACCTTCTGTCAGTGACCCTGGAAGAATTGGTCATAGATCTATGACCATTTCAGACCAATTGGTCAAAAGCTGTTCGGGGGGCTCCAAACCCTAAACCATTGCGACCATTTTAGTCAGAAAGGTCGTAATTTTTTTACACGAAATGGTCATAAAGCAAATAGTGCTGGTCCGCTGCCTTATTTCTAGTTGTTAACGACCAATATAGATGGTCATAGCCTTGTAGATTGTGGTAGGTTGTGATGACTAGGCGCCATCTCATCAGTTTTGCCTATGTGTCATGTCCATGTGGCAGTTTTTGCCCTAGGTTGTAAAGCAACCTATATTTCTGTTATTCCAAAAATTCCCAAAAAATTCTCATAATTTTTTGGATCATATCTTCATCAAATATGTCAAAAACATTCCTTGCCTAGTTCAAAAATAATTTGAAAATATTCATTTTCCTATTTTGTTCGGAGCAGCACTATGTGAAGGAAGTACCACTTTGGCATGTCCAAATTGTTGGAAATATGCCCTAGAGGCAATAATAAAAGCATTATTATTATATTTCCTTGTTCATGATAATTGTCTTTTATTCATGCTATAACTGTATTATCAGGAAATCGTAATACACGTGTGAATACATAGACCTCAATACGTCCCTAGTGAGCCTCTAGTTGACTAGCTCGTTGGTCAATAGATAGTCATGGTTTCCTGACTATGGACATTAGATGTCATTGACAACGGGATCACGTCATTAGGAGAATGACGTGATGGACAAGACCCAATCCTAAGCATAGCACAAGATCGTGTAGTTCGTTTTGCTAGAGCTTTTTCAATGTCAAGTATCTCTTCCTTAGACCATGAGATCATGTAACTCCCGGATACTGTAGGAGTGCTTTGGGTGTACCAAACGTCACAACATAACTGGGTGACTATAAAGGTGCACTACAGGTATCTCCGAAAGTGTCTGTTGGGTTGACACGGATCGAGACTGGGATTTGTCACTCCGTATGACGAAGAGGTATCTCTGGGCCCACTCGGTAATGCATCATCATAATGAGCTCAAAGTGACCAAGTGTTTGGTCACGGGATCATGCATTACGGTACGAGTAAAGTGACTTGCCGGTAACGAGACTGAACGAGGTATTGGGATACCGACGATCGAGTCTCGGGCATGTAACGTACCGATTGAAAAAGGGAATAGAATACGGGGTTGCTTGAATCCTCGACATCGTGGTTCATCCAATGACATCATCGAGGAGCATGTGGGAGCCAACATGGGTATCCAGATCCCGCTGTTGGTTATTGACAGGAGAGCCGTCTCGGTCATGTCTGCGTGTCTCCCGAACCCGTAGGGTCTACACACTTAAGGTTCGGTGACGCTAGGGTTATTAGGAAGACTTGTATGTGATTACCGAAAGTTATTCAGAGTCCCGGATGAGATCCCGGACGCCACGAGGAGTTTCAGAATGGTCCGGAGGTGAAGATTTATATATGGGAAGTTGTCATACGGACACCGGAAGGTTTCGGTGGCATATCGGTATTGTACCGGGGCCACCGGAAGGGTTCCGGGGGTCCACCGAGAGGGGCCACCCCTCCCCGAGGGCCACATGGGCCGCATGGGGCAGGAGCCAGCCCCTGGAGGGCTGGGCGTGCCTCCCCCCTTGGGCCCATGCGGCTAGGGTTGGGGGGAGGGGACCCTAGAGGGGGCGCCCCCCTTGCTTGGGGGGCAAGTTCCCCCTCCCTGGCCGCCCCCCCCCCCCTCTAGATCCCATCTAGAGGGGCCGGCCCCCCTTGCCCCTTCCCCTATAAATAGAGGGGTGAGGGGAGGGCTGAACACCCAAGCCAAGGCGCAGCCCCTCCCCTCCCCAACACCTCTCCTCCTCCGTTGTGTGCTTGGCGAAGCCCTGTCGGAGTACTGCCTCTCCACCATCATCACGCCGTCGTGCTGCTATTGGAGCCTTCTTCCTCAACCTCTCCTTCCCCCTTGCTGGATCAAGAAGGAGGAGACGTCGCCCGTACCGTACGTGTGTTGAACGCGGAGGTGCTGTCCGTTCAGCACTTGGTCATCGGTGATCTGAATCACGGCGAGTACGACTGCATTATCACCGTTCCCTCGAACGCTTCCGTACGCGATCTACAAGTGGTATGTAGATGCAAACTCACTCCCTTGACGTTGCTTAGATGAACTCATAGATGGATCTTGGTGAAACCGTAGGAAAATTTTTAATTTTCTGCAACGTTCCCCAACAGTGGCATCATGAGCTAGGTTTATGCGTAGTTCTCTATTGCATGAGTAGAACACAATTTTGTTGTGGGCGTAGATTTTGTCAACTTGCTTACCGCTACTAGTCTAATCTTGCTTCAGCGGTATTGTGGGATGAAGCGGCCCGGACCAACCTTACACGTACGCTTACGTGAGACCGGTTCCACCGACTGACATGCACTAGTTGCATAAGGTGGCTGGCGGGTGTCTGTCTCTCCCACTTTAGTTGGAGCGGATTCGATGAAAATGGTCCTTATGAAGGGTAAATAGAAGTTGACAAAATCACATTGTGGTTATTCGTAGGTAAGAAAGCGTTCTTGCTAGAACCCAATTGCAGCCACGTAAAAGATGCAACAACAATTAGAGGACGTCTAACTTGTTTTTGCAGCAATTGTCATGTGATGTGATATGGCCAGAAGTTGTGATGAATGATGAATGACATATTGTGATGTATGAGATCATGTTCTTGTAATAGGAATCACGACTTGCATGTCGATGAGTATGACAACCGGCAGGAGCCATAGGAGTTGTCTTTATTTTTGTATGACATGCGTGTCATTGAAGAACGCCATGTAAATTACTTTACTTTATTGCTAAACGCGTTAGCCATAGAAGTAGAAGTAGTCGTTGGCGTGACAACTTCATGAAGACACGATGATGGAGATCATGATGATGGAGATCATGGTGTCATGCCGGTGACGAAGATGATCATGGAGCCCCGAAGATGGAGATCGAAGGAGCTATATGACATTGGCCATATCATGTCACTATTATATAATTGCATGTGATGTTTATTATGTTTATGCATCTTGTTTACTTAGGACGATGGTAGTAAATAAGATGATCCCTTACAAAAATTTCAATAAGTGTTCTCCCCTAACTGTGCACCGTTGCTAAAGTTCATCGTTTCGAAGCACCACGTGATGATCGGGTGTGATAGATCCTTACGTTCACATACAACGGGTGTAAGACAGTTTTACACATGCAAAACACTTAGGGTTAACTTGACGAGCCTAGCATGTATAGACATGGCCTCGGAACACGGAGACCGAAAGGTCGAACACGAGTCGTATGGAAGATACGATCAACATGAGAATGTTCACCGACGATGACTAGTCCGTCTCACGTGATGATCGGACACGGCCTAGTCGACTCGGATCGTGTAACACTTAGATGACTAGAGGGATGTCTAATCTGAGTGGGAGTTCATTATAATAATTTGTTTAGATGAACTTAATTACCATGAACTTAGTCTAAAACCTTTGCAAATATGTCTTGTAGATCAAATGGCCAACACTCATGTCAACATGAACTTCAACGCGTTCCTAGAGAAAACCAAGCTGAAATATGATGGAAGCAACTATACGGACTGGGTCCGGAACCTGAGGATCATCCTCATAGCTGCCAGGAAACAATATGTCCTAGAAGGACCGCTAGGTGACGCTCCCGTCCCAGAGAACCAAGACATTATGAATGCTTGGCAGTCTCGTGCTGATGATTACTCCCTCGTTCAGTGCGGCATGCTTTACAGCTTAGAACCGGGGCTCCAAAAGCGTTTTGAGCAACACGGAGCATATGAGATGTTCGAGGAGCTGAAACTAGTTTTCCAAGCTCATGCCCGGGTCGAGAGATATGAAGTCTCCGACAAGTTCTATAGTTGTAAGATGGAGGAAAATAGTTCTGTCAGTGAGCACATACTCAAAATGTCTGGGTTGCACAACCGCCTGTCCCAGCTGGACATTAACCTCCCGGATGAGGCGGTCATTGACAGAATCCTTCAGTCGCTCCCACCAAGCTACAAGAGCTTTGTGATGAACTACAATATGCAGGGGATGGTGAAGACCATTCCTGAAGTATTTTCAATGCTGAAGTCAGCAGAAGTTGAAATCAAGAAAGAACATCAAGTGTTGATGGTCAATAAGACCACTAAGTTCAAGAAGGGCAATGGTAAGAAGAACTTCAAGAAGGACGGCAGAGATGTTGCCGCGCCCGGTAAGCCAGTTGCCGGGAAGAAGTCAAAGAATGGACCCAAGCCTGAGACTGAGTGCTTTTATTGCAAGGGGAAGGGTCACTGGAAGCGGAACTGCCCCAAATACTTAGCGGATAAGAAGGCCGGCAACACCAAAGGTATATTTGATATACATGTAATTGATGTGTACCTTACCAGTACTCGTAGTAACTCCTGGGTATTTGATACCGGTGTCGTTGCTCATATTTGTAACTCACAGCAGGAGCTGCGGAATAAGCGGAGACTGGCGAAGGACGAGGTGACGATGCGCGTCGGGAATGGTTCCAAGGTCGATGTGATCGCCGTCGGCACGCTACCTCTACATTTACCTACGGGATTAGTTTTGAACCTTAATAATTGTTATTTGGTGCCAAGTTTGAGCATGAACATTGTATCTAGATCTCGTTTGATACGAGATGGCTACTCATTTAAATCCGAGAATAATGGTTGTTCTATTTATATGAGAGATATGTTTTATGGTCATGCTCCGATGGTCAATGGTTTATTCTTAATGAATCTCGAACGTAATGTTACACATATTCATAGCGTGAATACCAAAAGATGTAAAGTTGATAACGATAGTCCCACATACTTGTGGCACTGCCGCCTTGGTCACATTGGTGTCAAGCGCATGAAGAAGCTCCATGCTGATGGACTTTTAGAGTCTCTCGATTATGAATCATTTGACACATGCGAACCATGCCTCATGGGCAAAATGACCAAGACTCCATTCTCCGGAACAATGGAGCGAGCAACCAACTTGTTGGAAATCATACATACCGATGTGTGCGGTCCAATGAGTGTTGAGGCTCGCGGAGGATATCGTTATGTTCTCACTCTCACAGATGACTTGAGTAGATATGGGTATGTCTACTTGATGAAACACAAGTCTGAGACCTTTGAAAAGTTCAAGGAATTTCAAGTAGAGAATCAACGTGACCGAAAGATAAAATTCTTACGATCAGATCGTGGAGGAGAATATTTAAGTCACGAATTTGGTACACACTTAAGAAAATGTGGAATCGTTTCACAACTCACGCCGCTTGGAACACCTTGGCGAAACGGTGTGTCCGAACATCGTAATCGCACTCTATTGGATATGGTGCGATCTATGATGTCTCTTACCGATTTACCGCTATCATTTTGGGGATACACTCTAGAGACAGCTACATTCACTTTAAATAGGGCACCGTCTAAATCTGTTGAGACCACACCGTATGAATTATGGTTTGGGAAGAAATCTAAGCTGTCGTTTCTAAAAGTTTGGGGATGCAATGCTTATGTCAAGAAACTTCAACCTGAAAAGCTCGAACCCAAGTCGGAAAAATGCGTCTTCATAGGATACCCTAAAGAAACCATTGGGTATACCTTCTACTTAAGATCCGAGGGCAAGATCTTTGTTGCCAAGAACAGATCCTTTCTGGAAAAAGAGTTTCTCTCGAAAGAAGTAAGTGGGAGGAAAGTAGAACTCGATGAAGTACTACCTCTTGAACAGGATAGTAGTGCAGCTCAGGAAAATGTTCCTGTGATGCCTACACCAACTGAAGAGGAAAATAATGATAATGATCAAGGTACTTCGGATCAAGTTGCTACTGAACTTCGTAGGTCCACAAGGACACGTTCCGCACCAGAGTGGTACGGCAACCCTGTCCTGGAAATCATGTTGTTGGACAACGGTGAACCTTCGAACTATGAAGAAGCAATGGCGGGCCCAGATTCCAACAAATGGCTAGAAGCCATGAAATCCGAGATAGAATCCATGTATGAAAACAAAGTATGGACTTTGACTGACTTGCCCGATGATCGGCGAGCGATAGAAAACAAATGGATCTTTAAGAAGAAGACGGACGCGGATGGTAATGTCACCATCTATAAAGCTCGACTTGTCGCTAAGGGTTATCGGCAAGTTCAAGGGATTGACTACGATGAGACTTTCTCTCCCGTAGCGAAGCTTAAGTCCGTCCGAATCATGTTAGCAATTGCCGCATACAATGATTATGAGATATGGCAGATGGACGTCAAAACGGCATTCCTTAACGGGCATCTTAAGGAAGAACTGTATATGATGCAGCCGGAGGGTTTTGTCGATCCTAAGAATGCTAACAAAGTATGCAAGCTCCAGTGATCCATTTATGGGCTGGTGCAAGCATCTCGGAGTTGGAACATTCGCTTTAATGAGATGATCAAAGCGTTTGGGTTTATACAGACTTATGGACAAGCCTGCGTTTACAAGAAAGTGAGTGGGAGCTCTGTAGCATTTCTCATATTATATGTAGATGACATACTTTTGATGGGAAATGATATAGAACTTTTGGACAGCATTAAGGCCTACTTGAATAAGTGTTTTTCAATGAAGGTCCTTGGAGAAGCTGCTTATATATTAGGCATCAAGATCTATAGAGATAGATCGAGACGCCTCATAGGTCTTTCACAAAGCACATACCTTGATAAGATTTTGAAGAAGTTCAAAATGGATCAGTCCAAAAAGGGGTTCTTGCCTGTATTGCAAGGTGTGAGATTGAGCTCGGCTCAATGCCCGACCACGGCAAAAGATAAAGAAGAGATGAGTGTCATCCCCTATGCTTCAGCCATAGGATCTATTATGTATGCCATGCTGTGTACCAGACCTGATGTAAACCTTGCCGTAAGTTTGGTAGGAAGGTACCAAAGTAATCCCGGCAAGGAACACTGAACAGCGGTCAAAAATATCCTAAAGTACCTGAAAAGGACGAAGGACATGTTTCTCGTTTATGGAGGTGACGAAGAGCTCGTCGTAAAGGGTTACGTTGATGCTAGCTTCGACACAGATCTGGATGACTCTAAGTCACAAACCGGATACGTGTATATGTTGAATGGTGGAGCAGTAAGCTGGTGCAGCTGCAAGCAGAGCGTCATGGCGGGATCTACATGTGAAGCGGAGTACATGGCAGCCTCGGAGGCAGCGCATGAAGCTATTTGGGTGAAGGAGTTCATCACCGACCTAGGAGTCATACCCAATGCGTCGGGGCCGATCAAACTCTTCTGTGACAACACTGGAGCTATTGCCCTTGCCAAGGAGCCCAGATTTCACAAGAAGACCAGGCACATCAAGCGTCGTTTCAACTCCATCCGTGAAAATGTTCAAGATGGAGACATAGATATTTGCAAAGTACATACGGATCTGAATGTCGCAGATCCGTTGATTAAACCTCTCTCGCGAGCAAAACATGATCAACACCAGAACTCTATGGGTGTTTGATTCATCACAATGTAACTAGATTATTGACTTTAGTGCAAGTGGGAGACTGTTGGAAATATGCCCTAGAGGCAATAATAAAAGCATTATTATTATATTTCCTTGTTCATCATAATTGTCTTTTATTCATGCTATAACTGTATTATCAGGAAATCGTAATACACGTGTGAATACATAGACCTCAATACGTCCCTAGTGAGCCTCTAGTTGACTAGCTCGTTGGTCAATAGATAGTCATGGTTTCCTGACTATGGACATTAGATGTCATTGACAACGGGATGAATGACGTGATGGACAAGACCCAATCCTAAGCATAGCACAAGATCGTGTAGTTCGTTTTGCTAGAGCTTTTTTAATGTCAAGTATCTCTTCCTTAGACCATGAGATCGTGTAACTCCCAGATACCATAGGAGTGCTTTGGGTGTACCAAATGTCACAACGTAACTGGGTGACTATAAAGGTGCACTACAGGTATCTCCGAAAGTGTCTGTTGGGTTGACACGGATCGAGACTGGGATTTGTCACTCCGTATGACGGAGAGGTATCTCTGGGCCCACTCGGTAATGCATCATCATAATGAGCTCAAAGTGACCAAGTGTTTGGTCACGGGATCATGCATTACGGTACGAGTAAAGTGACTTGCCGGTAACGAGACTGAACGAGGTATTGGGATACCGACGATCGAGTCTCGGGCATGTAACGTACCGATTGACAAAGGGAATAGAATACGGGGTTGCTTGAATCCTCGACATCGTGGTTCATCCGATGACATCATCGAGGAGCATGTGGGAGCCAACATGGGTATCCAGATCCCGCTGTTGGTTATTGACAGGAGAGCCGTCTCGGTCATGTCTGCGTGTCTCCCGAACCCGTAGGGTCTACACACTTAAGGTTCGGTGACGCTAGGGTTATTAGGAAGACTTGTATGTGATTACCGAAAGTTGTTCGGAGTCCCGGATGAGATCCCGGACGTCACGAGGAGTTTCAGAATGGTCCGGAGGTGAAGATTTATATATGGGAAGTTGTCATACGGACACCGGAAGGTTTCGGTGGCATATCGGTATTGTACCGGGGCCACCGGAAGGGTTCCGGGGGTCCACCGGGAGGGGCCACCCCTCCCGGGGGGCCACATGGGCCGCATGGGGCAGGAGCCAGCCCCTGGAGGGCTGGGCGCGCCTCCCCCCCTTGGGCCCATGCGGCTAGGGTTGGGGGGGAACCCTAGAGGGGGCGCCCCCCTTGCTTGGGGGGCAAGTTCCCCCTCCCTGGCCGCCGCCCCCCCTCTAGATCCCATCTAGAGGGGCCGGTCCCCCTTGCCCCTTCCCCTATAAATAGAGGGGCGAGGGGAGGGCTGAACACCCAAGCCAAGGCGCAGCCCCTCCCCTCCCCAACACCTCTCCTCCTCCGTTGTGTGCTTGGCGAAGCCCTGTCGGAGTACTGCCTCTCCACCATCATCACGTCGTCGTGCTGCTGTGGGAGCCTTCTTCCTCAACCTCTCCTTCCCCGTTGCTGGATCAAGAAGGAGTAGACGTCGCCCATACCGTACGTGTGTTGAACGCGGAGGTGCTGTCCGTTCAGCACTTGGTCATCGGTGATCTGAATCACGGCGAGTACGACTCCATCATCACCGTTCCCTCGAACGCTTCCGTACGCGATCTACAAGTGGTATGTAGATGCAAACTCACTCCCTTGACTCGTTGCTTAGATGAACTCATAGATGGATCTTGATGAAACCGTAGGAAAATTTTTAATTTTCTGCAACGTTCCCTAACACAAATGATATCCGTTTTCTATAGTGCTTTCCTATGCTCAAGTAACCATCCTCCACCAAATGCCAGCTCAATCCATTCATTATTTTGAGCCCAGCTTCAACATTCGTATTTATGCCCAGTGTGGTACTTTGCAAAGCAAGTACCACCTAGGCTCCTCTTTTTGAGCCGAAAATGTGTGAAGACGGTCTTCTTAGTAACTGGTCATCCTCAGCCAAAACTCACGCCCATTAGCCATGTGCATTTCTCATACCGCAAATCAAACACTTGGCTGCTTATTCATGTTTGAGCATCGATCGATCTCCTCGTGAGAATCTTATGTTATGATTTTCTTCCTAGCACCTACCTGGGGAGTGCTCAATCCACTAGACATGCCTAGGCCACCCAAAACACATGGCAACACCACGGTCACGCGGTGACCACGCGACGGGCATGCGAGTTTACGCGCTCTAGAGTTGGGGCCCTCGGCCACCATCCAAACCTCGACGTATCGCCACCAAACCATGTATTTATGATTAAATAGGTACTTATGTGACTAGAAATGATTTTTGGAAAAAATAAATAGCAAACTATGAGGTAGCTGCAGTTCAAATTTGACCCGCTTCCTACTGAATCGACGGGAATTTGTCTTTTTCACGAGAGGTGGATCAAAACTTTTGACACCCAACCATTTTGTCAATTGTGCATTAAATATGGCCTAGTATTTTAGAAAATTGATTTGGTCCAATTTTGCAACAAATATATGGTAGGTCCTTCAAAAAAACTCATTTCAGGCACTCAGAAAATGGAAAATGAATTTTCCATGCAAAGAAAATGAAAACTCCCTTAGGCAACATTGTTTGGAATTCCAAGATGCACCCTTGTGCACAATATGAGATCATTTGAACAAACTATGCCATGAATGTGGCCATAAAATTGATCATTTGGCTTGAAAGCCATGAATCTTCACGCATGATAGTTCGTTTTTTAGAACACTTTTTTAAAATAATTGCCATATTACAAGTTTATTATTTTTCCTGGAAACTTGGTCACATATAATGACACAATGCGAAGATTTTCTAATTTTTTGATTTTTTTGAATTGTTTATGCCCGTTTCAAAATGCGGTCAAAACGGCGGGAATGACCGTTCCTAGCTAGTGGTTGAATTTTGGAAAACATTTTGTGTTTCTGTGATTAAATAGATACTTATGTACCTAGAAATGATTTTTGGAAAAAATAAAGAGCAAACTATGAGGCAGCTGCAGTTCAAATTTGACCCGCTTCCAACTGAATCGGCGGGAATTTGTCTTTTTCACCAGAGGTAGATCAAAACTTTTGACACCCAACCATTTTGTCAATTGTGCATTAAATATGGCCTAGTATTTTATAAAAATGATTTGGTCCAATTTTGCAACAAATATTTGGTAGGTCCTTCACAAAAAAACCTCATTTGGGGCACTCGGAAAATGGAAAATGAATTTTCCGTGCAAAGAAAATGAAAACTCCCTTAGGCAACATTGTTGGAATTCCAAGATGCACCCTTATGCACAATATGAGATCATTTGAACAGACTATGCCATGAATGTGGCCATAAGATTGAGCATTTGGGTTGAAAGCTATGCATCTTCACACTTGATAGCTCGTTTCTGAGAACATTTTTTTAAAATAATTGTAGTATTACAAGTTTATAATTTTTGCTGGTAACTTGGCCACATATAACGACACAATGCGAAGGTTTTGCAATTTTTTTTGAATTTTTTATGCCCATTTCAAAATGCGGTCAAAACGGCGGGAATGACCGTTCCTAGCTAGTGGTTGAATCTTGAAAAACCTTTTGTGTTTCTATGATTAAATAGATACTTATGTACCTATAAATGATTTTTGGAAAATAAATAAAGAGCAAACTACGAGGCAGTTGCAGTTCAAATTTGACCCACTTCCAGCTGAATCGGCGGAGATTTGTCTTTTTCACTAGAGGTGGATCAAAACTTTTTACACCCAACCATTTGGTCAATTGTACATTAAATATGTCCTAGTATTTTAGAAAATTGATTTGGTAAAATTTTGAAACAAATATTTGGTAGGTCCTTCACAAAAAAACTCATTTTGAACGTTCAAAAAATGGAAAATGTTTTTTTTGCCAAAAAACTCATTTCTCATGACATATTTTTAAAGATATTTAACTTATTTCATGTTTGTTACTTTTCCTAAAAACTTATTCACATTTGGTGACACAAAGAGAAGGTTTTTCATATTTTTTTTGAATTTTCTCAGGTCATAAATGGTCATAACGTGGTACTGCATTTTGATTGGTCCGTGGACGTCTCACGCGGATCGTGCATGGAACATCGTCGGATGCTCGTGGATCCAACGGCAGTCCTCGGCCCACCACACCAACCCCAAGCCCACCTAAGCCGAAACCCTAGCTCTACTAGCTAAGTGTCCGTGCGTTGCCACGGATTAACAAATATATATATATACAAAGAGAAAATTCATGTGACATGAGAGTCAAAGGTCATTTCTATGGGATGATATCTCATGGTCATGATCTAGTAGATACATACATCTCGTCATTGTCTTTCTTCCACACTCCATGTCTGAGCTACCACGCGACATTCGACTTCCTTCTCCCACCATGCATGCTTTTATCTCCTATTTCTCCTACCTTTACCTTACACGACAGTACCAAGTTTCTTGTCCAACTATCATAATCTTCTCCGGTAGGGCACCCCCTTAGATTATTACTGACTTGTACATGTTGCAAATAAGATCAACGAAAATGGATACTAAATTTCTGATGAGAAATGAGAATTCAGGGCAATATCTTCCCAAGACAATAATAATTCCAAGACAATCTTTTTATACCTTCTGTCAACATTGGGACACACATTCCACACAATAAGCATGCAATGATGTTGATACTTGATTAATTGTCATTATATGTCTACAGTAAAGATAACTTTACTCAAAACCGCCTATCTTAGCCAAATCAACAAATCTCTCTCATTAATGCAATTTTCTTTAGAAAACAAATAATAGATTCTTTCCTATCTTAGCCAAATCAACGGATCTCTTTCATTAATGCAATTTGCTTTAGCAAACAAATAATAGATTCTTTCCTACCTTAGCCAAATCAACGGATCTCTCCCATTAATGCAATTTGCTTTAGCAAACAAATAATAGATTCTTTCCTACCTTAGCCAAATCAATGGATCTCTCCCCGGTTCACTGGGCGCGTTTCGGTGGGTGGGCGTGGGGGTGGGGGTAATTTGATGGAAATAAACCGGTTGAAAATAAACCGGTTGAAAATAAACGGATCCTGTCTCACTCTTCACTTTCTTTACAATAAACTTCAGAATAGCAATCTTGGCGAGTGATCTCGACGGGGTTCAATCGGCGTGGCGCACCGCTGATTCTTCCAGGAGTGGGTGCTGAGAGGAAGGATCCCAAACCTCCATTGTCAATCGGCCAGAGCTGCATCGTCCTTTGGATCAGAGCGTGGACGGGATCAAGACGGTAGGGTTTGAGGAATTTGTAGGACATGAGGGTTTATGGTTGGCAGCACGAGAACTCGCCCATATCTTGGCAGACGGCAGGCCCGAGGTGCGGTCGTGTTCATGCTTCGGGAGCTGCCACATGCTGTCCTCGCCGCCATCAGCGACACCACCGCCATCGCCTGTTGCCACCACTTCAGCGCCACGAGCGTGGGACCGAGGGACGAAGGGAAGGGAAGGAAGTGAATTGACGTACCTATGTTTGGTATATATCACACGAGGAATCAAAACTGGATGCACGTGAAAGCATAGAGATGGGAGAGGAGGACAGAGGAAGGGAAGGGCAAGAGGAACCTGAGGATGTGCGATGAAGGAGCGATGCCAAAACATCACAAAGGGGGACCCGTAGCTCGTCACGTAGCGCGGCCGCCTCATTGTCGGCTGCCACCCCGCGCTACCGCCTCCGTGCGCAGGTTCCGTTCGTGGAGCGTGAGGAGCGCATGACCTGCCTTCACCGCGGCCTGGTCCTCCCCACTATCATGAAGCTCGCCCGCATCGCCGCCCCAATTGCTCAGGATGACGGATGAAGATCCTGCAACAGCGACGTGGGTGAGGGATGCAGCCGACGATGGATGGATGATTTTCGTGGCTAAACCCTCCCTATCAAAATAACTACTTAAAAAAGGCAAAGATCGATGCATTAGGAAAATTAGGATTTGGAATTGATTGTCATAAAACAAAATTTTATTAATTGATAACGTGCTATCGGTACATGCCCGTTTATAACGTGTCTAGATAGGAAACTTTGGAAAAGTTAGGAAAGTTTTTATTGTGAGGGTTAAAAAAATCAATGTGAGGAGATATGGTGGTGGGATATGAGACGAAAATAAACCGGACGAAAATAAACCAGACGAAATATAACCAGACGAAAATAAACCGTGGACGCAATCCTACCAACTGCTCTATTAGGAGTAGAGACTCGTGGACGTTTTCCATCCACCCCCCGCCTTCTTTCTTTCTCTGCCCCTCGCTCCCTCACGCACCCACAATCCCTCCCCCGAAACCCTTGCTGCCGCCACCTACGCCTCTTGTTCCGGCGTGTCCTGGCGGGCCTCGCTGGCGCGCAGCCCAGATCTGAGCTCCCCTGCCTCCGCTCTTCCCTCCGCTCCGGCCAGATCCGGCTCTCGCGTCCCCGGTAGCTCATCCCCAACCCCTTCCCACGGCTAGGATTTCGAGGGTGGCGTTCCCACCAATTCCGGCGCGGCGGCGGCGACTGTGCTCCGCCCTCTTCGACGCCCACCAACCTAGCCGCATGGCACGGCCATGGCCATGGCGGCGGCCAGATCCACCCCCTCCCTCATCTCCTCGCTGCCTCCACCTCCTCCCGTCCTGCAGCGGCGTGTCCCGCCACCACCTCCTTCCTTGATGCGTCCCGCAGCGACGCCCATCGCGTCCCGCAGATGTCGTCCCTCTCCCTCAATCCCCACCCCCAACCAAAATCTTCCCCATCTCCTCCGGCCGATTCTCCTCCCCTCTGCGTCCCCTTCCCCACCCCCGCTCCCAGATCGCGCCGCGCGCCGCCCCTGACCGCCGCGGGAACCCCACCCCGCCACCGACGAGGCCCGACCCCCCGGGGGCCCATCCAAGATGGTGCTCGCGTAGCTGGGCGGGAGCATCTCCCGCGCGCTCGTGCAGATGAGCAACGCCACGGTCGACGAGAAGGTGCTCGGGGAGTGCCTCAACGAGATGCCCCGCGCGCTCCTGCAGTCCGACGTCTGGTGGCAGGTAATGCAATCTTCTCCTCGCCCTCGCCCTCGCTCTCTTCGTCCCCTCCCTCTCTCGTAGGCAGGCGCGAGGTTCTTCCCCGCTTCGACCGCTGGTGAGGCCGCGAGCCATCGTCTCCTCCGTCTGACGCCCTAGCGGCCGAAGGAGAGGGGGATCTCCGGCTTGCCGCAGGCATTGTAGGTAGGTAGGTTTCGTGATAGGATTCTCTGGGCGCCGCAACGGCGGTGCCGCGTCGTGGTGTGCTCGCCCCGGCCCTGTTCCCCAATCCCGCTAAGCTTCCGGTGGCGGAGCCGGGGCCATCATGTTCTCGATGGTCAGGTTTGGCCGCCGAGATGTAGAGGTGGCGGCGGTGCGTGTTGTACTCTGGTCCGCTTCCGGCACCTCCGGACGGATAAAGAGTCCCTGTTGGTGTTAGCAGGTAGATTCATGTTGCTGGGAACCTCTCAATTGTGTTGATGCATGTTTTGCTCTACTGCTTAGGGTGGATGCGTGCTTGTTGATTGTCCGAGACTGCTTTTGTTTCTACTTCTCTTTGGTGAAGCCCGCGAGTTTCTCAACTGGGATTATGTAGGATTCTGTTCTGTTATGTCCCCGAACTTATGTATGTTCTGTTGTCTCTATATTAATAATGTCATCGTTACCGTTTCCTTTTCAGGGCCAAGTTTCAAAAGCAAACTTGATCGAGATGGTAGTAGCTACCGACATTGCCTATTCACTAGAGTTCCCTTTTCTCGCTAATGACGCTCCTAAAAAATACCAAATTTACTATGATGTTATAGGCCTCGCAGAACACCGGGTCGGGATCGTCAACTTCTTTGGGCAGTCTATTTGATTCTGATGTTGAAGAAAACAGTGCCCCTTCAGTGCCCACCATAGAAGCTGACCGAGATACCGAGGTGATATCCTCGTACCCGCTGTCATTGTCGTATGTTATTCGTTTTGAGGTTGTCTGTCGAAATCTTCTGAATGTTCCTAACTTCTGCAGGAGCTAGATTCTTTCTCAAAAAAGAGGTCGTATTTACTGAGCAAAATGAGCTTCTCGAAGCAAGAAGTCGATATGGCAGTCAGTGAGTTAGGTATGTGATTCTGCATTGACATGTAAAAGTAGTAACCACTTGCTTTCTGCTCAACATATGTTTAATTTCTTTTCAGGTGAGTGTGCATCAATTGATCAGCTTGTGAACTGGATTGTGACCGCTCAAGAAGCTACAACTGAGGTTTATTTTTCCTGATCCCTTTTGTTTCTCTTTAGTGGCTGTTGCTTCATCCACTGAATCTCGATCTCGTGTTGACATGATCTAGAGTTAGAGCTAGCACATTCGCTCACACTTGACTTGGGTGTTCCAGTCTCTGTAATTCTGAACATGAATCACAAGAACAGTCTTAGAAAAATCATAAAACTGCTAAAAAATAAGCAGAAGTGAGAAGTACTACTCAAACATATCTGCTGGTTGTGCTTGTGGGTTTAACGTTTCTGCTGGCTCCATCCTTCGTTCTTACACTGCAATCTGTACTAAAAACAAACAGAAATGAAAAGTACTATTGAAACCTACCAGAGAACTGATCCGGTTGAAATGCCGATCAATGATCAAGCTCTCGACAGAATAATTCTCCAGGCATGTTGTTGATGGGCGATAACTGTAGTATGAACTTCAGGCAGGATTGCTAAATTTATCATGATTGTTGTTTATGTTTACATTTTTTCTAACTTTTAACACCTAGTATATGTTAGACTAAGTCATATGCAAATGCGAGCAACCTCAGGCCTGATACATGTAAAACGGTTATGGCATTCTCATCTCTGAGCATATTCTGCAACTGTAGCCTGCAAGGGGATTGAGCATATATGCATTTTAGAAATACTACTGTTTTCACTTGACAGACTCAAATAATGCAGCATGCATTGTCCTTTCCCTGCACAAATAATGCAGTATGAGATGTGAGACCACATCATGTAATTATGCGCTGATGCAAGTTGTTTTTGGCTGTAATTTAAAGGAGTTGCTCATGCCGGTAGCCTTGACATGTAGGATATCTATAGTTTCTGTTGCTCATGCTCATCCGCAAGCTTTTGGATTTATTGTTAGTCAGATTTCTGTTTTACTTCTGTTTGGTTCTAGGATCTGTGGGTCGTGAGCAGAATTAAAAGCATTTGCGCTTGCATTCTCTGTTATATGTATCCAGCCATACCATCTTTTCGTTCTACGCACAGTTTATTGCATCTAACTAGTGCCTGCAGCTTGATTTGCTTGAATTTCTCATTATCTGATTTAACCCGTCGAGTTCGTATCTATAAGTTTATTTGATATGTTAAGCTTGACAACTACCCTTAGTTCTGTGTTTCTTGTCTTCTAACACTTGTTTACTTTGATCTTGCGGTTTCAGCCATGGGCAAGGGACAAGACTTGCATCAACATCGTGGTCATTGGTGATGTCGACCACCACTGGCCATCTGATCTACAAGCTTGGAGGTATTGACAAGCGTGTGATCGAGAGGTTTTAGAAGGAAGCCACTGAGATGAACAAGAGGTCATTCAAGTATGCATGGGTGCTCGACCAGCTGAAGGCTGGCCGTGAGAGGGGTATCAACATTGATATTGCCATGCGGAAGTTCGAGACCACCAAGTATTACTGCACTGTCATTGATGCCCCTGGACACCTTGATTTCATCAAGACTCCACCACTGGTTGTTTCTCCTAGGATGGCTGGACCTGTCAGCACGCCCTCCTTGCTTTCACTCTTGGAGTGAAGCAACAAGGTATACTAGCTATTCAACTTTGGATGCTGATTCTTATGAGTGACCATATGACCTGTGTACCTAATTTGCTATCCATTTGATTCACAATTACTTCGGCCAATGTCAATGCTCATTAGTGCATAAACACCCTGTGAACATTATCTCATTCTTAAGCCTCGAGTGATATTTCTTCACGCTAGTGCGTTACTAATATGTGTTGCTCACTTTGTTTCTTATATCCTATAATTCAGAAAAGTATGTACTAATTTGTATATACTTGATGGGAATGTTTAGAACCACTTAGTAAATGTACAGGCTCATTAGTAGTACTGAATAGCCTTGTAATTTATGTTGCTTCTGGAGGTGTGGAGTCCCAGTCTTGGTTCCTGGTTCTATTCATGTTGCTTCTGTGGTGTGGAGGTGTGGAGTCCCAGTCTTGGTTCCTGGTTCTATTCATTTTGCTCCATCAGCTTTCCTGATGTCCTTCTACATATACATGTTGGTTGTAATCTTCTTGAAGAATGCAAGTACTTGATATTCCATTCTGTTCTTGTAGGTGAATGGAACTTGTGTTGTTGGTAGAACTCCGTTGAGGACTTCTACCCATGTTGAAGAGCATGTTCTGTGGTATCCAAGAGTAGCTAGCTTCTGTACTGGCAGAGCGGTCTATTTGTAGATCCCAATATTTATGATTGTGTGGATCTGGGTGAAGTTTGAAGTTCCTGGGTATGCAAGATTCGATGGTTAAACTGGTTGATGTGATGGAATGAGTGTATGGAAACTGGGTGTTGTGATGTGAATGAGTGTATGTAGTTTCACGTGTTCTGCTCTGTATAGCATATTGTAATAAACTTATTTTAGTTGTTATTTGAAGATTTTCATATGCTTTCTCTCTTTTGTCTGTTTGATATATATACTGTGAAAAATCTGACATTTGGGAGCCATATGTAAACTGGAGCTGGGAAAAAAAGCTGGAAATAAAAGATAAATGGACTGCAAAATGTTGTGCGCTAGAAAATAAAAAGGCCATAGGCCAGGCTCATGTAGCTAACCGAAATTAACATAAAATACATATATTAAATGGGCTTGCCTAAAAAATAAGGGACAATTTCATTTCTCCCCCTAACTTGAGCCACCACCTGGCATTTGCCCCTAATTTCCAGGTATGCTCAAATTTACCCCTTTGCCGTTAGATGGTGTTATAAAAATACCCTTCCGCTCCGTTACCGTCCGGTCAAAGGCCATTGACTGTGACCGAGGCATTCCGTGGACATTTTTGCCCTTCCCGACAAGTGGACCCATGCAAGAAATAAAGAGATAGGAATAAAAAAAAAATGGAAACACACACACACTCTATCCTGCCAGCACGACCCCATCATGCCCAATCCCCTTCTTCCTCCTCCCAGCCCTGTTCACCTAATCCGGCAGCAACCACC
>NC_041385.1:832928180-832963705 GCF_002162155.2 Triticum dicoccoides
CCATGGCGTGGCCGAACGGAGGCTCCCCACGTCAATTCGTTCCATTGGGAGGGAAAGGAGATACTGGCGGAGCTCCTAGACATGGGGGATGGTCACGAGGAGGTCGTTGGCCTCGCAGAAACGAAGGAAGCGGCGATAGATCTTTTTTTGTGCGGCGCGGGAGGCGATCTAGAGCAGCACCTCGTCCCTATCTCAGTGAAGCCCTTGCAAAGCTTCCTCCGTGGTCCCGAATCAGTGCCTCATCCCGGAGCTGGTGCCCCCATGTTAACTTGCTCTGGCCGCTGGCTGAGAAACTTGTCACCGGTGAGCTTCCCGGTCGCCCCGTGCGTGCTCACCACTCCAGGACAGTGCCAACTCACACCAGCAAGCCCCTGCGTCCCGCACAGCTGCCTACCTCTGCTCGTCACCGGCGTTCCAACTTAGGGCCGTGCGTGCGCTCGTCGCCGGCGTTTAAATCACCGGTGGGACATGTGGGGCCTGTCATTAGCCCTTATCCTTTTTAGTGTATAGGTGACTAGTGGGCCCTTCTTTGGCAATAGATCTAATTATAGTGCTCAAAACATAGCTAATTATTACGGGAAATAACTAATGAGTCACTAACATGTGGGCCACGTCCTCTCTTGACCTAGTCAATGTTGACTACTTTGACTTGGGATAGTTTTTTATTTTTATTTGAATGGGTCCCACCTGTAAGTGGCATGCACAAAGAGGGGCAAAATTGTCCAGAAAATGTACCGTGGACGGTCAAAGGCCTTTGACCAGACGGTAACGGAGCAGAAGGGTATTTTTATAACACCACCTAACGGCAGAGGGGTAAATTTCAGCATACTTAAAAATTAGGGGCAAATGCCAGGTGGTGGCTCAAGTTAGGGGGAGAAATGGAATTGTCCCAAAAAATAATACATGGGCCGAATTACTGGGTCAAACCCATGTAGCTAATAAAAGCACAGGAAAAAAATACATTAAAAAGGCCGAATTGTTGGGCTAGGCCCATGTAGAAAATCGAATTGGACCGTGCTGATTCTTGTGCCACATCAGATTGCCACGTCGGATGCCTACGTGTCCTGGGGAGGCTGCTAGTGACCAAAACAAAACAGTAGGCATATTTTGGTCGTAAACGTCTACGGCCTTCTCATAGAGAAGGTCGTTAATTTCAGTTTACGACCGCCAGCTTTTGACCTTCTGTTTTTGGTCACAAAAAGATCGTAAATGAAAAACAATGACCTTTCAGTGACCAATAGTCAAGGTCACAAGTTGACATATTTCTTGTAGTGGTTGAATCATGCTTGGATCTCTGATTTGTAGCTATTGGTGGTCCATTTGTAGCATGATGTTTGTTGTAGATGTATGTTCCTGCTCATAGATTGTCCGGTATGCTTGGTATGATAGCGATGAAGCATGTGCTTACTATGATAGTGATGAACAATGTACATGTATGCTTCTGCTTTCATGGATTGTCCGGTATGTTGTGTGCTATGCTTACTGTGAATGTGTGCTACGATTGTACGACATGACCACGCAGACGCAAGATCTTAGTCAGGCCCATGTCGTGTCCGACAACCAGTTTGCTCCATCGTTTGTCGAGGACTCGCAGCCTATGTCCGAGATGGCACCTGATTCAGAGGTGTTCGAGTCTGATTCCCTCTATGTGCCAGTAGTGCTCGTTGAGCCAACTCCTGTTGTTGCTGTTGCTGCCGCTGCAATCAAGCTAGCAGCAGCAAAGGAAAAGAAGGATGGTAGGTCGAAAAATATGAAGTGGCAGCCGTTCATGTCTAGTGGAGTTAGGACTGACAAGGGCTTCAAGGAGGTGCACTTGAACACCGTTGCGAAGCAGGTGTTCGAGTTCTATGGGCAAGAAATGTCTGCCACCCA
This sequence comes from Triticum dicoccoides, assembly GCF_002162155.2. Taxonomy (NCBI): domain Eukaryota; kingdom Viridiplantae; phylum Streptophyta; class Magnoliopsida; order Poales; family Poaceae; genus Triticum; species Triticum dicoccoides. The sequence goes on from NC_041385.1 coordinate 832,930,053, forward strand.
GGTGTACAACCACCTGAGGAAGTGGAGAAGTTGACGTATCCAAGTGTCCAAGCTAAGAGACCTTAGCGGCGCCTCACGGGATGAGAACACTTGCTCCACAGTTCTGGAGGCAGAGCACTACGTCGGCCATGTCACAGTTAGCTCACAACCCTCTTCCTTTTCATACTATCCACCATTGCCTACTCCTAATCGTAACTAACAACACCTGTGTTTCATTCTTAGGACGACCCAAGGGATGCTGAGTTCCTCAACACACCCATCCGAACTATAGCCAGATGCAGCACATCTTCTCCTTCGGGCCGGCAACTGGGAAGCATGCATGGGCTCGGGTGAGCCTCTTGGTTCTCCCATGCCAGACTTCCTTGGGACACCGGACGTCGAGGTCCTTGATGGCCCTGACAAGCCCGCTGCGAAGCCCTTCGACAAGCCATTTGACCCCGTCCATGATAGGAAGAGGAAGAGAGGAGGCCTGATGGAGGAGGAGATCAATGTCTTTTGCAGCATGACTGAGACGGTGAAGGAGGTGGGAACAACCATCAGGGAGTGCAAGCCCCTCGACGTCCACCCTGACCTGTATGGCACTATCATGACTCAGGGTGGCTTCAGCGACGAGGTTCTCATGGCAGCCCTTAGCCACCTGCTTGACAACAAGGCCCATGGTGTTTGGGTTCGTTGCCATGGCCGACGCTCACAGGGTGCTGTGGCTCTGGAGCTGGCTGGGCAAGCACTACTACTAGAGTAGTGCTGTCTGTGAGCGTGCATGATCCCCGGCGGCGATGGCGGTGGCGACGACGACGACGATGACGATGATGACGTACATTTTGTGTAGCTAGGGCTCAAAAACTATTTGATGGTCTATATATTTTGGTGAGGTGGTATATACTAACCCCTCACGCTAATGGTGAACTTGCGGTGGTAGGTCCTCACCCTCTTTTGGATGTGGTGGTAGGTTAACACCAATGTAGTGCTAGGTTGAACTTGCTATGCCGTATGATCATGCATGCTTTACTTCTCTTCTGCTCCATTGTTGTTTGTGTGCTACTTTGCTTGCTACTTGTGTGCTCCATTGATTTGCTGCTTCAACTCTTGCTCTTGTGCATTGCTAGGGCAAGTGGTATGCCGTGTTCATCGGTGAGGCCCCAGGGGTTTATAGTTCATGGGAAGAAGCCAATGCACAACTGGCATCGTATAGCAACAACAACTATAGAGGGTTCAAGACTAGGCAGGCAGCAGAACAAGATTACTCCGCCTGGGTGCGAAAGCATGGAGGCAGTAGTGTTGACAGTGGCAAGGTTGGAGGTGTCAAAGTGAAAGGTGCTTAGGTGGATCGTCAGTTTGGGCCGAAGCTGAAGAACTTCATCATCTTCGCCTAGTTCATCGTCATTTCTGTGTTGTGGTGTTGGTGTGCTAGGTGTGATAATTGTGAGTAAGCTTACCAACTAGGGTACAAGGTAAGCACAACATGTACGCCGTATGCAACCAAACACCATGTTCATGTGCTGCTAGGGCCAATGCAGCCAACCAAACAAAGTGCACTTGCATATTACCTAATGCAGGGACACTAGATGCAAGCAACCAAACAACTTGCAGATGGCGTATTAGGGCTTGTTTTTGCTCAACCAGGCTGGGTTGAGAAGTGTATGCGATGTAGGAACTCTTCACAACGGCAACCAAACACACCCTAAACCAAACATTTCTCTTTCACAAAGAAGTAGCATGGTAAACCAAACGAACAACTTCCATCCACTTTCTATTCCAGGGCATAATCGGCGGGTTTCATTCTACTCCACATAAACAAATCATTTCCCCTTTTCCCTCAACCAAGACACGACCGCCGCCTCCTAGATCTCCACATAAACAAATCATTTCCCCTTTTCTCTCAACCAACACACGACCGCCGCCTCCTAGATATGTCCTTTCTATAGATATTCACCTCCTCCCGTTGAAGAGGCCGGTGGTCCCACCCTCTTCGTGTGCTACTCAGGTGGCGGGATGTGGGGGGCTCGGTTTTGTGTGTTCGGCGTGTAGCTAGGATTAGAGTTTGGTGTTGCGACAACGCCTTTTAGATGGACCTGGAGGTGTTGCATCAAAAAATGGTGGTGCCCTGACTTCAACCCCATGTCACCACTTTGAGGGCCTGAAGGGTTAGTGCCCTCGTAGGGCAGTGTTGAAGTATTGTGTGGTGTTGATTTGGTTGCGCCCTTATGGTCGTGGACTTGTCTTGTCTGCAGTTAGTTTGCGGTCATGGGAGATCACGGGTTGTGTTGCTCGCTGGTCGTGATATTGGTTCGGCAACAACAACCATGAGTTTCCCTCTATTGTTCTATGTGTGACGCAATTGTTCTTCTTCTTGTCATCTTGCTCCTCTAACGACCAAGCGAGCAACGGCAAATTCAGTTCGGAAGGATTTTATTGCTGAGCTAGATATATTTCGAAGTCCCCTCCAGCATATTATGGAAAGTTGGGACAACTATCCTATGTGTGGCAGCACTAGTAGAAAAACGACTTTTAGTACCGATTTATAAGGACCTTTAGTACCGGTTTTGGAAACCGACACTAAAGGGTGGGGACTAAAGGTCCCCCCCTTTAGTCCCGGTTCAACATGAACCGGGATCAAAGGCCCACCACGTGGCACGAGGCGCGCCATGGTCTGGGGACTAAAGGATTTTATTTTTTTGAATTTTTTTTGAAATAAAGCAAAAAACAGCCCGCCTACTGGGCCGGCAGGACCTGCATACGACTAGAAACCCAACCTCTAATTGGGCCAGGATGCAGGCCCGTACGGCCCAATAGGCCCCACGGGGCAGAAGACTTGAAATAGGCCCACAAGGGCCTGCTTAGAGAGGAGGTCGACACGGTAGCCGCGGCGGGGCTAATAAACCGGTACGAGCTCCTCTCAACTAGCGAGGTGGTAATAAACATTGTTCACAGTGGCAGCGCATCATCTTTAGTACTCGTTGGTGCCACCAACTGGTACTAAAGGTCACAAATGAACCGGGACTAATGCATAGCCATTCGAACCGGGACTAATGGTACCATTAGTGTCGGTTCATTTACAAACCGGAACTAATTAATGTGTCTCACGTAAAGTAGTTTTTCTACTAGTGCAGGGCATGTTGAGCGATCCTCAAATGATTCAAACTATCCTATGTGTGGGTATTTTTTTACACCTTTTTGTTAAATAATCACTAGTAGAAAACATGGCTTTGATTCGGCCAGAAAAAGAGCATTAATCCCGGTTGCATTACGAACCGGGACTAATGTGAGCATTAGTTCCGGTTCGAGCGGCTAGGGCACCGTACATGCATTAGTCCCGGTTTAAATGGGACCTTTAGTCCCGGTTGGTGCCACAAACCGGGACTAAAGGGTGTGATGCCCATTAGTATCGGTTCGTGGCTCGAACCGGGACTAAAGGTTAGACCTTTAGTCCCAGTTAGACCTTTAGTCCCGGTTCGAGCCACCAACCGGTACTAATGCCACGAACCAGTACTAAAGGTCCCATTTTCAAACTCTACACCCCCCCCCCCGATCGCCTTTTCAGTTTTGTAAAAAGCAAAAGAAAATGATAAGAACTTCAAAAATTAAAATCCTTCCAGATGTAGTTATATTACTACATGTACTAGTTAGGAAAATTTAAAAACTTAAATTTGGACATGTTTGGCAAAAAGTGTAGGGAAAATGTAAAACGGCTATAACTTTTGCATACGATGTCAGAAAAAAAGTATAATATACTCCCTCCATTCCTTTATGTAAGGTGTATTATTTTTGACACGGTGACCAAGACACATGATTATACACATGTTAGGACAAAATAAACCTTGGCAAAATCACTGATTAGCGGTAACTAAATCATTAGGCAACGAAAGTAAGAGATAAACACAATCAAGAGAGAGATACTTTCCTTTTTTCTCTTTACAAGAAAAGATGCATGCAATCAGGGGAGAGATACTCTCCTATTTTTGCAGGGGTAACAATGAAATTACGAGGAATGAAAAGAAATGCACCTTACATTGTGGAATTTTATCAAAAACCAAATACACCTTATATAAAGAAATGGAGGGAGTATCAAAATGTTCAGGACGAAAATCCGCATCCGATTTTGACCACCTACGGCTTGTTTGCAAATTTTTAGAATCCTCAAATTCTAAAAGGAAAAAAGTTATGCACAAATTATATTTTTTTAAATTTTGGTTAAATCACGTCAAACTTTGGTCAAACTACTTATTCAAGAAGTATTAGTGTTACTAAATAACTTTCCAATAATATTAGTGTTACTAAATAATTATTACAGTTTTTTAGAATTTTGGTCAAATCTGGTCAAACTGTGGTCAAATCTGGTCAAACTACTTATTCAAGAAATATTAGTGTTACTACATAATTATTCAAGAATATTAGTGTTACTAAATAATTATTTCAATTTTTTGAAATCTGGTCAAATCTGGTCAAATTATGGTCAAACTGTGGTCAAACTATGGTCAACCTACTTATTGAAGAAATATTAGTGGTACTAAATAATTATTGTTTTTTAGAATAATTGTTTCAAACTCAAACAGTGAAACGTGTGACTTCATGCTCAAGCTAAACTCCTGAGGGTTAATAGGATTGACATCTTACTATTGTCAGGAAAACAACAAGTGCAGACTTGGAAACGAGGGGGAATAGAACCCGAAAGTTAAGCGTGCTCAAGCTGGAGTAGTGAGAGGATGGGTGACCAGCCGAGAAGTTAGATGATTTGGAATGATGATGGGTGATTAGAGATTAAAGGTTAAATTGAGCAATGATGAGGGGTAATTAGAGATTAAATTGAAAAATAATTCAGAAATTTAAAAATAAAAAAAATCAAATTTTTTATTAAAAAAATCATTTAAAAAAATACGTTTAGTACTGATTGGTGTTACCACCGGGACTAAAGGTGGAGCTCCAGGCAGCGGCCGCGTGAACGGCCTTTAGTCCCGGTTCGTGTAAGAACCGAAACTAAAGAGAGGAGGGGAGTTTTAGTAACGACCCTTTAGTCCCGGTTCCAGAACCAGGACTAAAGACCCTTATGAATCGGAACAAATGATCCTTTTTCTACTAGTGAATACAGTTGAGATATTATTATAAAAAATCCATCTTCTCCCGGAAGTAGAAACAAATGGAAGTCTGTAACCAAAGAACCTTGCCGGCCAAGGAAGCTCATCTCTGGGCTGAGTCACCGGTCAACGCTCCATGATCGCCATTATCCTATCCTATCAGCGAGGCCAAGGAAAATTCAACAAGCCATGATGCACGAGATGTACCTGCCACCCCACACACCCTACTTACTGACAAGTGGATCAGAAGAGTCCCTAGGCCCACCTGTCAGTACCTGATGCTTCGTGGCACGCGTACTTGACATTTTTTAAGGTTAGTGCGTGCGTCACTGCCCATGAAAGGAGAGAGAGGCCGTTGTGGTTGCAACGGGTGCAGGTGCCCGCGAACACGTGCTCAAGCTCGAATGAAACAAAATATATACTACTCCCTCCGTTCCTAAATATAAGTCTTTGAAGAGATTTCACTATGGACCACATACGGAGCAAAACGAATGAATCTACACTCTAAAATGCATCTATATAAATCCGTATGTGGTCCATAGTGGAATCTCTTCAAAGACTTATATTTAGAAACGGAGGGAGTACTATAATACTGTGATTTTTAAATTAGGGAGCGTAGAAACCTTCCACTGGAAGTTTGCATCGAGCCACTGTTTTCCACTATATAAACAGGTCGATAGGAGCATATCGTTTGCCAACAGACGACACACGGATAAGTTAGCGGAGAGCAGCTAAGTTCTTCTGTAGGCTGAAGTGCAGAGTGAGGTCAGAGACAAAGGAAGAAGAGAGGCGAGCTAGCTAGCTTCAGACATGGGGTTCTGCTGTGGGCCTTCGGATGTCCAGGTGCTCCCCAAGAACACGTCCCCCTCCTCCTCCTCCTCCTCCTCCTCCTCCTCCTCCTCCTCGTTTGCTAAAGATTCCGGTGATGGTGGCAAGAAGAAGCAGCAAGAAGGTGTAAAGAAGGAACATGGGAAGGAGAAGAAGATGAGCAACCTTGACCGGGCCGCCCTCACAACGCCCCGCCTCCCCTTCCATTCTCGGCCCGGTCTAATGTGACAGATTAGTCGAGAACCAGTGTATTTCACATAAATATACGATCTTGTGTGTTCTCCTATTAGCCTACGTCCGAGTCTGTAACTTAGGATGCATAGCTCCTTTGTCCCGTTGAAGTTTCGAGGTTTGTAGTGTGGCCACGTGTTCTATTTATTCATTGATGGGTTGGCTGTATCAGAGTATCCAAATTGCAGGTGTGTTATAATAGAGATTTTGTCCATAGTCCATCAGGACAATATATTTTTCCCTACATATTTTGTTTGTTGGATTATCATTCCCCATGCTTGACTTAATTTACCAGATCAAACGAGCAAAGCTTAGCTAATTTCTTCCTCCTGCTGAAGGTGGGGATGTGATCAAGAACCAGGCAAAAGCAAACAAAATGTTACATCCAAAAAATAGTAGAGAAGTCGAAATGAAAACATTATACTTGAAGAAGTGCACTGATACAACCGAACAGTTCTGCTTTATTAACTTGAACATGACTAAATGAAGTAGAAACAAATATTGTGGCACATATTTAGATACGGATATGTGCACTATTTTGGGCTATATTGAACTGCAGAAATGATATACTCTTTAGCAGAAAAAATTCACCAACATTTTGCAGGTTATTTACAGGGCCACTGCATGGGATCCGTACGTGGTCGTTACTCACTCATGCGGACTCCAGGTAGCTTTTGCCTACTGGGTGCAACCGCAACTGGGAGATGGTAGCACGGATTATCTTCAACCGATTTGGGTGGCAAACTAATAATAGGCTAGGTGTTTAGTCATTGTAGCATGTTCTTTCGCCTGTTGTGGCATTTTCTATTTTATTTTGCTTTGGCTACTTTTGTGAGCCAGTACTGGACCTCATATTTTGTATTCTACTTTCGTTAGATAATATGGCTGCATGCATCACTTTGATGTATAGGCCGGGGGCTATCCTCCTTTTCAAAAAAAAACTAGACAAAGCCAAAAACGAATGGCCGACGATTTTTATCCTTGATTGGGGATTGATTGATGGTTAGGTAGATATTTTTCACAACACAATTCATTGCTCAAATCTAACAGCAGAATCGCTATAAGAATGTGGTTTGTCACAATGGTTTCCAATAACAAAATGGACCTTCTTTACGTGATGCACAAACTACATCGAACTATTATGAAGGCTAACTACACAAACAACACTGGAAATGTATCTAAGATTTAAAAAAAGCAACACTACGTGAATACACTACTAAGGGCCTCTTTGCTTCACAAGAGTCTACAAACTCGGTAATAGGAAAAAACATAGATTGGAATGTCAAGCTTGTCCCAATCCTACAAGATATTCATTTGTTTGATCGCATCTACACACACACACATAGTATTCAGTCATACGAATAAAAAAATAATATAGAAAAACTCCCAAAGATTATAATCATGCAAAATTCCCATAAAAATCCTTTGAATCAAAGGAGCCCTAATCACTAGCGGAGCTACCAAAATTTGTTGGGCGGGCCAAAGGGAACAAGGCCAAAAGTAATCACAAAATAATTGCGCTCAGAGCCCAGCTTCCCATTGTGAGAATTGAGGCTAAAGCATATGCGTTAAGCAGGGACACATACGTGTTTATATAGGAGCAAAGATTACAAGGAGAGGTTAGGAGGTTAGGGTTGTGGATTGATCTACAAGGAAACTAGCTGGGCTATCTCAACAACTCGGACCTATCCAACCTCCTGGTTAAAACAAAGACGCACGCTATATCTATCTACATACGGCTTATACAAAATATCGTATTGTACATTGCTTGACACTACCCCTCAATCACAACTTATCTAAGTTGAGATTGTGTCGAAAAGATTCTAGCTGCCTCAAAGAAAGGGGTTTAGTAAACCCATCTGCAACCTGATCGCCTGTAGGAACAAACCGAACATTGAGTAGTTTATTTGCTACCCGTTCACGAACAAAGTGATAGTCGATCTCGATATGCTTTGTTCAAGCATGAAAAACAGGATTAGCAGTCAAATATGTGGCACCAAGATTATCACACCAAAGTGATGCAGCTCGAGGATGATGGAGACCCAACTCTATCAACATATGTTGTACCCAAATAACCTCAGCAGTTGCATTAGCTAAGGCTTTATACTCAGCCTCCGTGCTGGACCTGGAGACAGTAGTTTGCTTGCGAGCACTCCAGGACACTAAGTTACTTCCAAGAAAGACCGCAAAACCTCCTGTAGACCGCCTGTCATCAGGACAGCCTGCCCAATCAGCATAAGATAAAGCACTCGCAAGCATGGAGTCAGACTTGCAAAGTTTAAGTCCAAGACCCTGCATCCCTTGAAGGTATCTAAGGATCCTTTTCACTGTAGTCCAGTGAACAGAGGTGGGAGCATGCAAAAACTGACAGACCTTATTAACTGCATAAGAGATATCTAGCCGAGTCAAAGTAAGATACTGTAGCGCTCCCACAACACTCCTGTGCCGGGTGGAGTCATCTGGTGCAAGTAGTTCCCCATCGTGAAGTGACAATTTTTCAGAGAGAGACAAAGGTGTAGAGGAAGGCTTGCACCCTGTCATCCCAATGCGTTGAAGAATTTCTTGGACATACTTCTCTTGTGACAACAAAATACCACTTGCAACCGGCTTCACCAAGATGCCAAGAAAAAAATGCAGAGGCCCTAAATCTTTGAGGGAAAAATCCATACGCAAGTCCTTAAGGAGAGACTCAAATGCTGCAGGAGAGGAACTTGTAACAACAATATCATCAACATAGATAAGCATAAAGATGATAATCCCATGCCGACAATAGAAGAACAAAGAGGTATCTCCTTTTTATGCAACAAACCCAAGAGATTGTAACTTGGAATACAACCGAGAGTACCAAGCTTGAGGTGCCTGTTTCAAACCATATAGAGCTTTATCAAGCTTGCAAACATGATGTGGTGAGTTTGAACTTTCATACCCAGGGGGTTGCCTCATAAAAACTTCCTCTTCCAGAACACCATGCAAAAACGCGTTCTTTACATCTAGTTGTCGAATGCACCAGTTCTTAGAGACTGCAACTGAGAGAATTAACCTAATGGTGGCAACCTTTACTGCAGGACTGAAAGTGTCCTCATAGTCAAGTCCATACCTTTGTTTGAAATCTTTGGCAACCAAACGAGCCTTGTATCTGTCAATGGTGCCATCAGACCTCCTCTTGATTTTATACACCCATTTGCAGTCAATCACATTGCTACCCCTGACTGGTGGAACCAAATGCCAGGTTTTGTTGTCAATGAGTGCCAAGTACTCCTCATCCATGGACTTTTTCCACTTCGGGTCATCAAGTGCTTCACGTACATTCTTTGGTTCACCTATGGCACAAAAAGAGCCCCAACGGACACATCCATCGTTATAAACTTTTGGTTTAATAATACCACTTTGTGACCTAGTTGCGAGCGCACAGGAGGAGACGGAGCAGGTTGAGCAGATTGAATTTGCACGCGATTTTGTGAAGCAGAGTTGGCAGAGTCAGAAGGAGCCGTAGGAAATCCCGACCCGACTGCAGCTGATCCCAAGGCAAATTCCTGGGACGAGCCAGCGAGATTCGGCGCAGCCACCCGTGGCGAACTGCCAGTTGGAAGATCCGGGCTGGGCGAAGGAGATTGCCGCGGCGGGGAAGCGTCCACGCCCACACGCGCGGCACCAGAGCCGCCACGTGGTCCGCTCGAAGCCGCAGAAGCGGGCCGACTAGCGGCGCGTGGGGGTGGCCCGCCTGGACTCGACGCGGGTGTGGACCGACCGGGAGACAGCGCGCCAGAGGGCCTGCCTGGCCGCCCGCCTGACGCGTCTAGCGACGCGGATCCCGCAGCAGATCGCGCTCCTTCTGCGTCAAGAAGCGATCCCCAGGGATACTCCCGCTCAAATCAGCTCCAGGGGCTGCGCCCAGATCCTTTGTTGCATGTGTACCTGGCTGCATGAAATCAAGATCATTTTCTCCCGTTTCTTCACTAATTTCTTGACTTGTTCACTGCACACTCTCAGCAGAATCATTATCAAGAGTATTAGATATTGACATAGGGCCTGCAGCTGAATCCACTCCTTGGAAAACATTAGGTGGCAGAAGATGAGGTGGTAAAAGGACAAGTTCCTTGCGGAGTTGTGCACTGGCATTTGAATGGAGTTTAGCAAAGGGAAAAACTTGTTCACCAAAAACAACGTCGCGAGAGATATAGACACGCCCGGAAGAGATATCAAGACATTTGTACCCTTTGTGAAGACTACTATATCCCAAGAAGGCACATTGCTTAGAGCGAAACTCAAGCTTTTTCTTATTGAAGGGGCGCAAGTTGGGCCACACAGCACACCCAAAAATGCGAAGAAAGGAATCGTCTGGTTTAGTTCCAAAGGGACGTTCTAGGGGAGTTTGATTTTTGATAACTCGACTAGGAACACGATTAATGAGATAGACAGCGGTGAGAAACGCTTCGTCCCAAAATTTTAGAGGCACGAATGCATGGGCCAAAAGTGAGAGACCAACTTCCACGGTGTGTCTATGTTTTCTTTCAGCAGCTCCATTCTATTGATGGGCATGAGGACAAGAGACATGATGAGCAATTTCAATGCGCTCAAAAAATGAGTTTAGCTTTTGGTATTCACCTCCCCAGTCTGTTTGCATAGCGAGAATTTTATGATTGAAAAGACGTTCAACATGAGCTTTAAAGAGGTGAAATTTCTCAAACACATCAGATTTGTTTTTGAGCAGATAGATCCAACTAAACTTGCTGAAATCATCAATAAAACTGATGTAATACTTTTGTCTGCCTACAGAGACGGGTCCAGGACCCCAAACATCTGAATAAATAAGCTCTAAAGGAGCTTTGGCCTCACTAGTGGAACGGGAATAAGGTAGCTGATGGCTCTTGGCCATCTGACATGCATCACAAACTAAAAGATGGTCTTGTTTACACAGGAAGATGAAAATCTCAAAGAATTTTCTGAACTACCGGAAGGGAGGGATGCCCCAAACGCTTGTGCCACCGAGATGTAGATGGTGTAGTTGCTGCAAGCACTTGGCGTTGAGGAGCATCTTGTCGACCGGTCACAGGAAACAAGTGCCATTTACTCTTGTTTTGAAGAATGGTTCTCCGAGTAGCCTGATCCTTGACAAGAAAAGTTTCAGGGTGAAGCTCAATAAACACATCATTATCTTCCATAAGTTGATAAGAGGAAAGAAGGCTCTGTTCGGCACTAGGGACATGAAGGATGTTGTTAAAGTTCAATGAGCCAGAGGGAGTGGACAAAACTGAATTACCAACATGTGCAATATCCATACCTTGACCGCTAGCAGTGTGAATTTGTTCGTTGCCGGTGTAACGATCACGGACGGCCAGCTTCTCTAACTCGTCGGTGATGTGGTCTGTAGCGCCAGTGTCAAGATACAAATTGGTATCCACGCCATAGGAGTGAGCCGCATTGGCAGCGCGATGTTGGCCGCCACCGCCACCATCGCTGCCGCCATTGTTACCGCCACCACCACCACCAGTGGGGTTGCGGACGTTGTTGTTGTAGCTCTTGTCATAGCGCTTTCTGCAGCGCCATGCTCCATGGCCTTCTTCTTTGCAAATCTGGCAGCGCTCGCGGTCACCGTGGTCACCACCCTGTTTGCGCGGAGCACCACCAGAGGAGCCACCACCGGAGTTGTTGTTGTAGCGTGGGGCCCCGGAGTTGTTGTAGGAGTTGTTGTAGCTGCCGCGTCCACCACCGCCGTCACTGCTGCCGCCTCCGTGACTGTAGTTGCCGTCGCGGCCGCTGTCGCGCGACGCAAGGTTGGCGGAGTGGTTGGGGGAGAACGCCGCCTGCTGAGCGGCGATGCGGCCTTCAGCCACCAGGAGCAATGAAAAGAGCTCAGTGAGCCCGATCTGTTGGTCCATGGCGGCGCGCGTAGAGATAGCCGAGACGAAGCCGTTGTAGTCTGGTTCATGCACCAGGCCCTGAAGAATTTGGTTGACGAGAACGTCTTCTCCAAGAGGCTTCCCGGCGACTGCGAGTTCATCGGCGATGCCCTTCATCTTGGTGAAGTAGGCTGCTGCCGACATGTCCCCCTTGCGTGTGTTACCTAGGGCAGACCAAAGCTGGATGGTACGGGCCCTAGATTGCGATGAAAAACTTTGGACCAAGGCTTGCCAGATGCTAGCAAAGGTGGTATGATTCGAGAATTGCATGAGAACATCACGAGAGAGAGAGAGGTGCAATCAAGAACGTAAGCACTTGTTGATCCTGCGTTACCCAGATGGCGTGCTGGGGGTTTGGCGTGGCGACGGTCTCCTTCTTCCCGTCGGCGATGTCCCTCTCCGTGAGAAGAACGGCGTCCGGCTCCTTGACCGAACCATCAAGGTAGCCCATCATGCCTGCCGCTTTGATGTGCGGCAGAACTTGCGCCTTCCATACTAGGAAATTCTCCTTGGTTAGTTTCTCGGTGATGGTATGGCCGAGAGAAGCGAGGGAAGGGGAGGCCATGGCGGGGGAGGAGGAGGACGACATGACCTAGATGCGTTGGAAGGGATTGGCTCTGTATACCATGTGAGAATTGAGGCTAAAGCGTATGCGTTAAGCAGGGACGCATACGTGTTTATATAGGAGCAAAGATTACAAGGAGAGGTTAGGAGGTTAGGGCTATGGATTGATCTACAAGGAAACTAGCTAGGCAATCTCAACAGCCCGGACCTATCCAACCTCCTGGTTACAACAAACACACATGCCATATCTATCTACATACGGTTTATACAAAACACCATATTGTACATTGCTTGACACCCATCCACTCTTCACTGTTTTTCTCTTGCATAGGGCAGGCTAAGGCATAGTTTTGCCTGCATGTAGCTCCACCCCTGGCCCTAATGTGCGTCCTTATACTGGATTCAGACCCACAATCAGTTATGGGATCCCTAATGTGCAGTCCCTAAGTTATATCATTTGACCAAACACTTTTGTAGCTCTTTGTTCCTTTTGGAGATGCCCAATGTCATGCCAACCTCGATAAGTTTTCATCAACCTTGTGTTACGCCGCAGAAGATCGTCATTGAATTGTGTTGCATCCTGACATCATTGGAAAGACCAGGAACGTTGTGCCAACCTTGTCATGAGTTTTCGGTGGCCTTTTGTTGTTTACCAAAAGATCACCACTGAATCGTATCACATCTTGACATCGAAATTCAAATGACCAGGTTAGCTTGGAGAATTGGAGCAAGAGATATTGGTTTTTACAAAGTACGAGCAAGAGTATAATTTTAGCAATATCAAAAGACAAAGGGAATGGAAAACTAGGCATAAGTAACAAGCAAGCCTTCTCCAAGATGCACATTACCATGCTCCCTCCAAAGAGGAAATACCCAAACTGGGAGAAAAGAGATCGAGTTACATAATTAAACACACCAATACAAGTGTTGCCAAGGAGCTATGGTTTTAGAAGATTCATGGACAGAACACTTTTGACATCTAATACACTCTAGAATTCTCTATTTAGTTGAACCTTTATCTAGTTATTGGTTATTTTAATGCATTGTGTCAAAATTATTGAAACTTATGGATTCTTTGGACAAGGACAAATATAAGCACATCCTAATATGTTAAGCAGGCATAAAATAATTTGTGAACTATTGTGATAGATTTGGTTTGTTAATATTTAGGGTGAAATCTATTTAACAAAAGTTTTTTTAGAAACTGCAGGAGATAGTTGATAACTAAAACACATTTTTACAAAACAAATATAGTATCCCCTAGTAACATATTTTTGTAATTATAAATATTACAATTGTGTGAAAAACATATAACCTATATATACATCGATGTGATTGCATTAATGATCCCTTAGCTATGCCCCAAAAAGATAGTATACATAAAAATGCATTAGTAAAATATATTTATTTTGTGATAAGATGAGTAACGACCAAATAAAAATGTTCAGTATAAAACAATCCCATTGTTAGTCTAGGAAGAAATGAAGCATTCTCATGGCGTCTGGATCTGAGTCATTGGATTAGCTGTCCAAACTGATTGGAGCCGTCGGATCTTCGTCTGGATCGATCCTGGCCGTCGGATTTTTATCTGGATCGGTCCTGGCCGACGGATCAAACGAAACACAACTACAATGAATAGTGTGGTGCCACCGCCTGTAACTCCCGTACCTCACCGAGGGCATTATCATCTTTTCACATGCAGGCGTATAAAAGGCCGCTCGCCCGTGTGTAACCCTAGCCGCCTCTCTCCTTTCCCACTGCCCAGCCCTCACCCCTCGCCCCGACTCCCCTCTCTCTTCCTCCCGTCCCTCAGGCCGCCACCCTGCCTCCTCTGCTCCCATGGCCGTCGACCACCCTCCATGCCCTAGCCTCCTCTTCTCATCCTCCCGTCCTCGCCTCTCCCACTGTCGCCCCCAAAAGGAGAAGTCTAGCCGCCACTCCCCCTCGCGCTCACGCCCCTCTCCTTCGTTCCTCTGACCCTATGCTCCCCTCCTACCCTCCTCGTCGTTCTTCTCCCACCATCGAGCTCATCGCCGTTGCTCTCACCGCGCTCGCCCTGTCCGGACATGGACACACCCGGGTGGATCCGGTCGCTAGGCGGCATGGAGATGTGCATCCGACGAGCTCATGCCAGCAGCCGACAGTTTCCTGAAAGTCGAGCACGAGCTGGCGGTAATCTGCACCAGAGAGACCTGCTTAGGCCACCGCCGCAAACGAGGGCATCGTGCCGAGGTGAGCCTCCTCGCCTTCGTGGTGTTGGCCGTGGGCTGTGGCTCACCTCCACCTCTCTTTCTTTCTCACCCTCTCACCGCTGCTCCTCCTGCGACATATCTTGCAGTCCAGAGTTCACCAAGCACCGTGTAAAGAAGGTGATGTCTAGGTTGTTACAAACATGGAAGAGAGATGAGGCCAGTCAATCATATCTATGCATTCCGAGGATTTTTGTGACGCTGTTGTAGGTTTGTGTTCTTGAATTTTCCTTTGTTCGTTTTTCTTTGGTGTGGCGTGTGAGATGATTTGGGGTTCTCCTTCACAGCATCGGGCGATATGCTAGCAGGTAGTGTTCAGGATTGGGCTTGTGTACCACTAATGTATTTGTACGTGAAATCCTTATTTATCATATATGATGGCTTCATGTTTGCTACTGCTTGACATGATCCATCGCCTGAACCTGCGAGCCTGACAATATACATACTTGGTATGATTTTTAGTTTCATCTGCTACAATATATGCTAACCCTATTTATTCCTCTCCTCTATCCCTAATTACAATATACTTTACTTTGGCTTTTAAACCTCTCTCCATGTTTCTGGAAGAACATAGTTCTCTGACATATCCCATGTGAATTTATATTAACAGGTTAGTGCCAAGTAAGAAATCTGAAAATAATAAGAACATGAGGATGCTTGAATAAAATGGTAATTAGATTAGATTTAAGATCCATGTTCCCATTCTAACTCAATTTTTCTGAACCAATATTGGGAAGAATACAACATCAGTTTACTCAATTTTTCTGAACAGATAAATTTTAAGTTTTTGCTGCTATAACTGATGGGACCCAATTTATTTGATGCAGGAAGACCTATTCATGGAATGACATTACGAATCTGAACCATTTGATTCATATATACATCTGAAGTTGGATATATCTGGACGCTGCGATTCTGAACCGGTTTGATTAGTATATACTGAAGCTGGCTATATCTGGATGCTACCCGGTTTGTGATTAGTATATACTGAAGCTGGCTATATCTGGACGCTACAATTCTCAACCGTTTTGATCTGTATATACATCTGAAGTTGGCTATATCTGGATGGGTTGTAGTTTTCTTCTTTCAAAAAGATAAGGTGTCCTGGGATGATTTGCTTATCTGCTTTATGCATGGGCTCAAACTCTGTTACAAGATTCGCCTTGCATAATTTTTTTAAGGAAGAGTGAATGTAGTCCTGAACTTGCACTAATTATATTGACTGGTATTTTTCTTTGATCTTATCATTATGCTTCGGACTGTTGTAGCTTCCAAGTCATTATATATTATATCACCATTTCTATATTATTTATATGCACAGATCTAGACTCTAGAGGCATCCAACTAATTGTGTTCCTGTACTTATTCATCTTCAGTTAGTTGTATGGTAATAGGGCATTTGTACGCATTGACTGAACCAAGCTTCTCATCATGTCATTCCACTCCTTCCATTGATGCAATTTAAAGGTTATGTGTCCAGTCACCATGCAATGTTTTTAGATCTAGTGGATGAAATCATGTTAATTCCACTTACATTCATGTTTTCCATTATGATATTGCATAAGCCTCTATCGAGACACAAATTAAATTATATAATTTGTCTTAAAAAAGTGTTCATGCCAAGCATACAACCTTACCAAAGGTTACATATATTTAGTTTATGTCGGTAGGTGTATGAAGACTTCTCAAAATTTGGATAAAATATTAAGTGCCATCGATAGGATCATCTATGGTCCGGCTTTATAGGACAAATGTTAGTTGTATAAAAGAAATGGTATGTTATTGTGTAACTCCATATATTACTATGTTGCGATGGGGCTGATTAGAGACATGTCTTCCGTACCGTTTGCCTTCTGTCTCAAAAATCAAATATTTATTTCCTCCTCCTATGATGATGATGCTTGACTTTTGTGAGTGTATATTGACTTGTGATGTTGATAAGATCACCATGTCGAAGGATGGACCATTAGATAAGAGTGTTCTCGCCAAAGTAAGGTGACATTTGTTTCTGCTCATCTTGGTTGGGTTTAAAATCGGTGAACTTGGCGATGATTTGTCAGAGTATCCTCTTCTCCTCTCGCTCGTCCCACAATACAAATTCTTCTATTTTACTCTAGCTCCGCCTTTTATTTATAGTGCATATGGAAGAAAGAAAACAAGTGAAAAATGCTTATGTTAGGTAACCTAAATATGCAACGCAAATGTACTAATAGAAACATGATGTCACTTCCTCCATTTGCTTCACAAATTCTGGTGTGATATCTGTGGCACTATTTTTTTGCACCAGTACCAAGTACAAATGTTTGTACGTAGGTAAACAATGCAATGAGGGAGTAACATGTATGCTCTTATTCCATGACTATAGATATACTACACCGGGTATATTTTTTGGCTTGGAAGACTTGGTTTTGTTGGGGGTATGCTTCCTCTCACCCGGATCAGGTTGCCACGCCGCTGGATGAGTCAGCTACGATTTTGATTTTATCCCCTCTCCTCACCCTCTACATCCGAGGCAAGCTCCCGCTACTTCTTTCCTTGTGTATTTTGGTTAGTTTTGGTGGTCTTCATGTTTCTAGGACCGTGGTCATAGGTACCCTAATAAAACTGGTGTGCAAGGCAAGTTGCAGCCACGAGGTAGAGCTGCTATTCATGGGGCGGAGTGTAGATGAGTGCTTTAAGTTTGTCCGGGCTGAAGGACTTCTGCACTACAATGGTACAATGTTACTTGCCTCACTTGCCTGCAATCCTGAATTGATTTAGGCAGGCCAAGAGAAGCACATGGGTGTCCACCTGTCATTTTTTTCTTCAGATTACTTGCTTCTGGGAGGCCTGGTGGTTCTAAGAGTAATTTATCTCAACCAGCTACTTCAGAGGTTACAATATTTTTCTCTTCCACACAGGATTATTCCTTGTGTAGATTCTTTTCATTGCTTGGCCATGGTTTATTCCAGGTAAGCACATCAAAATTTTAGATATTGTTGTAACTATTTGGCTGCATATTAAATTGTTCGGAAACGAAATGCATTAGAATGTTCAACAGTACATATATAAATAATGAAGGCCATAATTGCAAAAGGTTGTGTTGGTTTGGTTTACACTTTACTGTTAATTTGTTGTGTAATGTGCCTAATTTCTTTCTAGGTAACTAAAGATAGTTTACTGTCAAGTGAGTCCTTTATATTCTGGCGGAGTTATTGAGAAAGGAGGTAAATGAAGCGCCAACTATTACCAGCAAAAATCAATGTGGAGCTACAGTTCCATGTTGTCGTCATCATTCAGGGATGGACGACGAGCAGCTGAGCTTGCTGCCATTGGATTCATTAAACGGGAGGTCAATATAGTTGGCTTTCGCACTGTGGACTTTGCCAAGGTATAGTAGATGTACTGATGCATTTCTTCAACCTCAGCGCTTTACACGTTGGTTGTTTACTTTGATTAATGGCAGTTCATTTTTTCGACTTGGTGAACGTTCCCATGGAACTGATAGTTTCCATAAAAGATAGATATCTTCATGCCTTACTTCTCTTGCGTAGATTGGATACTAATTTTCAAGTGTTCAGGGAAATATTTTTGAATTGGTATATTTATATTTGTTTGTAGCATACTAAGTTAATCTAACTTGGCTTGAATTCCTTGATGTTTACTTTAGCCTGCATAATGTTGGTAAATGACAGTCTTTGCTTTAGTTTTCTGGATTCAGCTAAGGCAGGAACTATCATATGATGATATTCTCCTCATATTATTTTCTTTGTTCTCCCTAATTTTAATGCACTACAGAAGGTTGGTTGTCTCCTCACAGATTTTCAGACTATTGATGGGCAAAACGTTTCTATGGGACACAATTATTACAACACCAAGATCAGATGGTCGGGTAGTTCTTGCTATTGCTTATTTAGGGGTCACACCTTTGTTATTTCCTCGTGGACGAACAGGCCATTCTTGCTTCAAGTTACCTATATAAATTTATGGTGACACCCGATGTTCTATGTCCAGGGTTCCCCAGATGTGATTTTGCTTGATAAAGCTTGCTTGGTCCTGTGGGATGAAGCTCCAATCGTGCGTTGTCACTGTTTCGAAGCTCTTGACAGAATTTTTAGAGATATATTACAGTATATGATAGTTCAAGGTCACTCTTCCCTTTAAGAGGAAAGGTTGTTGTTCTTAGTGGCGATTTTAAGCAAGTACTTCATGTTATGCAAGAAGGTGCTAAGACTGGAATTATTGGAGCTTCTCTGGTCATGTCACATTTATGGAGGCATATCAAGGTACTGAAGTTGTATATAAATATGTGTCTTGCACCTGTTGCCATTGGAGCTTCTCTTGAATCAGGCGAGGAATTGGCTCAATTTTCATAGTGGGTTCAAGATATCAACAATGGTAATTTGTTTGTTCAGTCTACTTCAGATGAAGCATCGACATTGAGCCATGATTCTACTTCATCTATATGTATTCTGGATGATTCGTTACTGTTGCCGTCATCAGACAACACAACTGCTACTTCATTTGATCTGTTTTGTTTCTATCCTCTCAATTTATCTGTTTGGAAAGTTTGATCTGTTCTACTCGGCCTAATTTTCTTCTTTTGGACATCTGGTACCCAATATGAGATGATTTTGTGCACCTTCATAAGAAGGCTCACTAATCGCCGTTTGTGTTTCAGCTCTATGTGATGTCCGCAAGGATTGAGAAGACAATTGGTCGGATTGCTTTTGGAAGAGGGCGGCTGAAAGAATAGAAGCCATGATGCCTATGTTGATTCAAAGTACAGTTATTAAGCAAACCGTTACTGTTATTAATTCTTAGTCCTCCTATATGTTTGAGAAATTCACATGATGGAATCAATGGTCTATATTTCCTTTAATTTGTGGAATATATATTGTGTAACCAATAGTGGACTGGATGGGTGCTGCATCGTGCTTTGCTGTTTTGTGTAACAGGTTGAATCAAATATGAATCGTGTTCAATCAAGTTGGATATAATGTCACTGCATTGTAAATAAGTAATTGTGTGATGTGATTCTTCTTTGCTTTTGGTATAATGTTCTAAACCTGTGCGCTTTTCCTTCATCATGTCAGCCTATCGAATTTGAAGCGTGACCTGCCATGTTCGATGGTCATCAGGTTGGATATGACCGCACCCGGCAGGGGTGCGGGGTGCGGCAAGCCGCACTTTCCATCTAGTTAACATTAACAATAGAGTTAAAGTCAACAATACAATTTTTCTATCAAGATTTTTTTTACTTTTTTGTAGTCTTCACTTTCTTTAGGCGAAAAGATATCGGTGACACTAGTTAAACTTTTCACTACAATAGCAGGTTGACACACAAGGTTTGAATCTTGATGGAAAGAGATGTCCTGACGGTGGCAGCACCGGCGAAATAGAGTGGAAGAAATGAACGTGATAAGCTGAAAAGGAAACCGAGATGCTAGTAATATATAGATGGGGAGCATGTCATTCCTTAATCATACTGAATTGTTTGTTGTACCTAAAAATTATGATTATTTAAGTTATCAATTATGCCAAAAAATCTTAATTATTTAAAAAATAGAAAGTCACCGTGTGTAGACCTTAGAAAACAAAGGGGAACAACCACGAACAGACCCTAG
Organism: Triticum dicoccoides; assembly: GCF_002162155.2. NCBI lineage: Eukaryota > Viridiplantae > Streptophyta > Magnoliopsida > Poales > Poaceae > Triticum > Triticum dicoccoides. The sequence goes on from NC_041385.1 coordinate 832,950,503, forward strand.
AAATAACAAAATTACCGATAATCCCCCGGGATTCCTGTACACCACACCTCGGTATCAATGTCGCCGCCCACGGTTATTGGCAAAGCCCTGCGCGGATGCAACTAAAGCACCAACATGTCTCATCTGGATCAATCAACCATCATAGTAAAAAAATTGCATATCAAGCCAATTAAGCGCTCGCCATGAATGGCTAGACCGAGTCCTTGTGCATTGTCGGCCGGGACCTTACACATGTTCATCGAACTGATCCGTTGACTCCATTTAACTCGGTTGAAGAAGATGAGCAGACCCACCTGCCCATAGCCACCAACCATGCTTTGAAACACCCGCCCTTTCGAGGTCGTTGTCGCTGCCCCCGAGAAACAGACGACAACTGCTAGCCAATTAGCTCCTGTAAAAATCCATCCGGCCTCCCACAGGCAATGAAGTAAATGTTCTTGGGAAAAAGACGAAGTTAGAGGAACGAAAATCCCACACGATCTACCGCAAGGAAATAGACCGAGGGGCCTAGATCCATCACCATGGAGGAGTAGAGGTATACACCTCCCACAAGCTCTTCATCATCGTCACTAAGAAAGCCGACAAGGCGGAGCTAGAGTTCAGGAAAACTTAATCCTATGCTACGGCCCCTGCCACCAAAGCATCCTTGCTAGAAGTATAAGCCTTAGACCTATCTACAGGCCATGACCGAAGGACCGCGGTTCCCCACCGTCCCACGGTCAGATCAGCAAGCTGAGGACCTGCTCACGACAAACATCGGAGAACACTGGGGAAATGTGTTGCCTTGCCCTGATTGTCCCAATTGGTCGAGTTTGTCACCCCGACGGGTTGAGTTTGTCAGTTCCACACTCAGTCGTCAAAACAACAAGGCAACCTTCTCTGCCTTGGGTCTATGTTCGCCTGCACACGGGCACGATGATGAGCACTTGCTGGTAATGCACAAACCAACGACAATCATGCTCGACAACAATAAGAAGCACACCTATTAGGACCTTGTTCGGCAACCCTCCACTCCACTATGGAGCGGAGTGCTCGAAGCACCAGTCTAGCCACTCACCAAATTATAACTGCATGCCACTCCGCTCCGGAGCGGAGTTGCAAAGCAGGGAGGGTGTCCGAACAGGCCCTAGATCAACACCACCTCTGCGGCCGGCCACTCAAACCTGACAAATATTGATGTTAGATATCTTTTGACATCACAAAAGTTACCAGAATCTATGCCCAGAAATTCATCAAAGACAAATATAGCAGATCTGCACATATTTGGAAACGACACCATTTAGTAGTACTTGTAATGACATTAGTTAGTAACACTGAAACCAAACTAGTTGGCAAGCCCAGCTTGCCAGCATATATTAATTAACATGAATGCTGCAGCTCAAATTTGACTAGAAAATAGATCAAATGTGATTTCTTACAATGGTAACAAAATGGATCTTCTTACATATGATGCACAAAGGAGATCCAAGTATAAAGCTAACTACCGAAAAAACTCTTGAAATGTCTGATATGAAGAAAAAAAAACACTACGATAATACACTCTACTGATCCCTGTCCAGGCAAGCTATGTCCTACAACTTTACAGTTCTGTACTGTGCTGCACTGCACTCACTAACTTCTATCATTCAATTGAACACTTCTGTAGCTCCGAAACTTTTAGCCCTCTGTTCCGTTTGGAGACGCCCAATGTTGTGCCAACCTCGACAAGAGTTTCCAGTGATCTTTCGCTGTTGGCTAGAAGATCAGCATCGAATTGTATCGCATCCTGCCAATGTAAATAACATTTTAGTTTGGGGACTTGGAGCAAGAGATAACGTATTGTTTACGAAGTTGATTATCAGCATCTAAAAAAGGGGAAAAGCAGAGAGAAAGAATACAAACCTTCTCAAACACGCAGATTACCGTGCTCCCTCCAAAAGAGAAATATCCAAACTGAGATAAAGAAGATGAATTAGATAATCAACACACTAGCATAAGCAGCAGAACACTCGCAAGGACAGAGTATAAAGGAAACCTCATCTCCCTTGTGGACGTAGTCGCCCTCCTTTTTCACGAATGCAATGCTTCCTACCATAGTTGCTCCGATGGCAACAAAAGCCACCTGAAACATGTGTTATTAAAAAGAGGTCAGTAAAGGCAGAGTTCAGGAAGCTACTGGATGGCTGTACTAGGTGCTGGACTGTTGCGCAAATAAGAATTGACAATTCATTAGAAGCCTATTGAGGTAAATATGACAATGCTCAAGGCTGTTCCCAGTGCATTAGGTCATATAAAGGGAAATGGAAAGCACAGATCATTGCTAAGAAGCAATAGACATGGACATTAATACTTTTGACATGCAGTGACAATCTAAGAATTTCCAAAGACGATCTTGACAAATTATACTGGCGACCTCCGTAAATGTGATCCTTGCAGCTGTGTAATTTGGGCTCAGTTGTAAGGATCACACTATTAACATCAGACACGCCTTCAGCCACATAAATGCCAAAGCTTTTCAGCCAGAACAGGGAAAAGAGTACAGGCCATATGAGGAGTGGCATCATATTCATGACAGGAGAGGCAAAATTAACTCAGATCTTCAATCGTAGGAATAGCAGTAAGCAGTTTGCCTCATAGTATACAACAAAACAGGGAGAAAAGACAAACCTTCCCAAACTCCGAAGTTGAAATTATTGAGATAACTCTTTTATTTTCGGTGAATACATTACAATACTTGCTGTTTACAGCAATGGGATTAACCTGTCAATAGAAATATATAAGCGCCAGTCATTTAGTGCTGAAAGAAATAGCACAGCACACAAGTGCATCCCTTTCCACACGTGAGGAAGCATGTCAAGATGAGTATTCTTTACCGTGTACAAGCATCCAGGAATTTCCACAAATTTCTCTACAGTTCCTGACACGGGTACATGAAACCTATGGTAATCCTGAAAATTGTACATGAAACCTATGGTAATCCTGAAAAATTGCAAAATGCAGTACATGTGCACGGGTTCTTGCAGTGAGATTAAAGATTTACCTGAGGTGCAAGCCGAAAAATTACCAATGATCCATTTTTAAAAGCATTATGGTGTGCATCCGCCCCTAGGAGACCCTCGATTGAAAATTTGCGACCCTAGAAACAGAAGATAGGGTACAATGAGACTTCAACCAAAGATGTCCCTTCATAGTTATATTTACTCAATAAATCATGTCGGTACTAATCAAGTTTAGAAAAAAGTACTGTGACTTCACATGCTACCCTAGCATATAAAATCATAACTTTGTGAATCACATTATATTTAATGTCCTGAGAGCACCAGATCAATAAACTTATCATAATTATCAGTACCAAACATGGCATACATCTGTATGGATCAAACACCACTATGATAATAGTCTCAGAAAGTTACCGATTATCGGCTTCAATTCAAAGTATGTTATGAATGTCATTTAGTGACAAAATCTATGCCTTAAACACGATGCCTAATGAGTAACGACAGACAAGGAGCATCAAACACAAGATAAAAATAACAGAAAATGCACTGTATTTTATTTCTTATGATATGCACCAATGTTGTAGGTTATTTCCAATATAATAATGTCGTCCCCTTTACCATGCAGGCATGCACCTGTCAAATCAGAATGCATTGCATGGAATGCACATAAATATTCAGTGAGATTAGATCAGTCAACATCGTATTTCACAAGAACTTGGCCTTATATATGGACATTAAGATACTTATATCTTGTGATTTCCTTAACTAAAAAATACTCCCCTTAAATATGGAGTAGTAGTAAAGCAATGACTTACCTTAATCCAAAATCTTGTGCTCTCATCGACAGAACTATAGGCCATCAAACGGCAATCAGCAGCACAGGTAGCAATACTACCATCATCAATGTGTGCAATGGGCCTGGCACTGGGTTTCAATTGTCTGATGAAAAATTCATTAAACGTCTGCAGAGACAAGTACGGATTAAAGTAACCTTGTAAGTACATACATATACAAGGATAATAATTACAGAAAACTTCTCTCAAATATATATAGATATGAAGATAAGCATATAACAGATAAAGTGAGCCTCCTTGAGTACTTCATGAGGACAACTACACAAGGTTAAGAATGGATTAACCACAAGTCCACAACAATCCAACATCGCTCAAAACAAAAATATTAGTTCTTAGAACATGTTGTGAGATTTGTAACTTTTTGAGGCAATGAAAACAAAGATAAACAGGCTCCTGTAAATGCATGGGCGATGACGCTGACGCACAACGAACATGTGTCAATAACTAATGAGTCATTTCAAACAGATGATGCATTCTTAGGAGATTTCATGTTGGCTACTTATTGCTACAGAAAAGGAAAACACAACTGTTTCATGCTTCTAGTGGTTAAGCCAGAGCATCCACTATAAAGACTCGAGAAGAAAAGGAAACTGATTATTCCATTCAACATACCATTAAGACATTATTAAGATACGATTCAATGAACAAACCTGACTATAAAGAGAATGTATGCACTGACATACAAAGCTAGGACAAACTAGGGGGTGACATATGTCAAGAGGAGTGGAGGCATATATTGCATACCTTAAAACTTTCAATAGGGTCCTTAGTCTCATCCATATTAATTTGACCCTGTATTCATATGCAAAAGATATCAAGGATGTCAACAGTGGTTTTATGAAACAAAGCCATAAACATTTCAAATGGAAGTGGACGGTTCAGAAATAGGCAATTCCCGACCAGCTTATAGAAAAAATCTAGATTCGAGAACCTTGAGTAACCATTATAAAGGTGATGGGTTGAAGACCCTACTTTGAATTACTCCCTCCGTCCCATAATGTAAGACGTCTTTTAACACTACACTAGAGTCAAAAAAACGTCTTACATTATGGGACAGAGGGAGTACAAGATGACATGCTTAAAATGAGCTTTCTATTCAAAGCGCAGTCTATGTATTTCCCTACTCACAATTTGAAGGCAAGTGGTCCAAAAGAATAACCGTTATGCTATAAGAGATGCTGCAGAAGTTTCATAAAACAACACTATTTTAGGCAAGTTATTGCAATTCAACATTTTCCATGTTTATCATTGTGGAGGGCCATTGATCCAAATTGCTTATGTTGCCTAAAAATGAGAAGTGAAAACTATTTGTTGCTACAACCGAAGTTCCTCCAATGCTAAAAAAAAGTGATCCAGCATATATATAATGTTACTTGCGACCTTAAATCGTATGCCATGGAAATAAAATGGAGAAAATGTATATAGGTTATATCCCACAGAGTACAGGAAAATAAACATTCCATACCGCAAATAACTCGAGGAACTTTGGAATATCTTTGGCAGATTCTGGCGAATTCATCTTCTTTCCTTGCTTCTCAGATAGGTTCTTCAAGATATCTTTGACACCTGCATATGGACAATCCCAATTAAATAGGTAGGTGTTAATGCAAAAGATTCTCGTTGGTGTCAGCATTCATCAAAAGACATAATACTAAGCCATGATAAGGACCAGCCGTGGGTAAGAAAACTTTGCTGGCATAACTGTGCACTCTCAAATAGTGGCTCTCTGAGGATGCAAAAAAGTTGTACCTAAAATCGTAACAGCAACATCGTCCTTGCATCAATTTTCTTGTACAAACATGGTTTCTTAATGGCTCAAAAATTGAGTTATGTGTTGTCACCAGCATACACACAAGGATATTTTAATTGGTGGTCAGAAGAACATTTAGTTTCAAGCTCACGTTGTCTCCAAGTGAACATTTATTGGGAACTCATCGTTGTTCTAACTAGTAAGATCCACAAAACAAGATTGTTGAAATAATAATAGAAGTAAAACTTCGGCTGTTGCTTGTCTAAGACAGTGGGGACAGGGGAGCATTCAAATATATTTTTATGTGTATAATATTCATTCTTAAGAAGATGTTTATTGTTCAGCATACCTGAATCAATAAGGGTGAGCCCTACTTTTGACTGATATAAAGCCCTCATGGACAACACTATCTTTCCATCTATTGCTTCTTCAACTAGCCTCTTTGTTCGCCGATCAAAAACCTAAATCATCGCCTTGAGTTAACGAAAGAAAAGAGCAATGCAAATATATATACAATATCAAATAAGAGGTGGCACTTCACACGCCAATAAGAATATGACAAGTCAATATAACTAATGAAACATACCAGAATATGTGAGGCAGTAGAGCCAGAGCGCAAACCAACATCATACGAGGAAAAATTAGCCCATTCACTAAGCTTAAACATCCACCTGCACATAACAAGTATTACTATATGACTAAGTATAAATTGCCCTTGCTAAAATGAAATTTCAAGAAAGAAACGTCCATGTGATAGCTAGAAGACTAGAATCATCAGTACATGAAATGCCTTACCCATATGCAGCTTGCTTATCCGTTAGAAATCCCCCAGTCATAATCTGATTGCCAGTGCCCTCATCAAAGCAAAGTGTCATGTGTATCATATCATTTATTTTATCATACTTCCCCAGACTTTCACCACAGACAGGACAGTTACTGATAATTGGTTCTCTGAAATAAGAGATAGAGCATAACAAATGATACTATTAAATGTTACAGCTAATCAATACGGTTAAACTTGGAAACAGGACTAAACATGGAAAAGGTAGCTATTAATTACTTCTCTTGCTGATCAGCTAGCAGGGCTGCTAGTTCATCCATGTCAACTATGCCATCACCATTTGTATCTGCTTGGCGGAAAAGCTCTTCAATCTAAGATTACAGCAACTAGTAAGATATACTAACAACTTCAGAGAAGGGACCAGCTAAAACTATAAGGGACATAACCTCCAAGAAAATGAGAATAAAGTTCAACCTTATTAACTACTAGCCCATTACCAAAAGCTTTCATCAAGTCCGAGAATTCAGATAAGGAGAGCTTTCCATCTTCATTGTAGTCCTGCCATAACAAGAGTAATATTGCGTTTTGTAGGGTGGAATAATTACATTCAGAAATGAACACAATACATGCAACGTGAAACTGAGTTGTAACACATTTGAAAAGAATGTGGTTCTGCTCAAAGATTGGTGACTCAGAGCAACACACAATACTGACTGCCCCCGATAGAATGGCTAGTAGTAGCAACGGCAACACCAGTAGTAAATGATGCGCAAAAATAATAAGACATCTATGAACAGACATCAATTCATTTTGTAAAACTGATAAGAATAGATACAATGAATAGCTGACAATTGTGAAGAGCTTTCGAATGATTTTTAGTTTTTTACTACTAAATCCTTAATAGATCTGATTTTGAACAACTCTGCACAGTTTATCTTGTTTCGCTATGCTTGGATGATTCCAAGTTCAGATCATATTTTCTAACCACTTTCAGTTGCAGTATTCAAACGTCAATGTCTAAAGTTACTTAAAAAGACCATATGAAACTAATGGTGTGCTCCATTGTTCAAGCGACAAGATAATCAAGTATCAATCATATATGAAAAGAGAATATGATTAACCAAGACTGAAAGCATACCACTATAGCTAAGACCCGGCGTGCAAAGCTTTGTTCTGTTTCAACAGGATCCTGCAACAGAACTACAAAATTCAGTACTTGAAACCTGGAAATTTCTCTGTGAGTGCTAATAACAATACACAGGAAACAGAAAGAGCAGTTACTTCAATGTAGCAGGATACGGATATGGTTCCCATGGTGGTAATGGACGATGATGGGTCCAACAAAGCAAGGTCCTCAGCGTGTTCCTCCTCCAAGTCCTGCTAGCTAAAATGTTAGTCGATAATATTCAAAATGTCAAAACTTAAAATACCTCCAGAAAGTTGTACACATTACCAATTTATGCATTATGGTACATTAAGATCTGTTGTGCATAAGTACTAGAAAGTTCCAGCCTAGATCTAGGAAGTAGGTAGACACGATGTGGAAATAAAGTATACATATACACAGTTGGATCAAGATATTCAACACAGTGTCACTCTCTTGAATCTTTAATAAAATGCTATCACAGTCTTCTCATGAATTAAGAAAAAGAGGAAGTGTGTTTCTTCATAGGTACATGAGGACAATCAAACCAGAGATATACTATAACTAAAGACTGAGACGGCAAAAACATAAGTGTTACCTTAGTGAGCAAGTCAAAGAGATCAACTTCACAGTAACCAACCAAGGTATTCTTGGAGAACCGGTTAGTCTGCAAAGTTGGCCAAAAAACATAATGTCATTGGATTGAACTGTTGCCTCGATTTACGGTTAAAAAATTTTCTTCAAAAGCTTCCAATCAGTAATTTGCTTATGCTGAAGCATACACGTGTGGACTGCTCACAGTGGAAATTAACGCAGTTAGCAGCATACCTCAAAAACAGATATTCGTGCAATATGAGGTCCATTTGTTTCTATTACAACCTTCTTTTCCTGCATATTCACAGAAAATATATGTAAATCTACACAGCTACATAGTTAATAAAGGAAACCATGATATTACTGGATAAAGAGCAACAAAAAAGACAGATTACTCACTGAATTCCATACAGGCCTGTGAGTGCTGCAGACAGTGTTTGTAGTTCAAAAACATGAGCAACGACAAGTAAGAAAAAGAGGGGAAAGGGTGTTAGATGTGTGTCATACAAGCGTAAACGCTGTATATTTTAAAACAGAAGAAAAACAATAAATGAAGGCAGATTCAACAAGGTGCGGCAGTTCAGCATTTTTCATATTTCGCTGTCATAGATTTTCTGAATTCAGACACTTGTGATGAAAAGAGTATTCGCGAAAAGCTAGCTGCGACCGAAATGCGGTGGGGTTTCTGCCTGTCACAGAACAGATTCTTATTCCAGAGCATTATCCTGATTCACCAGTCTTGTACTACTACTAGCACTCGCTATCATATGAAGACCGGGAACTTGTCTGCTTGCTCCGGAACATGTGGTAAATTGATAGTAACACTTGCTAGGCACATCGATTCACGAACCATGAAAAGTGTAGAGCAAGAGGGGGGAACAGGGTACTGAAACAGTGTCTGTAGTTGAAAAACATCAGCAACAACAAGTAAGCAAAACAGGGAATAAAATGAGAAGGTGCTAGCTGTTGTATCATACAGCATACACAGGGTATATTTCGAAACAGGAGAAATTCAAGATCACGCAAATTCACATGGTGCAACGGTTGAGAATTTTCATATTTTGTTGCCATAGATCATCTGATTTCAGACACTTGTGATCAAGAGAAAATCCAGGAAATGGCCCGCTGCAAACACGAAAATAGGTTGGGGTTTTTGCCTGTCGATTTTTTTTATTTTATTTTTTTGTATTTCACTGTCATAGATCTTCTGAACTCAGACACTTGTGAAAGAAAATTCAGAAAAAGGGGTCCTGCTGCAACGAAAATAAGTTGGGGGGTTTCGCCTGTCGCAGAACAGATTCCGATCCCAGGAGCATTGTCTTGATTCTAGTACTAGCACTCACTGTCATAAGAAGACAGGGAGCTTATCCGCTTGCGCTGGAACGTGTGGCAGAGAGTAAAACATTGCTAGGCACGTCGATTCACGAACCACGAACAGCGTGCAGGTTTAATGGAAGCATGGACGGGTTCGGATCCGGACAAGCATGGCCAAAAATTAATCAATACTGTGGAAAACATGGTGCCGAACCTGTCGGAGGTCTCGGTGCGGTAGGTGCGCTCCCCGAGCGAGAGGCAGGCGAAGAACTTGTCCTTGAACCGCAGGTCCGCCTGCGCCATGCCCCAGCCAGAATCATCAAGCAACGCAAAATTGAAGCGCAACCGCCAATCAGCGGTTCCACTCCCGCCCGCACGCGAACCACCCGTCGGGGCCGGCGTCGGCGGAGAGAGGAGGGGAGGGGAGGGGAGCGCGCGTACCTTGACTATCCGGATGCGCGCGATGCCGGCGAACTCGTCGGCGGCGACGCCCTTCCCCGACTCGCTGGAGTCCCCCGCGGCGCCGCAGCGGTCACGGCCGCGGTGGCGGCGAAGGCGCAGGCGGCTGCGGAACCGGGAGAAGCGGGACGGCAGCGGCGGCTCGACGCCGTTGGCGGCGCCGGCGCGGCCATTGTGGCGGGAGGTCGATTGGGCGTGGCCCATCCTTCAGCGGCGGGGCGTGGGGCGTGGGGGGGAGGGGCGGAGTTGGTTCGGCGGCCTGGTCCGCCTGGAGCAGCAGTAGTGGGAGCCAGAGGGAGTTGGAATTGACGGCGGCCGGCCCAGGCAGGCAGGCAGGCAAAAAGGCGCGGCGCTTTCGACGCGGTGGGGAGGGAGGTGGGTGGGTGGGGTCCGCGTGTCGGCCAGGTGAGCAGACGTGTGCGGGCGGGCCGGCTTCAACGAGTGGAAGTCACAGGCAGGACCGCCAGCCGACGTGTGTCCCCGATGTACAGTCCAGCCGCTGCTCTGAGGACGCAAATTATTAGAGGAACTTCAACGTGGTCACCCAAACGGAGATCGATTTTGTCTGCTTTTCGTCCGTTTGGGTCACCTCTCTGCTCGTCCATGTTCATTTTTTTAAATGGATCGGACGATGCGTCCAACGGGGACAGACGCATTTTTTGTCATGTCCGCCTTGGCATTTCATCAAACACGTAGCAGGCAGGGAGGAGGACGAGCCCGCCACAACGAAGCACGAGCGCCGGAGGAGCACGAGCCCACCACGGCGGAGCAGCGGCGTCGGAGGAGGACGAGCTCGTTCGTCCTCTGCCGCTGTTGTGCGGGCACGGGCGCCGAAGGAGGGCGAGACTGCCCGTCCTTCGTTGGTACTGTGCGCGGGGGAGCGGGCACGGCTGGGTGGGTGGGAGAGAGAGGAAAAGGAGGAGAGAGATGGGATGAGATGGGTTGGTGGATGGCAAGTGGGCCAAGCGGGCACATGCAGCGGACAGAAGCGGATAGAGATGACACAGAAAACATCCGCTTTATGTCCGCATCCGACCTGAATGTGTCCCAAATTTTGGGATGAAAATGGGTCTGAGCGGACATAAAACGGACAAGGGGTCGCCCCGTTGGGTCAATTTTTGTGTCCAGATGACCCAAAATGACAAAATGGGTCGCCTCATTAAAGTTGCTCTTACTCCCTCCGTCTCATAATATATAAGAGGTTTTCCATTTCAAATTGAACCGCAAAACGTCTGAAATTATGGGGCGGAGGTAGTAGTACTTCTTGCTGTAATATTCATTGTTCATCGCAATTGCTAAATCAAAAAGAATTCAGTACCTGTCGATTCTATGCAGATCTTGCACCGAGCTAACGATGGGGACGACGTTACCGGCGGCAACGTTACTGATGAAGGCGAGGCGGGCTGTTGACGGATGCGGTGCGTGCGTCGGACAGTCGGGAGGTTCAGGTGGATGGATGGGGCGAAAGAAGTTTGGCCAAAGGAAGTGCATAGAGGCGCCGCGAAGCCGGCCAAGAGTGGTGTGGGATGGAGGCAGCTTCCAAGTTAATACAACTATGACAATGAACGGAAAATCGGCGGCCCAATAAAGAATTCCAAGCAACAGACAGTTTCATTTTTCTACTTGTGTTTCTCCATTTTAAAATACATTACATGTTAGTTGTCGTAGGTCAAATATTCGATTAGGTTTTTTGAAAATACCAACATTCAAGCTGCCTGGTCAATTTTACTAGATCCATTGTGAAATCTATATATTTTAATGCTAAATATTTATTGAGTAGCGTAGATTCGTTTTTTTTTTCATGAACACTGTTACTTAAGATGAAATAATACCCCTCCATTCACAAATGTGAATATTTTAATGTGGTACATACAGACTGAAATGAGTGTATAAGCACAAAAATATGTCTATATACAACAGACTAAAAAAAGTTAGGACAACTTATATTCGTGAAGGAGGGAGAGGGAGTACGTGTTACATTCCCTTTAATCCCTTGACCAAAGTGAAAGCAAAACTTATCGCAAACGACTCTCTTTGTTGCTACTACCCAAGACTCATGGTTAATGACGGTGAATGTTTGATCTTTTTTTTAAGAAAAGGAGGAGATCCCCGGCCTCTCTGCATCAGAACGATGCATACGGCCACATGGTGAATGTTTGATCTGAACGTTGTTTGTTTTGTGGCCATCCAAAAGTTGGTTTCGCCTTAAGTTCGAAACCAAGGGCGTCCCACGTGGTGACGGTTGACGTGTCTTTGTCCGGCGATTGCGGGGCGATCGCGATCTTGCGCGGCGCCGTCTAGGGTTTCATCATCCTCGCCGCCTGAAGCTCGGATCTGATCGAGGTTTCCTCTGTTTCTCTCCCCGCCGATCCACCATAAGCCTTCTGCGTGTTCCCCTAGGGCGCGTGGTCGTAAAACACTTTGAACCCTAGGTGGAGTCGGAAGGGGAGTGATGGAAGGGGTAGTAGGGCTAATGAGGGGGCTGAAACTCTCGGATGAGGAGAAGAAGGGAGTCAGAATTAGGTTCTCGGGGAAGGAGACGGGGAAGAACGTGGCGGCGCAGGCGGTGGGGAAAGTGCTGTCGGAGAAGCTGGCGCACCCGAATGCGATCAGTCTCACGTTGGGGAAGATCTGGTGCCCGATCAAGGGGACCGACTGCAAGGAGATCGGGGTAAATCAATTTGTGTTCACGTTCAACCAGGAGACGGGTAAGAGGAAGGCGTTGGATAATGGCCCATGGATGTTCGATAAGGATCTGGTGGTGGTGGAAGATTATGATCCCAGCAAAAGGCCGGAAGATTATCAGTTCAATGAAATCCCGATTTGGGTTAGGGTTTTTGATCTACCACTGGGTATGATGAACATGGAGTCTGCTGAAGATATTGGTAACCTAATCGGGCGGTTTGTAGAAGCAGATACGGGTGCCGATGGGAATGCAATAGGTAAATACCTGAGGATCAAAGTCAGAATGTGCATTGATAAACCTATCATGAGAGGGTTCACGTTATATGAGGGGTCAGAGGGGGAAGAATTGCATGATAAGCAAATGGTGGCTCCAGGATGGGAGGAAGGGGTTGAGAATGGAGGGTGGTGCAGATTTACATATGAATATCTACCTGATTTCTGCTACACCTGTGGGGTCATTGGTCATGGTGAGAAGTATTGCACGGTCAAGCTAGCAAAGGGGGAACAACAGCAGTTTGGGAGATGGCTTAGAGCGGGCCTGGGGCAGCGGAGGAGTTTTGCTGATGATGAGGTGTGGAGGAGGGATAGCCGAAGTTCAGGAAGAGGGGGGGCCTATGGTTCTAACAGGTCCGGGGGTCGGTCGG
>NC_041385.1:832963934-832969949 GCF_002162155.2 Triticum dicoccoides
CGGGTAAGGAAAGTGAGAAGGGAACGCCACAAGTTTTGAATACCACTGACACTACCATTGTTGTGTCGGGGGTGGATCAAGTGGGTCAGCTGGTGGAGAAGGAGGAGAGCAGTAAGGTTGTTCTGTCCAAAGATGGGAAGGAGAAGAACCCAGAAGGCAAGAGATATAAAAAGAAGGGGAGAGACAAGGTGAGGGAGGACGGTGGCTCTGTGAGGGAACCGGTCCTCGGCCAGAAAAGAGTAGGATCAGAAGGGGAGGAGGAGATGGGTGGTAAGAGGAGCAGAGTAGAAGGAGGGGAAGGCATGTAGGGAGTACAACAACATGTGATTGCTGAAGAGGTGAACGAATCTATATCGGCCGGGCTGTTGGAGCAGCCCCGCCGGGAGCAATGAAAATAATAGGATGGAACTGCCGGGGACTCGGGAACGGCCCGGCAGTTCGCAACCTCCTCGATTTGGGGAGGCAGGAGGATCCCGATGTGGTGTTCTTGGCGGAGACAAAAATGTCGGAGAAAGAGTTAGATAAATTCAGATGGACACTTGGATTGCCCCACATGGTAGTCTGGAGTGCGGAAGGGAGGAGTAGGGGGGTTGCCCTCTTTTGGAAGAGGGGAGTCAACGTGTCGTTACGATCTTTTGGCCGGAGGCACATTGATGTGGATGTGGTGGAGGAAGATGGTAGGGTGTGGAGACTAACAGGGGTGTACGGAGAATCGGCAGCGGAGAGGAAGGTGGAGACATGGAAAGTAATGAAACTGCTAGCTCAACAACATCAATCGGGACGTCCGTGGCTTTGCTTGGGGGACTTCAATGAGATACTATCATCTGATGAAAAGATCGGAGGTGCTATGCGTCCTCAACGCCATATGGACCGGTTTAGAGAAGCTTTGGAGGGCTATGAGCTATGTGATATAGGTTTTGAAGGAGATAAGTACACTTGGAGGAATCATAGTAGGGAGATTGATACTTACATCTGTGAGCGTCTGGATAGGGCCACGGCAAACTCCACATGGTGCGAATGGTTCCCGGACTATACTGTGATTAATGCGGGACCTCGGCACTCGGACCATAGACCAGTTATCGTCTCCACGATGGGGGAGAACAGAAGAGGTGCGATGAGTGGAGACCGCGGGTTTCGTTTTCAGGCCTGGTGGTTGAAGGAGGATGGATGTAGTGCAGAGGTTCAGGGGGCATGGGAGCAAGGGTGCAGGGAGGGAAGGGGTGATGTTGCTACTGCGATGAAGAATGTTGCTGGGAGAATGGAAAAGTGGAGTAAGGAGGTTGCAGGGGAGCTGGAGGGCCGCCTTCGAGCTGCTCGGGGGCAGCTGGAGCGCTGCATGAGGGCTCCGGTGTCCGAGGCAAAAGTTAGAGAAGAAGCTAGACTAAGATGTGTGGTGGAGGATTTAGAGGAGAAGAAGAATACTAAAGCAAAGCAGTTGTCACATGTTACTTGGTTGAAGGATGGAAATAGGTGTACGCGATATTTTATGGCAGTGGCGTCTGCTAGGAAGAAAGCTAATAGAATTAAGGTGTTGAGGAAGGAGGATGGGTCGAAGGTGAAGGCAGGGGAGGATTTAAATAACTATGTGCTTTCTTTCTTTCAGGACCTCTTCTCTTCCAATGGATGTAACCGTTTGAATGAGCTTCTTTCCAAAGTGCAACCTCGTGTTACTGAAGCCATGAGGAACATGCTTGAAGCGGAAGTTTCTAGAGAAGAAGTTAAAGCGGCGCTCGACCACATTGGGGATCTCAAAGCCCCGGGGCCCGATGGGATGCCCTCCATTGTTTACAAGAAGCATTGGCACTTCATGGGCGAAAAAGTGATTGATGAAGTGATCTCAGTCCTAAGGGGAGGTCAGATGCCAGACGGGTGGAATGACACGGTCGTCGTCCTTATACCCAAAGTAAAAAATCCGAGCAGGATAAAAGATTTGCGTCCCATCAGCCTTTGCAATGTTGTCTACAAGCTTTGCTCTAAAGTGATTGCCAATAGGCTTAAGCTCGTGCTTCCAGATATTATTTCAGACAACCAAAGTGCCTTTGTTCCAGGTCGTCTCATTACCGATAACGTGCTGATAGCATATGAACTTTCGCATGTCTTGTTAAACGAGAGGAGAGGAAGTGAAGGTATTGCGGCAGTGAAGGCGGATATGAGCAAGGCCTATGATCGCGTCGAATGGGACTTCTTGCGGGCCATGTTACTTAAGCTTGGGTTTGGTATTGGTTGGGTTGATCTGGTGATGAAATGTGTGACTACTGTGCGCTACCAAATCAAGGTCAATGGCGAATTAACTCAGCAGTTTACCCCCACCCGGGGCCTACGCCAAGGAGACCCTTCGTCACCATATCTCTTCGTCATTTGCACCAAAGGGCTGTCAGCCCTGCTTCATGATGCTGAAGCTAACAGACGGATCGGTGGTGTAAGGATTTGCCCAGCTGCTCCGGTGGTCTCGCACCTCTTGTTCGCAGATGATTCCATTCTGTTGCTCAAGGCGAAGAGGGAGGAGGCCGAGGCTTTGAGAGAGGTTTTGGATCTCTATGAGAGCTGTTCGGGACAATGTATAAACTTGGAGAAATCTGCGGTTATGTTTAGTCCGAACACGAGTACATTTGCAAGACATGAGGTGAAGAATGCTCTGCAGATCCACAGTGAGAACTGGAATGAAAAATATCTCGGCCTACCAGTACATGTGGGGAAATCGAGGAAGAAGGCGTTTGCGTTTGTGAAGAATGCGATCTCGGGGAAGGTTTATGGATGGAAAGAGAGGCTTATTGCGAAGACGGGGAAAGAAACGCTAGTCACAACGGTGGCCCAGGCTATACCCACTTTCGCCATGTCATGCTTCTACCTAACAAAGTCTTTTTGTGACGAGATCAGTTCCCTGATTGGGAACTACTGGTGGAGTCAGCAAGATAAGGAACACACGACACACTGGGTTGGATGGAATAAACTAATGTTGCCCAAAGCTCAGGGAGGGCTAGGCTTCCGGGATATGCATGCGTTCAATATTGCCATGCTGTCCCGTCAAGTTTGGAGGTTGATACAACATCCAGACTCGCTATGTGCACAGATTTTGAAGGCCAAGTACTACCCTGGTGGCCGGCTCCTTGAGGCCCAACCCGCTGCGGGCATTTCCTATGCTTGGCGTAGCTTGCTTCATGGGGTCCAACTAGTCCGAGAAGGCTGCATATGGAGGATCGGGGATGGTGCAGATGTCAACATATGGACAGATCCCTGGATTCCCCGGCCCTGGTCAAGAACCGTGATTACACCTCGCGGGCAATGTCTTCTACAGCGAGTGAGTGAGCTTATTGATCCATATTCAGCCTCATGGGATGAGCAGTTGGTGCGGGACACGTTTTGGCCTGATGATGTGGCACACATTCTCCGGATCCCTCTCAGAGATGGTACCCAGGATTTCATGGCATGGCAGTATGATACTAAGGGCGCTCATTCGGTGAAGAGTGCGTATAAGCTATATGTTCAGCTAGAGAAAACACGGAAGGACGGGGGTGTCGGTGCGAGCTCCACGATTCCTGGAAATCTCAACGGTATAGTGGATGACTCCTAGAAGAGGATCTGGAAGCTGCCTTGCCCAAGAAACATTCAAATGTTCACGTGGAGGCTTAAACACGAATCCCTTGCGCTTCGTACTACGGTTGCACGGAGGGGAATTCCTATAGAGGACACAAAATGTTTATTCTGTAGCAGAGGAGAGGAGGATGGGGCTCACCTTTTCGTCAAATGTAAGTTCGCCAAGGAGGTGTGGCGGGACCTTGCTCTGGAGAAGGAAAGGATTGAACTGGAAAAGATTGAGGGCGTGCATGCAATGATGGATTTCATATGGGGGCTGCATGTAAACAAAAGGCTGCATATACTCACCTTCTGGCGGATCTGGTGGGCGAATCGGAACAAGGTGAGGGAGGGCGAGTTACCTCTCCCGCCAGCGGAAGTGGCGCGAAGAACAAGGAGCAGTGTCCTCGAGTATGTGCAGATCTTCTCCTCCAAGGGACCAGAGCCAAACCATGAAAAGTGGCACCCACCCAGTGACGATGTGTATAAGATCAATGTGGATGGTTCGATCGTCCCGGGAGAGCAGCACTCAGGCTGGGGCATAGCAGCGAGGATGGCGGATGGTTCTCTGGTGCATGCGCGAGCGGGACGCCAGGAACAAACGGCTGATGCCTTTGCAGCGGAGGTGGCCGCCATGGCTCATGCAATCACAACCGCATCGGAGCTTGGCATGATCAGGGTGGAGTTCAAAACTGACTCTCAGCTGCTGGCGGAAGCCCTGGATGTGCGTAAGGTCGACTCTTCGGCATATGCGGTCGCCCTAGAGGATATGAAATGCCAACTTAAGCTGTGGTTTTCCTTTTATTCCATCTCTGTATGTAGACGTACCGCGAACTCAGTGGCACACGAGCTCGCCAATATTGGTCGCCTCTGTGAACCTGACCGGTATTTGGTCTGGGAGTCCGATGTACCTGCCCGTGTGGGCGAATGTGTTGTGGGCGGTATGCCTCACCACAGTTAAGTAATGAAGCAATGCTTTCCCTAAAAAAAAAAAGTTGGTTTCGCCTTCACATGGACTAGTCTTGCTGTCCTGGTCCACGGTGCTACCACTCGTCATGGACGGACGACCCCGTGCGTGCGTGCCCTCCGCGGATTGCCGGAAGCGGTCCTTGCTGACTGCGCAAGTCACGCGGTACCGCAACCGCAAGTAGGCAGTAGGCTGTAGCTAGGCAACATCAGCGAAAGGAGACGACGATTTTTGCAGCTTCCAGGCTTCCTATACTACCGGGCTTTCTCGCCTGTCCCACTTGACTCCGTCTGCTCTTTGCAGTTTTTCTTTCTTTCTTCGGTTGATGGCTCTTTCCAGTAACCAGTATGATTGCAACTTTGAGGTTTCTTGTATCGTGCCTTTTCCGTCCGCCCCACTTGACTCTGTCTACTCTTTACAAGATTTTGGTTGCTGCTTTTCTTTTCTTTTCACGGATGTCTCTTCCCAGGCCGAGGGTATGGGCCAACAACACAGCAGGGGACCAGAGCTTGCATATTCTAGCTGCTCACCCAGCCAAGTCGATATCTAACATGCTGACCCCTCGCATCATCCTACCTAGTGGTAGCTTTTTTATATCCTTGTGTGTCAGGTAGTGGTAAGAACGACTTTTGTTGAAAATATGAGCAAATTACTATGAGAGATTTTATCTGAATAAGCAGTAAATAAATCACGACGACAATAACGGAGATTGAAACAAGAATTCTACTACCATCTCAAACGGATAGGACAGAGTCACTCACGGTGCAGCGGGAGCAGCACCACCGGCGTTGATGTTGTCAGCCATGTCGTTGATGAAGAGGTTGTCGAGGTCAGGGAAGAAGAAATCACGGTGGCGAAGTCGTCACTGCCAAAAACTTGGTTGTCCCTCTCCCATACAGGATCACGAGAGGCGGGATTCCAGAGGCATGTTGTCCCTTCTCGTGGTGCACGCCAGAAGGAAGGATGTAGAAGACTTGTGTGGCGCTGGAACATTGTGAAACCATATGTTGTGGTGACGGCTAAGGTAGACATATGTCTGTCTATACAGGTTGGATAGGTTGTGATCGTAAACCCCACGTCCAAATCAGGAATAGCCCCACGATTCAAAAGAGTCGAAAACGGTTGAGTAATCACTAGTAGAAAAGAGGGCTTTGGTCCAGGCCGGGTTAGCCCATTAGTCCCGGTTCAATCCAGAACCGGGACTAATGGAGGCATTAGTCCCGGTTCGTGAGCCCAGGGGGTCGGCCGGGCCACGTGGGCCATTTGTCCCGGTTCGTCTGGACCTTTTAGTCCCGGTTGGTGCCACGAACCAGGACTAAAGGGTGCGATGCCCATTAGTACCGGTTCGTGGCTCGAACCGGGACTAAAGGTCTAACCTTTAGTCCCGGTTCGAGCTACGAACCGGTACTAATGGGGTTTGAGGCATTAGTACCGGTTCATGGCACGAACCGGTACTAAAGGTCCCATTTTCAAAC
>NC_041385.1:832970354-832999680 GCF_002162155.2 Triticum dicoccoides
AAAATGTCAAAAAAATAAAAGAAAATAAGTTTCCCATGTGATATGTGGTCTAGTTGTTGGAAAAATTTACAAATATGAATTTCGACTTTATTTGCAAAATCTCTCTAGAATTTAGTAAAATGGGCATAACTTTTGCATACTACTCGGATGAAAAAGTTTTTTATATAAAAAATCATCTACACAAAAAGTTACATTCAAATTTAACGGGGGGAACCCCGTTAAACATTTTTAGAATCCTCAAAAACCTAACAGAAAAAAAGTTACGGGGCTTTTAAGATCTAGAGTGGAAAAAATCGAAAAAATTTCAAACTGTGTGGTCAAACTGTGGTCAAACAATGGTCAAACTAATTATTCTAGAATATTAGTGTTACTAAATAATTATTTCAGTTATTTTGAATTTTGGTCAAATCTGGTCAAACTGTGGTCAAACTAATTATCCAAGAAATATTAGTGTTACTAAATAGTTATTGTTTTTTAAAACAATAGTTTCAAACTCGACCAATGAAATGTGTCACTTCATGCTCAAGCAAAATTCCTGAGGGTTAATAGGATTGACATTTTACTATTGTCAGGAAAACAACAAGTGCAGACTTGGAAACGAGGAAGAATATAACCCAGAAGTTAAGCGTGCTCAGGCCGAGGGAGTGGGAGGATGGGTGACCGTTCGGGAAGTTAGATGATTTGGAATGATGAGGGGTGATTAGAGATTAGAGGATAAATTGAGTAGTGATGAGGGGTGGTGATTAGAGATTAGAGGTTAAAATAATTCAGAAATTTGAAAATAAAAAAAATAAAAAAAATTTAAAAAAAAATCAGAAATTTTTCTTTAGTCCCGGTTTTACCAGGACAAAAGCCCCTTTTTCTCCTAGTGAATTAATGTGTCTGTTAATTATTAGTTAATGATTCATTATTTTTTTCTCAATCAGCAAAAATATAGACAACATGCATAGCTTTATCCTCGGCGATAGGACAGAGTTACGCATAGTGCAGCAGGAGTAGCACCACCGGCATTAAGATGTTGTCGGCCATGTCGTTGATTAAGAGGTTACCAGGCCAGGGAAGAAATCATCGTTGGCGAAGTCGTCGCTGCCAGCAGTCGCGCGGGTGCGCTCCCCAAAAACCTGATCGCCCCTCTCCCGTACATGATCACGAGAGGCGGGGTTCCGGAGGCCTGTTGTCCCTTCTCGCGGTGCACGCCGAAAGGAGGGATAGAGAAGACTTGTGTGGCGGCGGCTAGGATAGACGTCTGCCTGTCTATATAGTACGGGCCTGGTAGGTCTTCATCGTAAAACCCATGTCCGAATCAGCAATATCCCGACGATCCAAAAGAATCGAAAATAACTGAGTAATTACCGCTTCTGTTAATTATTAATTAACGACTCATTAATCTTTCCGAGTAGCCAAAATATAGACAATATGCATAGCTTTGTCCTCGGCTCGGCTCATTCCTGAAACCCGCTCCGGCCTGGCATGGTACGTCGTGACGAGGCAAAGCGAGCGTATAGGTCTCCTTTTCTCATGCTCATACAAGTGCTAGAAGAACCCACCTTATAAAGAGGTGCAACTCCCACTTACTTAGCAGTATGGAACTAAACATTAGTCTCACTCACACTAGACACATCCATGCATAAATGAGCCAAGAGAATTTCAGATTTTAGTTGGGCTTTGGGCCAAAAGCTTACTAGCAAATTCCAACACAACTTATATTTGTATCCTCATTTTTCCAAGTGTCCCTTAGCTATCCGTGCTGTGGCATGAGGCTCCTTGCATGGGATTCTTTTCTCTTTTTTCGACTAAAGAGAAATGGGATTTCTAAAGAGAAGAAACATACACAAACCTGGGCCGTGCTGGTCCAAAAGCTGTCCATACCGTACAGATTTTGGGCCGAAAGGATCACTATGTCTCGCCTCATGCCAATGGGCCGGCCCAGTATGCGGGAGGCCACTGCCCGGTTTTGTTTTTGTTTTTTATTTTCTTGTTTAGATTTGTTTACACTTCAAATATTCTAAACATATATCTTAAAAAAATATACTTTAAATAATTTCTTGAAGTTTTTGGATCATACATTTTAAAATGTTAAATGTGCATAGAAAAATATTGACCATGTTTACAAAAAATGTACACAAAAAATATAAAATTTGTGTGAAAAATTGAACATGTATTTAGAAATATAAAATTAAACAAGTATCTGAAAAATGTTACTCAAGCATTTGAATTTTTTGTAAATGTGTATAGACAAAATATTGACCATGTATGCATAAAATGTTAATCTTGTATTGTATTCAAAAAATATTAAACAAATATTTGATAAATGTTAATCAAGAATTTGAAAATTTTAAATGTGTAGAGATTTTTTTACCATGTATGCAAAAACAATGTTACCCTTGTATTCTACTCAAAGAATGTTAAAATTTTAACTGACTTGTCCTTCACTCTTCTGTCCTGGACTTGTCCCGGCATATCGTTCGCCTGGACTTGTCATTCGCTCTTCTGTCCTGGTACACGGTACCAACCACGCTTGTGTGCCATGGCCTTCGTCGATCTCGGAATTGACAATGCACTCCATAACGTACGTGTAATGACCCATAGTTATATGAGGGGGGGGGGTCACTTTAATTTGCATTCACTCATATAGGATTGGGGTTCTATTCAAACTTGCATTTCAAATCACTAAGTTAAGTTGCATTTGACTTTAGAATTTGACATGACCTTTGATCTTATTTAGAGTTTAGGGATCAAATTGCAATTTAGAAGTAAACAAAGGACTTAAGTGCTAAAAGTACAATTCAATAATGAATTGGAATTGTACTTCTAAATAAAAACAATTGAATTAGGAAAATAAAAATGTATTAATAACTAGAATAAATAATACAAAGTCATATTACAAAATAATAAAGAAAATTTAATTAAAAATACACATACAAATTGTTGATTACAATTCTTACAAGTTGTCGGAGCTAATAGGGGGTCCCACTCTGGTAGCCTTGGCACGATGGTAACAGGACGCACGGTGCTTACCTAGGTTCGGGTTTTTTCCAGGAGGTAAAACCCTATGTCCTGCTTTGAATGTATTATTCTAGATGAGGTACAAAGTACAGATGATCTACTGCGAGATCATATGTGAATGGATTCATCCATCTACGACCCTCGCACCTCGGCTTATATGGATACCAGAGGTGCCTAGGATTACACATAAATCGGTTGCATCTAGGAAAAAATGTGCCGGAGACTGATGGCCAGGATGCACGCTGCGACAACTTTTGAGCTATACAACAGTAAAAAGGCAATTAGATGCTCAGGGTCAGGGCGGTTGGCCCACATGCCAGCCTCATACAGTGCGCAGATGGCCTCAGCGCTCTCCATCTGAGCCCGGCATAAACTTGAAGAAGATGCCCAATAAAAACATGATACAAACACACTATGACGATATCCAGCAGGCAGAAGCGATACAGTGCTGGCCTTTCACAACATAAACACACCATTACTCTTTTTTCATGCCCTTTCTTGAAAACTCCTCTAAGCGGTAACACTGGTTGTACGTGTAGACTCTTTCTATATATTTTGCATGGCCTTTGTCGACAACCCCTCTGAAGTTTTCACTGGTTGTACTTGTACGTGTAGACTACACACACGTAGATGCTAGTTTGACGGAACCAAGCACCTCCGACCCTATCCTTTTGTGCGTGCATTTTCCGTCTCGGATCAAAGCAGCCTGTGCTTCTGTACATCCACGAATACGGCCGTATATTTTAATCCCTACACAACATGAATCGGCTGTGAAGTAATCGAGTCTCCTTCGTATTTATGTATCGCCAAAAGGCACCAGCTGGTTGCATCGTTGAGGTTGGGCCTGCTCCAACATTGGATTACGAATTTGGTATTGGGCACTGCAACATTGGTAATCGGCAACCAAATTGGCGTATATTATCAAACTTCGGAGGAGGTGGACGTTGATGGCATGCATGCATGGATGCATGTTTGGATGTACGCCTACACAGCAACTCCGAGTGCAAAATCAATTGCAACGGCAGACCTAGCCTCAATTTTCTTTGATGGATGACCTGGACCGGATGCACGGGAGGCATGACTTTAAAGAAAACTACATAGAGAGATAGTTCGTATGCAATTAGTGTGCTAGAAAGAACCTGATGGAGCTGAGGAGAACAGTTTCGATGGAATAAGATCTTTGGGCAGACCTGATTCATGCCCCAACCTGCTTGCATCAGCTTGAGAGAGACGATGGACTTTTTTCTATGGGAGAAGCGAGAGACGATGGAAATTAGTGTGGCAGAAAGAACCTGGTCGAGATGAGGAATACAATTTCGACGTAATAAGATCTTTGGGCACACCCGATCCATGCCCCAACCTGCTTGCTTCATATCTTGAGAGAGACTATGGTCTTTTTTCGATGGGAGAGGCGACAGACGATGGACTCCATGGCAGAAGAGAGAGAAATAATTTCCATGCCACAAAGATGGGAAATGCCTTGGAGTTATAGACATATTCTGTTATGAATTTCTCCCTCGATCAAAATAGACGTGGAGTTATAGATAGATTGAGTTAGGAGGTTTTTTGATTCTATTTTTATGGCGTGAAACATTATGGGCCTTTGGAGTGTCTTTTTTTACTGAGGATATTATGGGTTAATTTACACCGTAATAACTCAGTCCTACTAGATAAACGACCCATAAATTCTAAGTAATATAGGAATTTATAGGGTGTCTCAAATTGGTATAGGTATAGAGGTATAGATAGATAGCTAGATAGAGAGATAGATAGATAGATGTTCAACGTATTTAAAACAAAATGTTCATTTTGTACTTAAAAATGTTCAGCGTATATTAAAAAAATGTTCAATGTGTACCTAAACTATTCACTATATAACAAAAATGTTCAATGTGTATTTAAGTTTTTTATCGTATATTGCAAAGATTTTTAATGGTCGAAATTTTTCGTTTTATTATCTACCGCTGCGTTTAGTTCTTAAATATTCACGCGCCATATTAAAAAGTATCACTAAGTAGCTCAAGTGGTAAAGATCACTTGCTCTCTATCGTCGGTTGTGAGTTTGATTCCCCGATTGAGCATCAATTTTTTGGAATTTTAATAGCGGCTCGCACTGACGCTACCAAATGGGCCCGCCATTCAGATGCACGCCTGCGTGAAAGTTCCTCTAGTTGACACTCGCGATCTTCAGCTAGGAGCTCTCAAACCACTTGGATTGTGTTGGAGGAAAAAGGAAAAGAAAAGAAAAGAAAGCTCATGGGCAGAAAGGATGAGGCCATGTTACATGGCTCATCTTGGAAGATTCTTTGGATTATCTGTTTCCATGCTTTTCAGGTTCCCATTCGTCGAATTAATGGGCAAAAATGCTAGATTTACGTAATGCTGTTACGTATCCTACGTAATCCTTCTTTTCCCTAACCAAACGCCCTCCCCCCTGATTTTCAGGGTGGGCCCCAGCCTCCACTAATATCCAATTGAAGGCTGCCAACTCATTTCATTCGTAAGATACGTAAAAATATTTTCGTAGGTGTAGCATTGCTCGGCCATGGTAGCACCTTTCGTGCAATACCGACCATGGATCATCTTGGAAGATTGTTCAACTTCTCTTTAGCCATGCATTCCTGGTTCCAATCGGTCGACTGGCCGCATCTCTCATGGCCCATGAAAGCGTCCCATCGTGCATATCAGCCACATCTCATAGGAAGATTCTTCAGTTTCCCTCTTTCCATACCTTCCGGTAACGGCCTAGTTTCATACCCCATGGCCCATGTAAGCATCCTGTCATGCAATATCGACCATAGATCATATTGGAAGATTGTTCAGCTTCTCTTTAGCCATGCATTCCTGGTTCCAATCGGTCAACTGGTCTAGTTGCACCTCTCATGGCCCATAAAAGCGCCCCGTTACACAATATTGGTCACATCTCATCTAGAAAGATTATTCAGTTTCTCTCTTTCCATACGTTTCGGTAATGACCTAGTTTCATCCCCCATGGCCGTGAAAGCGCCCAGTCGTGCAATATTGACCACATATTATCTTGGAAGATTTTTCAACTTCTCTTTAGCCATGGATTCCTGGTTCAAATCGGTCGACTGGCCTAATTGCATCTCTCATGGCCCATGAAAGCGTCCCGTCGTGCAATATCGATCACATCTCATCTAGGAAGATTCTTCACTTTCTCTCTTTCCATACTGTCCGGTAATGTCCTAGTTTCATCTCACATGGCCCATGTAAGTGTCTAGTCGTGCAATATCGACCACGTTGCAAAGCTCACAAATCTCGCAAAGTGTGCTCTTTCTTTAGGGTCGGCCGCCATGCTTGATGAAGCCAATCCGGTGATCTTTTGAGATGATATAAATAAAGCTTTGCTAGTTGGCCCAAAAATGGTTGGCACTTGGTTCGTGGCTAAGTTTTGTTCATGCTCTAGCAGTCCCGCAAGTCGCGAGATGAACCTGTGGTTCTTTCTTTTGTTCTCTTCTCAGGAGATCAGCCAACCTGTTGTCACGACCCCACTACTGCTATTTATGGTGCGTCAAAACCGATGGCTAGATGTTTCTGATTATCGTGGGACATTTTAGCGTGTTTATCTAGTTTTAACCCGTATTATACTTTTAATATGTACTCCCTCCATTCACAAATATAACATGTTTTGGGTGTGTTAATATGGGCTACATACGAACTGAAATGAATGAACAAACAACTCTAAAACATGTCCATATAGATCTGGTTCAGAAAAAGTTAGAACATTTTATATTTGTGAACGGGAAGAGTAATAGATAAATAGATTTCATAAACAAGGTACAACTAGGCGTACTGGTTGGTGCTAAAAATAATAAAAATAAAAGGAAAACGTCACCTTGCAGAAAGGGATGAGCCTATGCCCATGCCGGCACACCGCTCATCTTGGAAGATTCTCCGGTCTATGTCATTTCATACGTTTCTTCCGGGTTTGCTATGATCGAATGGCCTAGTTGCCATAGTTTTAAATAACAGGCTATATATGTCTTTTAGTGGTAGACCACATCTAAACCCTATAGCGCGCTATTTAAAATGTGTGTTCATGTGTTTGCATCAAAGTCTCTTAGCGCGGGGCATTTTTTAAATGCTGTAGCAATGCTATGTAGTAGAGAGCTATAGTGCGATATTCAAAACCATGCTAGTTGCATCTCACATGGCCCATGAAAGCGTCCCGCTGTGCAGTATCGACCACGGCTGACAGCTGGCCTGTAGTTATTTCCGGTCATGCTCCGGCAGTTGTGAGCTCAACTTGTGGCCGTGGGTTCTCCTTTTCTTCCCTCCAGAGGAGGCGAGGTCAGCCAACCTCTTGTCAGTTGTCACAACCCTACTGGCTATATTTGTTCTTCTTTTTCTTTTGAGAAAGAGCCACCGCTGCTGCTATATATACATGGCCAGAGCGAACAAACATAGCATAAGAAACCCACATAGTAGACTTGACCAGCAAAAATCGGCAACATGTCCTCCATCTTCAAGCGCCGCCAGCCACGGCTGTTGCACGTCCTCATCCATCTCTTCCTAGTAATCCAACTCTCCAGCTCGCTTGCGGCTGGTACGTTCAGCAACCGGACTACCATGCCAGTTCCTTGCCGGCCGGACCAGGCCTCGGCGCTCCTCCGTCTGAAACGGTCCTTCAACATCACCGTGAATTCTACGTGCACCCTCCAGTCCTGGCGGCCCGGCACTGACTGCTGCCACTGGCAGGGTGTCAGCTGCGGCCGCGCCAGCGGCCGGGTGACTTCCCTCCACTTGGGTGAGTGCCGTTTGGAAAGCCCTGCTCTTGATCCTGCCGTTTTTGACCTCGCCTCACTTCGGTATCTAAACCTCGCCCGGAACAAGTTCCAGGGGTCAGAAATCCCCACTCTCGGGTTTGAGCGGCTCACTGAGCTCACCCATCTCAACCTCTCTACCTGCGAATTTGCAGGCGGCATACCACATGCGATAAAACGCCTCACCAATCTGGTATCTCTTGACCTCTCCAGCGAATATTATCTTTATGACCAAGATGACAGTTATCTATCAACTGCCGTGTGGTCAGCCTGGTCTCTCGTAGAGCCAAACCTTGGGTCATTAGTCGCTCACCTTCATAATCTGGAACAGCTATATCTTGGCAAGATAGATCTGTCTGGCAATGCGCCTAATTGGTGCAATGCCTTTACCAATTCTACAACCCCTCGGCTACAGGTTCTTAGCTTACCTAATTGCTGGCTCTCAGGTCCAATTTGTGCATCAGTTTCCGGCATACGCCCGCTCACTGAGATTAACCTACAGTTTAACAAAATAAACGGACCAGTTGAGTTATTTGCTGACTTACCTTCACTAAGTGTTCTTACACTTACCAACAATCTCCTCGAAGGACGGTTCCCGGCTAAACTCTTCCAAAACAACAACTTAACAGATATCGATATTAGCTATAATTTCGATGTCTCTGGTTCATTACCAAATTTTTCATCACAAAGCATGTTGACCAAGTTGCTTGTCAGTAGTACCGACTTCTCTGGTATTATTCCAAGCTCAATTGTAAACCTCAAATCCTTGAACATGTTGGGTCTTGCATCAAGTGACTTTCCCCAAGAGCTCCCCTCTTCGATTGGCCAACTTACATCCTTAAAACAATTAGAGGCATCTGGGTCTGGTATAATAGGATCAATACCACCATGGATCGCAAATTTAACTTCTTTGATCTGGCTCCAGTTCTCGGACTGCAGTTTGACTGGACAAATACCTTCATTTGTAGGTAATATAAAAAACCTAACGAGGTTACAGTTATACAACTGTGACTTTTCTGGCCCAATACCCCCACATATATATAATCTGACTCAACTGCAATTCCTATATCTTCATTCCAACAACTTTGTTGGCAGTATACAACTCAGCCCATTCTGGAAACTACCACACCTAATTACTTTGAAACTTTCAAACAACAAACTTTCAGTGATCGAAGGAGAAGATAACTATTCAGCCACCTCTATCAATCATTTAAATGTCCGTACCTTAGGTCTAGCATCTTGTAACCTGTCCAGTATCCCTAATGCCATGAGAAATATGCCTCGTATTTCTAATCTTGATATTTCAAGAAATCAAATTCGTGGTGCTATACCTCATTGGGCTTGGGAAACATGGAGCAGCATGCTAATTCTGGACTTATCACATAACAAATTTACAAGTGTAGGATATGAAAACTTCCCGTTGATGTTGTGTTTCTTGATCTCAGTTTTAACTTACTCCAGGGGCCTATACCTGTACCTACACCAGCCGCATCGTCGCTTGATTTCTCAAACAACCGGTTCTCATCCATACCACTTAGCTTTGGTTTTCAACTTAGTCGGATGCGCTATCTCCAGGCCTCTAGAAATAATATCTCTGGCAAAATTCCACCATCGATTTGTGATGCGAGTAGTCTAGTGCTCCTTGATCTCTCCTACAACAATTTGAGTGGCTCGATCCCATCTTGTTTATTGGAGGATATAAATTCCCTTGCAGTCTTGAACTTTAAAGCAAACCAACTTCGAGGGAAGTTACCACATGATATCATGCAAGGTTGTGCATCCGAGGAAATGGACTTCAGTGACAACCAAATCGAAGGCCAAGTTCCAAGATCTCTACTTGCTTGCAGAGACTTGCAAGTTTTTGACATCGGAAATAACCAGATCACTGATAATTTTCCATGTTGGATGAGCATGCTTCCAAAGCTTCAAGTCCTGGTGCTAAAGTCTAACAAGTTCTTTGGGGAGATGGGGACTCCTGTCCTAGGAAAGGAGAGCAACTGTGAGTTCACAAAGCTGAGAGTTATTGATTTGGCTTCAAACAACTTCTCTGGTACGTTGCAGAGCAAGTGGTTTAGGAGCTTGCAATCAATGGCCAGAAAATCTTCAAATGACGTAGTGTCGATGCAATACCAGCATGTCACTGATGGGACAAGATATCAATTTAATACTGCAATTACATATAAAGGGTCTGAGGTCGTATTTTCCAGGATTTTGGAGACCCTTGTTGTCATTGATGTTTCAAATAATGCATTCCATGGTGTCATTCCCAAGTCAATCGGGGAGCTTCTTCTACTTTGTGGGATAAACATGTCACATAATGCCTTCACTGGACAAATACCAGCTCAGTTTGGTGCTCTACATCAACTAGAGTCACTTGACCTCTCTTCAAATGACCTGTCAGGGGAGATTCCACAGGAGTTAGCATGGCTTGACTTCCTTTCGGTATTGAACTTGTCGTACAACGGGTT
Source organism: Triticum dicoccoides (assembly GCF_002162155.2). Lineage (NCBI taxonomy): Eukaryota > Viridiplantae > Streptophyta > Magnoliopsida > Poales > Poaceae > Triticum > Triticum dicoccoides. The sequence goes on from NC_041385.1 coordinate 832,980,613, forward strand.
GGTTGGGAACATACCAGAATCACCCCATTTTCAGACATTCAATAATCTTTCATTTCTGGGGAATATTGGCCTGTGTGGACTACCATTGTCCAAGGAATGCGAGAAGACCAACCCAAATATGGTCTCACACTCATTGAAGAAGAAATCGGTGGACATTATACTATTCCTCTTTGTTGGACTAGGATTTGGTGTCGGATTTGCAGTTTCAGTTGTTGTGAGTGTGACATGGGGAAGCACAATAGCAAAACATCTTGAGATGGCACTTCCTCGTGGTGTAGTAAAGTATTTGGTATGTAGATTAGTCTGAACCTGAAAAAGGTGTCAGTGTTAGTAAGTGGAGCAGCTATCTTTATTGTTGTCACCAGTGCTATATAACGCAAAGTCTAGTTCTGCCCTACTGTCTAAATGGTTGGAAGTGTGCTTGTATGGATAAAATCATGTAAGTAGTGCACCTTTTGTGCTTGGGTATACCATGTGTTTAAATTGAGTACTTATTTGTAGTTCATATATTTCATGTTTACGTACGTTCTATATGTGCTTGGGTATACCATGTGTTTAAATTACGTTAGCAAATGTTGTCTAGAGGAACCTTTTTTTTTAGAAAAGGATGATAACCCCCGGCCTCTGCATCTGGGCGATGCATACAACCACTTTATTAGTTATTCTCACAAGACCTTACAAAGTCATACAACAGCAAGACTAAAGCCACCGTCTAAGCAACAACTGTCGCTACACCTATCCAATCGATGAAGGGGCACTGATAGTCTGGGCCTAATACCAAACAGACATCGCATCCAAGCCTAAACATCTAAGACCTGAGGTCCCAACCAGGACGCCTGCCGGGTATGGAGCACCTACCAGTCCGACGCACTCCTCAACCAGGACGCCTGCCGGGTATGAGGCCGCCGCAGCCACCTGCCACCAATCCATCTTCAGAGTTGTACTGTTGCATCTACCTTGCACGGTCTAGCTACCGTCGACGCCACCACGATGCCAGACAGCTTCCTCCTCCTACGCGAGTCCATCTCCGCGCATCGGACGCCGAGACTCGACTGCGCCATGCCGCCGAGACCCACCGTCGATGATACTGTTGATGCCACACCGCTCCACCAACATGCCATCTTGCGTCGACTCCGAACTACCAGCAACTCCACCACCCCGAGCACTCCTCGGCCGACGCCTTCAAGAAGGAACATGACACCAAAGTGCCATCGTCGCCCAAACAGAGGAACAGAGGCTTTCGCCTGCACTCATGGCAGAGGTGGGGGCGTATGTGTTGGAAATATGCCCTAGAGGCAATAATAAAAGGATTATTATTATATTTCCTTGTTCATGATAATTGTCTTTTATTCATGCTATAATTGTATTATCCGGAAATCGTAATACACATGTGAATAAATAGACCACAACATGTCCCTAGTGAGCCTCTAGTTGACTAGCTCGTTAATCAACAGATAGTCATGGTTTCCTGACTATAGACATTGAATGTCATTGATAACGAGATCACATCATTAGGAGAATGATGTGATGGACAAGACCCAATCCTAAGCATAGCACAAGATCGTGTAGTTCGTTTGCTAGAGCTTTTCTAATGTCAAGTATCTTTTCCTTAGACCATGAGATCGTGTAACTCCCGGATACCGTAGGAGTGCTTTGGGTGTACCAAACGTCACAACGTAACTGGATGACTATAAAGGTATACTGCGGGTATCTCCGAAAGTGTCTGTTGGGTTGACACGGATCGAGACTGGGACTTGTCACTCCGTATGACGGAGAGGTATCTCTGGGCCCACTCGGTAATGCATCATCATAATGAGCTCAAAGTGACCAAGTGTCTGGTCACGGGATCATGCCTTACGGTACGAGTAAAGTGACTTGCCGGTAACGAGATTGAATGAGGTATTGGGATACCGACAATCGAATCTCGGGCAAGTAACATACCGATTGACAAAGGGAATTGTATACGGGGTTGCTTGAATCCTCGACATCATGGTTCATCCGATGAGATCATCGAGGAGCATGTGGGAGCCAACATGGGTATCCAGATCCCGTTGTTGGTTATTGGCCTGAGAGCCGTCTCGGTCATGTCTACGTGTCTCCCGAACCCGTGTGTATTTTTTTAAGCATGTATCTCAAATAGTCTTAGACATGTAACAGTAGCCCCGCATGTATTTGTTTAAGAATGGCATGGGCATCCTGCAGAACTAGTTTCCTTGTCTCTCCTCCCCTTCGTCTCTCCTTCAAGGGAAAACGCAGCTAGGGTTTCTGCCTCCCTCGGCTATATCACCGATCTGCCTCGTCTCCTATGATCTTAGGACCATGGGAACATGGTGGATCCTGGTCCTTGACGATTGGAGGGCTCCGTTTTTAGATATTTATTTCAGTTTTATCAGGGTTTGTGTCCTGCTCAGGAAGGCGAGATGGCGGCGGCTCCCTAAAGATGTTATAAGGTTCTCTCCGACCTAACCCCCATCCTGGTGGTGTGTCTAGCATCGTCGGAGGGCATGTGGAGGTGTGCCTTTGGTGGATCTCGCAAGATTCGATCGATGGTTGTCTTTGGTGGATCTACTCGGATCTAATCTTCGTTCATCTATATATGTTTATGTGTCTTCGGGTTGAATCCTTCTGGTCTACGCTTCTTTCCATCGGCGGCGGTTGTTGTTCTTGTGTTGGTTCTATTGGGCCTTAGCGCGGCTACTTCCCGACAATCTTCAGTGCTTGTAGTCATTGGTAGGTGCCCTATAGATCTGGATGTTATTTTTATTATTTCTAGTGTTCGTTGTACTACTATGGTTAAAGATGAATAGGATGGAAGTTTCCACACAAAAAATATGATGCCCACGCGTTGCTATGGGAACTTTGTTAAACAAGTGCATAAATAGTTTCTAAAAACAAATTAATCTCATGAAAAAAATGTAAGCTTAAGAACCAATAAAACATATGAACCGTCTAAAAAGACGGATTTTTTCTAAAAATTACAATTAAAAGAATGTCTTTTCTAACAAAAATGAGAAGAATCAACTACATGGGTATGTTGCCCAACACATACACCGTTCATGAAAATACAAAATTTAATGAAAAAAGTAACTTATGAGGAACATGCATGAATCGATGATGTGGCACTACATGCATAGAATAATGCAAAATTCTATAACTTATGCCTTAAATGCATGGCTTGCTTATGTGGCATGTTTTGCATGACTAGAAAAAAAAATATAGTGGGTCTTACCTAGTTAAGAATAGAGGATCATAAGCCAAATATCGACCATAAAAAACTTCTTTAAGCAACCTGGTCACCAGCCCAGAAAATATTTGCTTGGTACCATTTCTATCTAACAGAGAGAAAGTGAAGTAAACATGAACTAAATTAGTGCGCGAAGAAAAAAATTTGAAGAAAACAGGTGAAAAGTGAAGAAAGAAACAAAGGAAACCAAAGAAGAAAAATAAAAATGAAAAACTAAAAAAAACCATTGAAAACAGGGAAGAAATAAAACCGACAAAGAACCAACAAAAACCAAAGAAAAAGAAAATAAACCAAAAAACCATGAAGAAAAACTGAAAAACCAATGCAAAACAGTCAAACTAAATGCTACAGTACTTGGCCGGCCCTATTAAAAATCAGATCGGGAGATACATAGCGCAAAATCACTAATTAAAGGTACCCTTTGGAAAGGTCACCCCTCACCTTCTCTGGTTCTGACAAGTGGTGCATTGCCAGTGCGGCACTTGTCACAACTTGGAGTTTCTCCTTTTTTGTAGTCTTTTTAATGTTTTTATCTCTTAAATTCTGCGTTCAAATCACGAACCACTTTCACTATTGAATTTATCACGTTGAGATCTTCCAAAGTAGATGTCATATTAATATATTTCGATGAACTTTTTTTACAAAAAAAAAACAGGAATAAAATAATAGGAAACCAAAAAAGAAAATAAAAAATCAGAGAAAAGACAGTAAACCGAAGGAAAGACTTAATCCAAAATCACAATTATGCTATTCAACTTTTTAAAGCATAGACTGCTTTTCCTGAAAATCGGAAAGTACAGTTGTTCTTCTAATTGAAGCATAGGCTGTATTTTTTCCTTTTCAAGAAGCACAGTTGTGCCACAAGTGTGCTTCTCATAGAAGCACATGCTAAGCTTCTGGCTGAAGTGCGTACACCTACGCTTCGAAGCACGTGCTATGTTTTTTATTTTTCGAGAAGCACAATTGTGTTTAGCAAAAAAGAAAAAACACCAAAACCTAAGAAAAAGTAGTGGAAGCTGAAAAAACAAAAAAAAAATAAGAAATGTGTGCGTAAAAAAACATACTCGAGCAAGGTGCGCTTAGTGTGTGACACTGGAACGCACCACGTGACCCGCTGCAAGCGCTTCCGCGCATAGGTGGTTCGGCAAATGCTAGTTACTTGCTCCTCTGCATAGCCTGATAGAGGACCTCCTATGTGGCGCATTTTGCAATCATACAGGAGCTCGATGCAGGGTTGACGCACGACTAGGCCGGCCCACCAACCCGCTCGTTGTTTCGTTTCCTTTCGCGCGACAAAAAAAAGCTAACAATCAACAACGAATACCAGGAATCAATCCCACGACCACACACTCCAACCGTGAGTCATTAGCCACTACACCATACACCTCCAACTAAACATAAAGGTGCATAAATCTATAAGAATAGACAGGAGCGTCGAGATTTGAAAAACATTTTGAAAATATTTCATAAAAATTGGGAGCAGTTTTAAAATGCCGCATTTTTCTGTATTCCATTTTTTGCAAAAAGTGAAGATGTTTTGTAATTCTGATTTAAAAAAGAAACACGAACAAAATTTGCAAACCCCAAACAGATTCCAAAAATGCGAACAATTTTCAAAAATGATTCTGAAAAGCAAGAAAATTATGAAAAACATGAACATTTTTTGAGACCGTGAACAGTTTTTAGTTTTAAAAAAAGGAAAACAGGAACATTTTTTTAAAGTCAGCACCAAAAAAGTTTAAACACAACCTTTTTTTATAATACAAACAGAATTTGTATTGTACGCTTTTTTGGAAATGCGAACACAATTTTTAACATGGCAATATTTTTGGTGAAATTACGAACAAAATATTGAAACCGAAATTGTTTTTTGAAAAATGAACAATTTCTGAAATGGTGAACAAATTTGGAAAGCGAGACTATGTTTTGAAATTCCTTATCATATTTTGAAATATGAACAAATTTCTAGAACTGTGAAAATCTTGAAATAGAGAACATTTTTTGAAGCATGAGCAATTTTTTAAATTGTGAACAAATTTTATAAATGATCTTTTTTTCAAATTTTGACAAATTTTGAAAACGATCATTATTTTTGAAATTATTGTAGATTGTTTTAAGCATGAACTTTTTTTGAAAATGTGAACAAATTTTTGAAGGAAGAACATTTTTTTAAATTTCAAATAATATCTGAAATTGCTGCAGAAAATAAACACGGAAAAGAAAAAGGAAGAAAAGAAAAAAGAAGAAAATAAAAAAACAGAAAAGTAAAAAAAGTAAAACGAAAAAGAAATGTAAACAGGAAAAAAAGTTTAAAATAAAAAATTAGAAATGTACCCTTTCTATAATTTTTGAACTACAACATTGTATGAAAACACTATTTGAAAATGAGAAAAAATTGAAGAACTAAAATATTATATGAAAACTCGAACATTTTTTGGGAATAAAAAAGGAGCAAAATTGAAAACAAGAACATTATATAAAATTGTGAATGCATTTTTTTAAAATGCAAACAATTCCAAATTTGTGAAAAAAAAATTCGAAAATTAGAACATTTTGGAATTATCAAAAAAGGACAATTTAATTGAAAAACAGATTAATTTTTGAATTAGTAAACACTTTTTTTTGAAAAAACCAGAACATAATTGAAAACCCGAATTTTTTTCAAAAATTACGAACTTTTTCAAAAGAAAACACTTTCTGAAAACATGAACATTTTGTGCAATTTGCAAACAATTTTTTAGAAGTGGGAACACTTTTTGGAAAGTTGTAAATTTTTTGAAGAAAAGCATTCACAACATTTTGTGAAAAATGAAAAACATTTCGGAAAATCACAAATATTTTTTGGAATTTATGAAGAATTTTTAAAAACAACCATTTCAATAGGCAAGAACATTTTTCTAAATTCAAGAACATTTTCGAACATGAACGTAGTTTAAAAAAGATAAAATAATCTTGTAAATGGAAAAAGTAAAAAAGAAAAAGAAAACCATAAAAACAAAATAAAAGATAAAAAAAACAGAAAAAATAGAAAAAACAGTAAAAGAAACAAGAGACAGGTTCAGGAAACCTTCTAGAAAGATCCCAAAACCGGCTGGCTAGCTGCAGTTGTACGTGCAAAAACTTGGCCGGCCATCGCGTCGCTGCTCGGTCGCTCCCCTGTGCAAAGCGCCGGCAGTTTGACGGAAAGAGCGTGAAATAGGATATTCCGCCTGATAGCCCTCACCCTGGCTCACGTCATCCGCCAGAAAAAGCATTAGCGCGCAACTGGGCCGAGAGAACATGCACTTTATCGGCCCAAACACGCTGTGGCGCTAGTTTTCCAATCCAGCCTCACCTCACCGCCGTGGCCGCCTTATCCGCCGCACGCGGTGCAGGTTCTCGTGGATTTTTCCCAACTAGCTAGAGCCACAGCCACAGCAATGGAAGCTCTCGCCTCGTCGCCGCGGGCTCTCTTCGCCCGCACCGCCAGTCCGACCACGGCGCTGGCCACGCCAGCAAGATGGACGCCGTCATCGACCAGGCGTGTCAAGGCCGCCGCCGCCGCCGAGCCGGCCGGCGAGGCCAAGCCGGCTGCGGCAGCCGCGTCGCCGGCGCCCAAGAAGATCCTCAAGAAGAAGCCCGTCTACTCCAGTAAGATGGATGCTTCGAAATACGTACATTGTTTAACTGAACTTGATTTGCATCTGTTTCTTCTGTGCAGTGAAGAAAGGACAGATCGTGCGAGTCGAGAAAGAGAAGTACCTGAACAGCATCAATGTGAGTGTGTATCGATGAACTCGAAATTTCGATCGAAGTTCTACTATTTGTGATAAAATTTGCACTTTTTCTCTGAGCTGGACTGGGGCACGGCTATCTCTGTAATAGAATTTCAAACCCTGTCTTCAAGAAATTTTGTATTGATTGTACTGGCGGCGAGTAGCTTAATTTGCTGGCCTTTAGTGACCGTGTGTGGTTTGTTAATTTCAGTACCTGTCAGTGGGGCACCCACCCTTCTACAAGGGGCTAGACTACATATACGAAGACCGTGGCGAGGTAATTAACTTCAGCGATCCTAGCTCTCCATGTCGTCTCGTCACTATGTTATCTATGTTGCTCTCATCAATCAATTAACATCACTTGTTCAAGTTTCAGTTTACTAATCACCAAATTATCAAGTGCAGGTTTTGGACATCAGAATCTTCGAAGAAACCGGAGAGTATGCTCTGGTAATTATGCATAGCTGCTTTGATCCTTTGTTCTAGTTCATCATTCTTAATTTGTTCCTCAACTTTAGATGGGTCTAAATTAATTATCCATTTTTTTAAAAGGGGAGTACCCCGGGCTCTGCATCACACGATGCACACAACCATATTATTAAACATGAAATAAGTTCAAGTCACGAGTGCTCCAAAGGAAAACAAATAAACAGAAAAATACGACCACAAGCAGTTGAACCCGAGATTACATAACTCATCCACCTAATCTACGAGTGGCTCGCCAGCCAAACTGGTTGAACAAACCCTACGCAACCATTTCCAGCCGGTTGCACACAAAGGCCATAATTGCCCACACGCTGCAGTGATGACCATATACGGATTGAAGCTGTAGCTCTGTAGATAACCTGCAAGAAATTTTGAGTAGATGATCTGTTAAAGATGAAATCATTCTGGCATATTGCCCAAACAATGGCACAAACTCCCACATGGATTTGGCCTTTGAACTTATGATGAATTCCACCTAATCAGTTTCCAAACATATTTGAAATACTCGTTGGTGTTGCTAAATTGTATGTAACATGAACCGTACGCCAGATCAATGTAGTAAACGGGCATGATAGAAAACAAAAAATGAATTGTATCCTCCTAATCACAAAACAATATTTTTTGCTGCCATGCCAGTTACGCTTAGCAAGGTTATCTTTCGTAAGAACTACCTCCCTCTGCAAAAACCACATGAAAACTTTGGTCATGGAAGGAATCTTTGTTTTCCAAATATCTTTCCTGCTTAAAATTGGTCCAGAATCCATAAGATCCACATACACAGACTTCACGGGGAGACACCATTAGTGGTTAACCTTCACTGAAATGAATCTGGTATCTGAGTTAGATTAATTGACATCAATCTAGAACCCAAATGGATCCACTTAGTACATTTATTGCCCAATAATGCCCTACGAAATTGGATGTTCAAAGGGCTATCCCCAAGAATAGAGCCATTGAGTCCTCTTTTGTTAACACAATATTACATGGGGTTGGGTATTGTAGAGCTAATGGCGTGTCATCCAACTATGTATCTTCCCAAAAACTCATCGACTGTCCGTCACCAATCTTAAAGGAACCTCTCTTAAAAAAGGATGACTTGACTTTCATCAAGCCCCTCTAAACGGTGAATCGGTAGGCTTAGCATCTACTTGGAATAACATTTTGGACTTCATGTATTTGTTATGCAACAACTCTTGCCAAACAACTTCCTCATTAACTACCTTATACAACCATTTGCTGAGTAAGCACTTGTTTTTTATTTCGAGATTCTTAATGCCCATCCCACCTTGATCCTTAGACCTACATAGAATGTGCCATTTAACAAGTTTATATTTTCGTTTATGTTCCTCGATTTGCCAAAAGAACCTGGACCGATAAAAGTCATAGCCTTTTCAACACCCCTTTAGGTATCTAAAAAATGTATAACATGAACATCAGTGGACTAGTAAGGACAACGTTGATGAGGGTAAGTCGTCCCCATATGACAAGAGCTTGCCCTTCCAACTGTTGAGCTTCTTTTCAAAGTGGTCTTCAATAATTTTCCATTCCCTGTTGGTGAGCTTACAGTAATGAATGGGAATACCGAGATATGTAAATGGAAGGGATCCCACCTCACAGCCAAATATTTGTGCGTACTGGCTCTCCTCCTCTTTGGCCTTACCAGAACAGTAGAGATCACTTTTGTGGAAATTAATTTTGAGGCCCGGAAAGTTGTTTGAAGAGACACATAATCAACTTCATATTAATTGCCTTTTGAAGGTCATGTTCCATAAAAAGGGTTGTGTCATCCGCATACTTCATATTAATTATCCGTACATGTCTCGATCAATTTCCTCCTGTCTGAATTACGGATTTATCTTATGTAGATCGCGTGGGTAGGGATTCCAACACCACCAGCATGGCTCCCAACTTATATGCTCATCAAGGTATGGTCTAACTATCATTAATTATACAACAATACTTCCTAGTCACCCATTCTTCTGGACATAGACATGGTTTACTATGCGATCATTTGGTCGTTTTCTCCTAATTATATGATTATAAAAAATGAACATCTAATGGTGTATACCTCCCTTGAGAAGAGGCAATATATTTTGTTTGGGGTTATGTTTATGATTGGAGTTTGTTTCTTGTGCAGTCAGACAAACTCGACTATGAGAGGATATGATCGCCGGATGAGAGATTGCGAGGGAGAACAATGTTTTGTGCATAAATTGATGTCGCTATGTGGTGATGTTGTGACATTGCTCCATGGATACAAGATTAAGCAGTTGTAAATCAAAGAAACAATAGTGAAATATATCCAAAGTTGTTATATTTTAGCATTTTATTTTTCACCTTTTCAACGTTTGATGTCGTTGACAATCACATACCACCTGTTTTAACCTCAGCATGCCTGAAATAAGACGCATTTAAATTAGGCTACGTCTAAATGGTTTGAATTGACAGGGTTTTGAACCATTTGATTATTTTTTTTGAATATTTTGACCCAGTAGTCAATTTAAATTGCTACCTTCCTAACTTCTATTTTTTTCCTTCCATTTAGGGCATGTTTGGACATGTACTTCATCATTTTGGATGGGTCGAAAAATTTGTTCATTCTTCTAGCCTGTGTAGGAAGAATATATCTAATTCAATCACACACAAACAAGTTTTTTTAGCTAGGCCTCTCAACCTAACCATACCAAACACTTCACCACACATACAAGAAAAAGTTATCTAGTGCGCATGCGCAAGTTGAAACAAATTGTTGTTGTGTGCATGATTTGGTGAGGAAATCGAGAAGGAGTACAACTAACATGCTATCTGGATGCAAAATATGTAATCCTTAAATTTTTTATAAGCCATATATGGTTCTTCTTATGTTAAACTTTTTATACCAAATGAATACGCTATAAATCTATAAAACAGTCAACATCTACAATAACAAATAAATGCAGTATGGAAATATATTTCATGGTAAATCTAATGTCAGTCGTATGGTATTATAGACATTTTTATTGTGTGTATAAAATTAGTCAAATTAGAAATGGGGTGCCTTAAGACAAACTAGATATGCTTTATCAGCCAAAGAGAAAGGAGTATAGTTACAAGTTTTCAAATTTAAGTTTGGATATTTTATTTCTAACAAGCTAAATTCTTGTCGGCTGCCACAGAGTAAGAAAATATCTCGAGAAATCAACGTGGAGACCTTCTATTACAAGCATAAGTGTGAATCTAAATTTTCTACCGCCTCACAAGAAGCGTTGATGTCCTCGTCTCGACCGACTACTTTGTTGCCTTTGGTTTATTTCGTTCCCTTTGTGTTGTCTTCCATATCATGCAAGACAAATTTTCTCATGAATTTAATCTCTTTTATTCCATTGGCTTACCAAATATTGTTTGACATTGCATGTTCAAAAAATAAGCATGCCAAGGAAGAGTTTAAGATGGGCGTTTAGGATTCTCATATTGGCCCATAAAGTCACTTGGTCATAAATGCTCTTGCATACATTGACTCCTTTTGTCTAGGTTTTCTAATATGCAATGGTTTATTAGAATCCTAATATGCAATATCAATTGAAATGGAGGGTGTATCGTATTAATTAAAACTGCTAGACCTTACTATGTTGGAAAACTCTATGCTAGAAAGCTCTATTAAGATATTTGTTAGACAAAGTATACAAAAAAGATTTCTTAGATCTTAGGTTTACTTACAAGCTTTTACTAAGGCACTTATAGATACTATAATAGTCACAAAAATATATAGCCACAATATGACACACCTAAGTGGCACAACTTACTCCATAGTCTACTTTCACTTTGTTGTCGTTTTAGTCTTTTAGGCTTTGTATATATTCGTCTTATTTTAATAAAATGCCTTAGAATAAAGTTAAAAAATAATAATATTGTGCATGGTGAAATAGAGTTGGATCTTAGTGTTAGTGTATTAGATTGGTGTTTATTTGTGTAAATCAGATACTTAAGATTATGCCATTGAAAATTGTATATGTTTTTAGTCACAATGGATATATAAAATAAATAACATTAGTATGAATAAGTGAGAATATTTATTTTTTAAATATTATAAGCAAATCAGTTCTTTTCAAACACACTGGAAATTATTGTTTAAAATGCATCACTAAGGTGTAAATTATGCGGAGGGACATCCTCGGACGGTAAGCCATCGAGCTCGCCTACATCATTGAGTCGCATAGGATATCGCCCTTGGTCTTTTAGTATTCTAGTTGAAGAAGTACGAGAATTCTTTAACTACCTAAAACTTTCAATCTTTTCAAGATGCATGCCATGCCTAGATTTGCTGGAACCATCACGCTCGAGCGGGAACATTATGGAAAAAGAGAGAAGAAGCGGGGAAATGGCTGGGAATATAAGGGCATGGCCAATGCTCCATGTTGGACAGATGCCCTAGTTGCCACATCGATCAAAAGTGGTCCAAATGGGTTTAATCATCTACTTTTGGAGAGAACCCGCCTCATGCAGAGGAACCGGTCTCTTCGCTGACAAAAAGATGGAGAAATGGGAAAAGAGAAGAGAGAGAGAACCAAAAGGAAGAGTGAACCGGTGGAGATGATGAAAAAGCATGAAGAGGAGAGTGGGGGACCGGCCATGGGTGATAAAAGATACTAAAAAGGAGGGAGGGTGAGGACCTAGTAGAATATTGTCTATTTTGTACATGCAAATTGAAAGGATCGATATAGTTGACTAGGGGGGGGGGGTGAATAGGCAACTAATTTTTTTTAAGCTTTTCTTTACCAAATTAAACTTTGCAACAAAATAGGTTGTCTAGATATGCAACTATGTGAGCAACCTATATGACACAATAACAACTAGCACATAAGCAAGCAAGGGATACAACACAAGTAAGCTTGCAAAAGTAAATGCACGACATAACCAAGAGTGGAGCCGGTGGAGACGAGGATGTGTTACCGAAGTTCCTTCCTTTTAAGGGGAAGTACGTCTCTGTTAGAGCGGTGTGGAGGCACAATGCTCCCCAAGAAGCCACTAGGGCCTCTGTATTCTCCTCACTCCCTCACACAATGCGAGATGCCGTGAATCCACTATTGGTGCCCTTGAAGGCGGCGACCGAACCTTTACACACAAGGTTGGGGCAATCTCCACGACTTAATTGGAGGCTCCCAACGACACCACGAAGCTTCACCACAATGGACTATGGCTCCGAGGTGACCCCAACCGTCTAGGGTGCTCAAACACCCAAGAGTAACAAGATCTGCTAGGGATTAGTGGGGGGAATCAAATTTCTCTTGGTGGAAGTGTAGATCGGGGCCTTCTCAACCAATCCCGAGCAAATCAACAAGTTTGATTGGCTAGGGAGAGAGATCGGGCGGAAATGGAGCTTGGAGCAACAATGGAGCTTTTGGGGAAAGAGGTAAGTCAACTTTGGGGAAGAAGACACCTTTATATAGTGGGGGAAACAGTCCAACCGTTACCCCCCCCCCCAAATAGCCACGCATAGAGCGGTACTACTGCTTGGGCAGGGCGGTACTACCGCTGACGAGCGGTACTACCGTTCCCTCCCAGCGGTACTGCCGCGCTGACGAGGGTTGCAGAGTCCTGGAACCAGAGTGGTACTACCGTGGAAGTACGGGCGGTGCTACCGCTAGGAGCAGTACTACCGCCACTACTGCCGCACCTAGTACCATAAAACCCGACACGAAAAACATCGGTCTCGAGTCGAGGCGGTAGTAGCCCGGAACCACTGCGGTACTACGGCCGAAGACCGCAAGCGGTACTACCGCTCGGAGAGCGGTACTACTGCTTGACGTGCTTCGGCGGTACTACCGCTGAGGACCGCTGTACTACCGCTGCGACAGGACAGGGCAGGCACGGAGAGGAAAGATGGCTCCAATGAAGCGGAAAGGAACATCGGGTGTGAAAAGGATGTGTACGTGTTGATTCCACCCTAGCCTTACCAAAGTGGATCCCCTCTTGATAGTACGGTGACTCCTACGAAACTAGTCCACCAACAGAGAAACGAAGGAGCTACACCGTCTTGAATAAAACACCGAGGGGAGGTAATCGTCTCGTGCCAAAGGATGAATCTCTAAAAAAACTCAACGCACACGATTAGTCCGCAAAAGCATTGTCATCAATCACCAAAACACCTTGGGGGAAAATATGCCTTTACAATCTCCCCCTTTTTGGTGGATTGATGACAATACGGGATTTGCACGGGAAGAAAGCGCAAACCCCACAGCTCACAAATGTAGATGAGCTCCCCGTAGATGTGTGCTTATCTTAGAAAGGTGCTTTGGACTGCACAGCACACATACTAGGATCAACGCTCCCCCTACATTTTGGAGACCAACAACCTAAGCAATATATATGAGAGCAAAGAGTATATAACACGATAAGCATGCAACTCAGAAGCTAGGTAGACATAGATAAAGATAATCTAGTGATAGGTAGCATATGTCTCACACCATATGTCTGGAACTTAGGTCTCACTGACACAAATCCAACCAAAGCAAACAGCAAGAAAGCACACCACAAAGAAGACACGCTCGCGAAACAGACAACGACGACACAAATCCCTAAACTCTCTCCCCCTTTGGCATCGAGACACCAAAAAGAGAGGGAGTGAAGCTACGGCTCCAGGTGATAGCAAGGTCACGAACATTAGATCTCAGCACGATCGTCTTCGCCACCGTCGTCGGTCGGGAACTGCTCGGCATCAGAATCTGTCCACGGGCAATGCTGCTGAACCCAGTCCTCCTCCTCAGTAAGCTGGTCCTCAGATCCACTGATAACTGTAGCACCCATCTGACGCATGAGCTCCTTGTGACGACCCCTGGCCTTCTTCTCAGCAACATGAGTCATGTACTGGCCGTGAGACTCCATGCAGAACATCTTATTTACCTTGAGCTTGAGCTTCTTTACCCAAGAGGGCTCAGCCCCAGAAGGCTCATAATCATCATCATCCTCAGCCTCAGCCTCCTCCTCGGTCTCCATGGCAGCAGCAGACGATGCACCCCCAGACTTGGGGGCCTGAGTGCCCCAGTTGTCCTTCTTCCTCAGACGCTTGACCTCATGAGACACCATCTCCCCAGTCTCTAGCATAACCTTGGGATAGACATGATCCCAGGCCTTCTCAATAAGCAGCATGATGAACAGACCATAAATCGGGCACTTGCGCTCGGAGATAGCAGATAAGAGCTCAGACCACATAACATGAGAGATATCCAAGGACTCGCCGGTGTTTTCTTCCTTCTCACGCTGGCAGAAGAGAAGCATGTCCACGAGATAAGAATGAACCATATCAAGATTTCCGATGCGAGGGAAAAGAGTCTCATGGAAGACACGGTGAAGAATGTCCAGAAAGGAAGGCAGCTCATACGTTTCCTTCTTCCTCTCAGGGTTGATCTTCAGAGTGCAGTAGGGCCAGGGAGCTTGCTTGTGAGTGGAGGTGGTGTTGCGGTGTGGGCGAAAGCCGACGGGAGATGTAAGCCCGTGATCTTCCACCCCAATCAACTGCATGAACGCCTTCCACTTGACAGAAAGCAACTTGCCATTGGTCATCCAAGTCAGTGTCCTGTCCTCATCAGTCCCAAGATGAACCATGGCATAGAATTGGGCCACCATATCAGCATCATAATCTTTGTTGAATTGCATGATATCAAGAATGTTCAGTTGAGTGCACATCTGAAGAGCTTCACCAAAGTATTCAGGATCCTTCTCCATATGGTCGGTGTCGATGGAGTGCACATTGACATAGAGGTTCTTCTTGGCCTTGAGCACATCAAAGAAAATGGCAAACTGAAACCTGTTCCAGAACAGGCGGTTGACCAAAGAGGGATCTTGGTCAGCATCATAGGGGTTGCAGCGACGCCTTGCCCAGAACTCCTTGGCTTGCATTTCCGGCACGGTTTTGCCAGATTGCTTCGGCTTGACACCAGACTTCTTCTGGAGTTGAGGTGGTGGTGGAGCACTTGAGGAACCTCCTGCAGACTCAGTTGTGCGGTAACGCTTTGACGTGGCACGATCGGGATTGATATGCCGAGCCTGATGTTCAGGATGTTCATCACCTAGAGCCACACACAAAAACACGCAAAACAACCAGAAAGAAAGAGCATAAGCCACAAAACACAACAAAAGGATCACTGAGTGGTAAGGGTACAATGGAATTTGGTAGAGGGCGGTAGTACCGCGACCTGTGAGCGGTAGTACCGCTCCAAGCGGTAGTACCGCTTCAGAGGGAGCGGTAGTACCGCTCAAGACGGGGAAACAACAGTTTCCTACTGCCGTGGTCAGATCCGGCACTACCGTCCTACCAAATTTAAAAATACTTCTACCAACCACTAATCCAAACTGCCTAGATGCCTTCTCCATCCTACTCAAGCCTAGATTTGGCCAAAAATCTAGAGATGCAACCACTATTGCCCCTAAGATGCTAGATTGAAAATCTAGACAAGAAGAGAGAGGGAACGGGGGCAAAACCGGCATCCATGGCAAGAGGACAAGGTGGGGATCGACTCCACCGAAGGGAATGGAGAGGAATGCCCCGGAGAAGGAGATCCGCCGGAGCCCTCCCGTGGCGCCGTTTGCTGGAGAGATGAACAGAGCGAGGGGGCGAGCGAATGGGTATGGGGGAGAAGAAAACTCCCCCTGCCCCTGATATAACCCCCTGCCCCCGCCTCACAGCGGTAGTACCGCGCTGGTGGGCGGTAGTACTGCTTAAAGCGGTAGTACCGTGCACCACCAGCGGTAGTACCGCCCAACAACCAACAGGCCTCTAGACAGACGGCTAAAGCTCAAAAAGAAACGAAAACATAGCCAAGAAGGAGGAAAGACCACCACGACCACAAACACACTAACAGTGGGCCAAAACACACCTCTTCAAGAGAGGGCGGTGGCCGAGGCCACCTATGTTTGAGTCAAGAGGTATGGCGTCGTGAAGATTTTAACCTTGGACCCATGACCAAAACTCGCCCTTGAAGCACTAGTACCATAAAAAATGGTTAAAGTGAAAGACTAGATCAATTTATGCATAATGGGGGAGGGAGAGTTCATTGAGAGAACAACACTCCCCCTATGTCCATGCCTACATCTAAACTAGACAACAAGTTGAGTGAGGTGGGGGTGCAAGGGTTCAAGTCACATTGCTCGAATCAATGATATTTAGCTCATGCCTTAACTCGCGAAATCTTGCTTCATCCAAGGGCTTTGTGAAAATATCTGCAAGGTTATCATGAGTGTTGACATACTTGAGCTTGATCTCCCCTCGCCTAATGTGATCCCGGATGAAGTGATACCGAATCTCAATATGCTTCGTCTTGAAATGTTGCACCGGGTTGAGAGAAATCTTGATGGCACTTTCATTATCACACCAAAGAGGCACTTTGTCACAAATGACACTGTATTCCTTTAAATTTTGCCTCATCCATAAGAGTTGTGCACAACAACTACCGGCCGCCACATATTCCGCTTCGGTGGACGAGAGAGATACACAACTTTGCTTCTTGGAAGACCAACTCACCAAAGAGCAACCAAGAAATAGACACCCTCCGCAAGTGGACTTCCTATCCACTTTGTCTCCCGCCCAATCGGAATCCGTAAATCCTTCAAGCTTGAAGTTTGCTCCTCTTGGGTACCATAGGCCAAAGTTTGGGGTATGAGCCAAATAACGAAAGATTCGCTTGACCGCCACATAATGGCTTTCCTTTGGTGCAGCTTGAAACCGTGCACACATTCCCACACTCAACATGATATCCGGTCTATATGCACAAACGTAAAGCAAGGATCCAATCATAGAGCGATATACCTTTTGATCCACCGCTTTATCATTGGGATCAATGTCAAGTTGGCACTTGGTAGGCATTGGAGTAGAAGCCGGCTTGACATCACTTAGCTTGAATCTCTTTAGCATGTCTTGAGTGTATTTGGCTTAGTTGATGAAGGTACCTTCTCTTCTTTGTTTGATATCAAAACCAAGGAAGAACTTCAACTCTCCCATCGAAGACATCTTGAACTTAGAGGTCATGAGAGTGGCAAATTCTTCATTGAAAGCTTAGGGGAACCAAAGATAATGTCATCAACATATAGTTGGCACACAAACAACTCCCCTTTGACCTTCTTAGTAGAAAGAGTGGGATCGATTTGCCCAACTACAAATCCACGATCTTGTAACAACTCGGTAAGGTGATCATACCACGCACGTGGGGCTTGTTTAAGGCCATAGAGCGCCTTATCGAGTTGATACACATGATCCGGAAAGTAGGGATCCTCGAACCCGGGGTTTGCTTGACATAAACCAACTCATTAATAGGACCATTAAGAAAAGCACTTTTCACATCCATTTGTTGTAACTTAAAGTTGTGATGGGAAGCATAAGCAATCAACAAACGAATGGATTCAAGGCGAGCAACGGGAGCAAAGGTTTCACCGTAGTCGATACCCTCGACTTGGGAGTAGCCTTGTGCTACCAATCTTGCCTTGTTGCGAATGATGTTCCCATGAGCATCTTGCTTGTTCTTGAAAATCCACTTGGTTCCAATGACGTTGTGGTTCCCCGATGGCCTTGGCACCAACCTCCACACCTTGTTGTACTCGAAGTTGTTGAGTTCTTCATGCATGGCATTGAGCCAGTCCGAATCTTCGAGCACCTCATAGACCTTTTGGGGTACAACACAAGAGACAAACGCGTGATGTTCACAATAGTTTGCTAATTGTCTACGAGTGCTTACCCCCTTTCTTAGGCTTCCAACCACATTCTCCATGAGATGGCCTTTGGTGGTGAGCTTGGAAGCAATCTTCACGGCACGACGCTCTAATTCCTCCTCGGATGTGGAAGGAGGAGGGTTAACTTGATTATCTTGAGCGCCGTCTTGAGCTTGTTCTTGATCTTGTGGTTGCTCATGATCTTGAACTTGCTCGAGGGGGAGAACTAGACATTGGGCATCATTTGGTGGTTCACCACCATCTTGATGTTGATCTTGCCCTTGGTCTTGTTCATGAGGTTGAGGGCCTTCACTTTGTTCTTTGGAAGCGTGTGGGTCTTGGGGAGGTGATGGCTCCACTTGAGTGGAGCATTGTGCTTCTCCTTCGGCCACAAGGGGTTCCTCAATGGGTAGAATCACTACAAAAAAAGACACATCCGTGACATTTTGGGTCGAACGAATTTTTTTCTGTCATACATATGACACTTCTATGACGATAATTGTGACAAAACCCGGTATCATCATAGATGTGGTGGGCTCCTACTTCTATGACAAAAAATCATGACAGAAAATGGGCTTTTCGTCCTTGGCGGGCCGGAGACACAGCTGCATGACATTCTTTGGGCCGTCCATGACGGAAAAAACCGTGGTAGAAGCGAGGGGGAGGAAAATTTCAGGGAGTTGCCGGTTACGGTGGGAGGTCGGGGGCGGAGCGATGCGCGTTTCTCGCGTACGTACACGCGTGTGTGCGAGGCGTTGGCTCTAACTGAAGCCGAGCGAGGCGTTGGGCTCTAACTGAACCCGAGCGATTGCACTGCAGGCTACGCGTTACTGAACCCGAGGGATCGATCGATGGCTGTTAACTGAACCCGATGGAGTGATTCCTTCGCTACTGCTGCTAACTGAA
>NC_041385.1:832999874-833018291 GCF_002162155.2 Triticum dicoccoides
TGGATGAACAATAGATGGTGGAGGGGTGGCAGTGGAGGGGTGGTTGAACAGGCCCCCGTGGTGTGGAGGGCTGGATGAACAGTAGACGGTGGAGGGGTGCCCGTGGAGGGGTGGTTGAACAATAGCCGATGGAGTAGCACACGGTGGAGGCTGGATGAACAGGAGCCCGTGGAGGCTGGAGGAGGTCGACGGTGGAGATGAACAGTATCCCGTGGAGTCCCATTTTGCGGTACGCCACACACCTCCCCCCCGTTTCGACCATAGCGCTCCAACACAAGTCTGTTTCGTCCGTTTTGCGGTATGCCACACCCCTCCCGATGAACAGGACCCCCGTTTCGACCGTAGCGCTCCAACACAAGTCCGTTTCGTCCGTTTTGCGGTATGCCACACCCCTCCTGATCAACAGGACCCCATTTTCGACCGTAGGAGGTCCGTTTCCTCCATTTTGCGGTACGCCAGGCCCCTCCCGATCAACAGGACCCCGTTTAGAACGTGGCTGGTCGAACAAAAGACCGTTTCCTCCGTTATGCGGTACGCCAGGCCTCGTTTCCATCGCCTGTTCTGTCCAAGCCCTCCCGATGAAGACGACCACGCATTCTGTTTCGACCCAGCCGGTTGGCTCCCCATGAACACGACGACGACGTTGTTTCTCCGTTCCGACCCAGCCATGTACGTATGCGCGATAGGCGTTAGAGACCCTGCCCGTATGTACGTACGTGGCCGTATTTTCTTTCTTGCACCCTCGTTGTTGTACGTACGTGTACATTCTACGTACGCGCCTCTACTACGACACGTGCGCCTCTACATCCACCAGTATATATGTACGTACACGTTCGCGACCAGAATGACAACGCTACGTACGCTTTGACCAGGTGGGTCCCGACTATCATGCACTTCCTTGCGTGCGAAGATGTAGCTGGTGGGTCCCAGCAGTCAGGAGGGCGAATTGTTTTTTTACCCGGACGCACTTCCTTGCATGCGAAGGTGTAGCTGGTGGGTCCCAGCAGTCAGGGGGGAAATGTTTTTTTCATGAAATATGGTGGCCCGTCCGGTGGGTCCCCGTTGTCAGGTGGAGGAATAATTATTTTGCGCGTAATAAGGAGGCACTTCCTTGTTGCGGCCGTGGACCCAGCTGTCAGCCTCTCCACGTACAGTCCACATCCGATGGAAGCCGTTCCTTGACCACGTTGACCATGCCGCGCCGAGAGCACCAGGGCGGTGGACGACGGCGAGGCCTAGGAAGGGGACGACGCGGAGCCGGGGAAAACGCGGCAGTGGATGCCCATGCATAGAGGAGTACAAGGGTTCACTAGTTCACTGCGGTGTGAGGCTGCCGTCGCCGCAGAATAACAGGGGGTGTGGGTGAGTAGAGGGATGGCCTGGCCAGCGGTGGGAGTAGTAGGGGGCGGTGAGGCCTCCGCCGCATCGTAGCCGGCCACGGGAGGCAGGAGCACGAGGCACGACCGGCGCTGGTTTGGGCGGCTGGAGCAAGAAGACCAGAGGTTGAAGAAGCACTACGGCCGTTGGATGGACATCGTACGGTCACTGGAGCTAGAATCGTGCATATTGACTAAGTTGACAAAGCCCTCCATCCCCGTCAACTTAGTAGGCCCACAAGTCATCCTGACACTATACTGGGTCCCAGCTAACAGTGGGAGTATTCTTTTTTTGTGCGTAATAAGGAGGCACTTCCTTGCGTTCGAAGATATAGCTGGTGGGTCCGAGCTGTCAGCGGCGGTAACTTTTTTTCGCGAAATACTGAGGCACTTTCGGTGGGTCCCTGATGTCAGGTGGAGGAATCATTATTTTGCGCGTAATAAGGAGGCATTTCCTTGCGTGCGGCCGTGGACCCAGCTATGGCCTCTCCACGTACAGTCCACTTCAGATGCATGTCGGTCGTTGACCATGTTGACCAGGCCACGCTGAGAGCACGAGGGCTCTGGTGAGGCCTAGGAAGGGAACGACACGGAGGCAGGGAAGACTCAGCAGTTGTTTCCCACGCGGAGGGGAGTACGACTGAACGAGGGTTTACTGGTTCGTCTGCCATCGCCAGAGAATAACAGTAGGTGTGGGTGAGTAGAGGGATGGCTAGGCCAGCGATGGGAGTACGGTGGCGCGGTGAGGCCTGCGCGGCAGCACAGCCGGCCATGAGGAGGAGGGAGCAGGCAGTCCCGCCGACGCTTGTTTGAGCGGCTGGAGCAGGAAGAGCAGAGATTGAAAAAGCACGACGGCCGTTGGATGGCCATCCAACAGTCACTGCTTGTGCGTCAACCTTTTTTTAGGAAAGCCTCAAATCTGTGAAAAACAGCATACAACCCATCTGCCATTATTTCTAATAATTTACAACCCATTTGCTAATTCTTAAGGTTTTGTTTGGAGCCCATATTCTTTTTGTTAGCATTACAACCCATATTGTGGCCACGGTTAAAAAAATATGCGAAAATTTGCATATTTCGGTGCGGTCCGAACTGTTTTTAATCCCGAAATTTCGACTCACATTCAAACTAATTTTTAAAACTAAATGTATATCAATATAAAATCCAACAAATTCTCCACGCATAAAAACTAATGTAATTTAAAATCTCAAAATGAAAAAAAAGATATTCGAAACTAATTGCCGCTTTGACGTGTTTTAAAAATGTACAACCCATTTCTCATTACTAATGGGCCATTTTCTCGTCCAGCCAAATGAAAGCTCTCCTCGTCTTGAAAGATTTGCAGCCTAACAGGCCTGACAAAGCGACTTACTTGGCAAATCACAAAAAAAAACTGGGCTGTGGCCGTGGACCCAGCTGTCAGCCTCTCCATGTACAGTACTCTTCCGATGGAAGTCGTTCCTTGACCACGTTTACCACGCCACGCGGAGAGCACCACGGCGGTGGACGACGGCGAGGCCTAGGAAGGGGACAACGTGGAGCCGGGGAAGACGCGGCAGTGGAAGCCCGTGCAGAGAGGAGTACGAGGGTTCACTGGTTCGGCTGCGGTGTGAGGCTGTCATCGCCGCAGGGCCTAGCCAGCGGTGGGAATAGTAGGGGGCGGTGAGTCCTCCGCGGCAGCACAGCTGGCCACGGGAGGCAGGAGCATGAGGCACGACCGGTGCTAGTTTGGGCGGCTGGAGCAAGAAGACCAGAGGTTGAAGAAGCACTACGGCCATTGGATGGACATCTTACGGTCACTGGAGCTAGAATCATTCATATTGACTAAGTTGACAAAGCCCTTCGTCCTCGTCAACTTAGTAGGCCCACAAGTCAGCCTCCCACCAAGGTGGGTCCCAGCTAGCAGGGGGAGTATTCATTTTTTGTGCGTAATAAGGAGGCACTTCCGGTGGGTCCGAGCTGACAGCAGGGGGGACGTTTTTTCGCGAAATACGGTGGCCCGTCAGGTGGGTCCTAGCAGTCAGGGGGCAAACGTTTTTTTCACAAAATACGGTGGCCCGTCCAGTGGGTCCCTGCTGTCAATTGGAGGAATCATTATTTTCCGCGTAATAAGGAGGCACTTACTTGCTGCGGCCGTGGACCCAGCTGAGACTCTCCACGTACAGTATACTTCCGATGGAAGTCATTCCTTGACCACGTTGACGTCGCCAGATCCGTTGCATGCATGCGTCCATGGGCGTGGTGCGTCCCCACTGTCAGCCTCTCACGTACAGTCATCTTCTGATGACTCTCGGTTCTTGACCACGTTGACCACACCGTGCCAAGCGCACCCAGACTGGAACGACCCGGAGATGGGGAAGACGGGGCAGTGGAGTCGCAGATGGAGAGGAGTGGGAAACTTCACTGGTTCGGGTGCGCGGCAGCACAGCCGCGGTGCCGCCCACGGGAGACAGGAGCAAGAATAGAGGTTGAAGAAGGAGCACGGCTGTTGGATTAACATCCAACGGTCCAGCTGCTAGAATCATTTGTTGATTAAGTTGACAAAGCCGTGCGTACACGTCCGCTTAGCAGGCCCACAAGTCAGTCACCAAATCTAACGGGTCCCAGCTGTCAACGGGATGAATAATTTTTTTCGCAAAACAAGGAGGCACTTCCTTCCATGTGAAGATACAGCCGGTGGGTCCCAGCTGTCAGGTGGAGGAAACATTTTTTTCAGCTTAATAAGGAGGAACTTTCCTTGCGTGCGACCATGGACCTCGTGGGTCCCAGCCGTCAGGCTCTCCACGTACAGTCCTCTTCCAATGACTCTCGTTTGTTGACCACGCCGCACCGAACACAACGAGGCGGTGGACGACAGCGAGGCCCGGGACGGGAACGACTCGGAGATGGGAAAACGCGGCAGTGGAGTCGCAAATTGAGAGGAGGAGAAGGGTTATAACTGGTTCTGTTGCAATTCATATCAAACTCAGGTTCACAGGACACGTTCATATTCATAGCCAACATTCACTATCAACAACTCAAAAGATTCATATATACACAAGCTCAGCATATCTATGCATCCAAATGATTGATAGATCACACGACAATATTCATACACAATTCACAAAAAGATTCAGATATACACATGTTCAGTATGTTTATGCATCCAAATGATTGAGATCACAGCCAATATGATCCATGGACGAACTTTAATTACCTAGGGTACAGACTGGTAAATGGTGTTCAATCAGAGGTACTTCTTGCTAAAATTAGTTCTTGTACGAGTAAACTTTCGAGTACATAAGAGGCAGCACAGACAATCTGAACTTTGCTTGTAGGTTTATCCTCAAATAGTGGCCTCGTGCCGACGGAGGTTTGAGCAACTTGGCCACTACTTTCATCCAACTAGTTTACTGGCTCATCTTAGTCCTGTATCTCGCCAAAATTCTACATTGCAGACGAGAAAGGAGGCGGTTGAGAAAATGAACCACCAAAATTTTTTGTGCAGTTCAACTGAAATGGAGCATCCTTGGCGTGCAGACTGATTAAGTCCCAGGTGAATATACGCGTCAACCAACTTGTCTGGAATCTTTAGACTCCATGCCATATAGTTCGCTACCATATGTGCCGATAACCAAAAGGCACAAGTTGGGACCAAAGACTGGACTGCGTTTTTCTGGGCTATGCACCAAGCAAATTTTTTGCATTCACTCTCCTAATACTTGGAGTTTGACAATTGGTTGACGCCGGTTGATATTCAAATGAATATAGGCACTTCTTGTCAACATCGATGCTTGTCTAAGTGAACTTTGGAGTACATAGCAGCAGCATAAGTACCTGTCCATCTGATCATTTTGTGCAGCTCTACTGAAATCACCCGATGTAATGATTTGCCTGCGAGTTCAGGCTCCAAATTACTCCTTTATGAAATCGGCAAACAGTAGCACAATACCAGATTACCAATACATATGACATGCACAATAATCAGGATAAAGACCAGTACCAACCTGTGTGAGGTAGCATATCAATTACTATTTCCTTTGACTGGAAGCCGAGATAAGTCAAGCGACTGACAGCAAAGGAAGAAAGCAAGCGGAGATTAGCGACTGACAGGAAAGGACGGAAGTTGTCGAGGCAATGAAGCACCCAAAGTTTTTGTGCAGTTCCACCAAAATCGAGCATCCCTGTTGGCACATATATTGAGAGAGTGAGATTACTGTAATAGTGGGACTAGTTGATGAAACATACACTAACAAATAGAAGCACCCTCATTATCTTAATGGGTAAAGTTAGCAACATAGTAGTCTTGCTTAAAGAGAGGTATTAGTTTATTTAATCAGTGCCAATTAGCTCAACTCAACACTCAAAGCATTGCCATTTATCATAGGTTGCAAAACTTAAAAGTGCAAATATAAAGGAGTTTCTCATGATAGTAGCACAATACAAATAGAGATGACAACAAACTAATATGGATGAAGGCCTTAGGCCCGTACCAACCTGAGAAAAAAGCTTATTCATGTAGTCCCATAATAGATGATAAAGCACTCACTGGAATCACACAATAGTATATATTTTTGTGCACTTCAAATGTATAGTTGAAATCACTCTTGTTTACCAGTGCTAAGATTATATCGAAAGATTATCAAGAACTTCCAGCAGAGTTAAAGCACTGGCTGGGATACAGTTCATTGTATTGTCTTGTGTAGTTGCACTAAAATGTATGATTGGCACAACATGATCCCTGTTTGCACAAGTAGGAACAAGGTGAAACCTTCATTAGCTTAGTGAGAAAGGATAGGAAGACATTAGCATATTACTCAAACAGTAGCATCAAATTCATGATGGACAATACGCAAAACATTGCCTCATTGAACCAATGGCAATAAATTGACATGCAAAACAATAGCACTATTATGTCATGACACTAATAATATTCCCTCCCTGCTCCACCACACGATTCACCTCCATAGACAAACATTCACACGTACATGATTCAGCATAGGGTCCTACTAAAGATTTGTTTAACTCTAATAGGAAAATTAGGTAGTAATAAATTAGTGGTACTTAAGTGCTCCTAATTAATGAAGTGAGACAGCAGAAGTGGAAGGGCTCCCTGGAGGATCGTCTCACATGTAAGGTAGTCATTGCCGGAGCCCTTGAATAGCCTCGACTGAGGCCTCTGGCTTTAGCAAGATCGCCTTGGCACTGTTTATTCTTCTTCTTCTTCCTCTTCATGCTATGTTTCTCTTTCTCCTCACCAGTTGGTGAAACGAAGTACATGATTGGCCTTCTAATTCAGAATTGGTTTTGTCAGTGAGGGAGTACAAGTGTACTAGTAAAAAACAGCATTATTTTCTCATGGCAGTCGGAAAATAGAGATGAACACGTGCATTAAATATCATTCTTACCTAAAGGAAGGTTATGGCGCCAATATGGATGATGAGGATTGGAACACAGATCTCCCTTTGTGCAGTTCCACCAAAATGAACCAACTGTTCCATCTGACATTCCAGTTAAATAGCACAAAAGTCACTTCTTTTAAAAAGAGTTTTGTGCAGTGCACCAAAAGGTCACAACAGCAACCAGGTGAATTGGATATCCCTGTTTGCACAAAAAGGCATAGAGGAAACAGTCAGAGTCTCAAATAATTACAGGCAAAAACATTTGGCTAAACTTGTCAGAGTCTCAAACAATTACAGGCAAAAACAGTGGCATGGCTTCATTTTTACCAGGGACATTATATTAAGAATAGCTAAGGCTGCTTTCGGTTCACAGGTTTGGTGCAGGATTTTCGTAGGAACACAATTCCTACAGTATTCTTTCCCTTCCAACCGTTCGGAACACGGGAAAGGTGAATAGTGTTTCATAGGAAAGCTGGTCTGGTAGTACTGATTCCATCGGATTAGAAACATCCACGCGCTGCTCATTTTTTGGGCGGAAGCCCGAGGCAGGCGCTCGCTGCCATGTGTTAGACAGGTTGCTATGTTGTGTTTTCCGGAATAAAAAAATCAACCTATGTGTGGTACGTGAGGTGAGGAAAAGAGTAGTCACTGTGCAGCTGAATAAACAAATAGCATCTCTTACTGCCAAGCATGCTACTCTAAAAAAACAAATATGTACATTTCGTAGTCCATCCGAACACATTCTCTTGAGAGTTTCCTTCGGTTCGCTGTTCCATAGTTTTATACCTACATTCCTTTCCTATTCCTCTATTTTCATCAAGACCTATGTTTTCTGCCCCTTTATTCCGACCGGAGCCTAAATATTTGGTATAAGGGCATGGGATAGTGGGTGCACCAGCAGTACAGCACCATGTACGTAAACATGGGCATAAAGTGGTGATTCATAGTTTGTTGCCCCGAGAAACAAACATCCAAGAAACATATCTGGGTTGGTCCCATTTTTGTTCACTCTAGCCACCTACTCCTATGTGTGGATAGCAAATCTAGTCCTGGTCATACCACTGTGTACATCGTTACCCCTATATTTCCCTTTTCGACCAAGAGACCGGTTGGATGACCAGTCTGTACTACTTTCATCCCCTTTCCTACCTATTTGTACCAAGTCCGATGTACATACTAAATTCCCCCACCCCCACTTTATTTCAATGACAAGTATTTTCGGATAGAGGGAGTACAAGATTCGACTCCATGAAGTAGCTTTACCTCTAACAATAGAAGAAAAAAATAGGTGACGTTGGACCATCCGATCGAGAGGGGCTGAGAGGTAGAAAATGATGCACATGCAGCAACGTAGCGAGCTGGGGAAGTAGAGTTAAGGCAGTTTCGAACGAAGATATTCCTGAAGGTCGTCGGGATGTGGATAGGTGGGCGGCGGGAGGCCGGATCTGCCCACAGGCAACGATGAAGGGATCGGAGGACCTCCCGCGCCGGCGCTCGGCCAGAGATAACGGTGTGGCCGGCAGTGGGTCTCCTCCCTCGCTGCCGACGACGGCCTAAATGCTGCCCCTCCTCCCCTTCACCGGCGGAGGGGGATACATCCGGATCTATAACCAGCGGTGAGGATAGAAAGCCAGTGTTTTTTGAAGGGAGAAAGACAGGGTTACTACCCCTATCTTGTTTAGATCTGGAGAGGATGAGAGTGTGTGAATAGGGCAGCCCAAGCAAGCAAGCGCAGAGGCTCTGGCCTATATATAAGTAGTGGGGTAGTTTTCCTTTTTCACTCCATCAAAACAATCGTTTAAAATTGTGTACTATACTACATGCCAGGTCGCGGGTTTTTTAGTTGTTGATTGTTTTTTGAGATAGCTACCCGCTTGTTCCAAGTGGTGTTACGGTGTGCCAGGTCACACTTTGTATCGTTCAAGTCTGGTAGTACTACAAGTCCCTCCATTAAATGAACAACCACCCCCTCGTGAACAAGCCTACAGCTAAAATTAGTGGAAACGTGGGTTGCCCCAACATGCATTATTATTTATATTTTCTACTCCCTCCGTTCCTAAATATAAGTCTTTTTTATTAGCCACACCTAAGACAAGAATTTTTTTTATTAGCAGTGAACCCCACATGTCATAGACACAAAAATTGTGGCAAGATTCCCTTAGGCAAGCCAAAGTGTGTCTAACAATTTGAGCAACTCAGGTTAGGCAAGTGTGGCAAGTGTGGGAAAAATAATGTGGCAACATAAGACAAACATAGTCACAATATCCAAACAGTCCCGTGATTTTTTGTGACATGCATGCAAATTTGGTTAGTTAAATTTATAGTCAAAATTTGGCAAGGTGCATCAAATCAACACATGCAAGTATCAAATGGAAAGTCACGGCATGCATGCATGCGTTGTACTCCATCCGTTTCCAAATATAAGTCTTTTTAGAGATTGCAACAAGTGACTACTCCCTCCGTTCCTAAATGTAAGTCTTTTTAGGGATTCCACTACAAACTACATACGGATGTATATAGACATATTTTAGAGTGTAGATTCACTCATTTTGTTTCGTGTGTACTCCAGTTCATAGTGAAATCTCTAAAAAAGACTTATATTTTGGAACGGAGGGAGTACGTACGAAGCAGAATATGTATACTCCTACATACGAAGTAGCCCATTTGAAATGTGTAAAAAGAGTTTTATCGAACGCAGTGCTTTGATGTGTCGCGTCAACTCGTACAAGCCCGAGAAATTTGATTACTACGACGCCCTCTCCCTCGCGGACTGAGCTCCGGTGCCTTAACTGCACCTGCCTTTGGCTACATGACATGTGGGCCAACCACCTGTTGGGCCCACCTGTCATGGACGCAAAGGTAGGAGCAGTAAGTAGAAGCTTTCGCTACACGCTATCCCTCCCGCACGAGGTGGACGGACATGCAGCAGTGGATTCGATACTGTAGAAGTAGGAGTAACATCATTGTTCGTCTTCTCGAAGAGGCGAAGAGCCAAGTGCAACCGAACATGGCAGTTGCGAACACTCGCGTGGTGCGGTTCCTTGGAGTACTAGCCAAGCTCTTGCATGAGACAAAATTGCTATTGTTTAACAATTAAACTCCATTATCCATTGGTTGATACTCATTATGCATAGGTCCACGCGCTTAGCACCGTTTCCTCCTGGGGTCACCAATGTTTATTTGCTAATTAATAGCATTCCATGCAATGAACTAGCCATTGCAAGTCATTAAAAGCATGCACACCTCTCATCTCTTATTGGTTGATACGTATGTCAAGAAACAAGAAACAAGGTAGAAGTTAATGCACCGCGCCTAAGTGTTTTGGGACTATTTGGTTTTCGTAAGATGACTTACACACCTAGACGGAGGGAGTAGTATAGACCTGTAAACCAGAAAGGAGTATTTGCCTTTCTAGAGATTTCAACAAGTGACTAGACTTCGGCTAAAAAAAAAACAAGTGACTAGACTACACCATGTGCAGTACCCCCTCCGCTCCGGTTTATAGGGCTCAAATCTCAAATCTCATGAACTAAGGCATTTTGCGATTGGAGGAATGTATCTCGTACTTTACAAAACTACCCTAATTAAACTCATGCATTAATTACGTAGTTCTCTTGTTTTCCTCTCCGCCTTGGTTGCGGTGCACAATATTGAGGCTAGCCATAGTGGGAGTAACTTAGGTAGTAACTTAACACATCCCAAGACAATTTTGCTTATGTGGCAAAGTATTTAATGAGGAAAGAGGTGCTTGTGGTAACATAATATGTTACTGTAACATAGTGCTTTCCGAGGCAAAATGAGTCTATGAGATAATAAATGAAGCAGTCTATGATACTACTACTATGTTACTTTGCACTATGGAGGTAGTAACTTACACTAGTGTCATATGCATGACACTAGTCTAAGTTACTCCCCACTATGACCAGCCTGAGAGAGTGCTTTGATACGTTTTAGTCTCATGACTAATAGTAGTGGGACTAAAACTTGTTAGCCTCATCCATGCTTGGATCCAAATACTAAAGAGACTAAAATCAAGTTAATGACATTTCAAAGCATCCGGGCCTGCGTGCCATCCACCAAATCACAGCGAGGTGCTACAGTCGAGACTCACCTGTCACCCCGGTGTGGCCGTCATGACCCATCATATCACAAAACCCACACCTTTACCAACAGTGGTAAGGTGGCCTCCAAGTTGGACTGGACGAAGCAACCATCATTTCATTGGAACGCACGTTCAAGCCCTTTCTTCCCTTTCTTGAAGAAAACCTCACTCCAGGCTACTCACTTCTACCATTTTTCTTCTCTAACGATGAAGGAAAGGTGGGCGAATCAGTTATGCTGCTATACTTTCATTCCAATAATCTTCTTTTTGCGAAGAACCGACCGATTCTCACATCCTATTCTTTTCCCGTTTTCATTGCGATTGTGGTTTCCTTTTGATTGCTTTTTGTTTGTCAGTTCATTGATGGATCCTGGAGCACTAGGCAAAGAGTTGCCGGCAAACAACCCACTGGAGACAACGATCTCCAGGAAGCGAGCACCGACCAACGAGTTGACCATGTTGGCGGGCCAACCCATGGAGACAAAGAACTCCAAGAAACAAGCACTGGCCAAAGAGTTGAGGACGTTGGCGGACGAACTCCTCAAAGAAAGTTGGAAGAATAGCAAGGGCCCCACCGTGCCTACCCAGGAGCTCTGATTGCCACCTATGTGAGGCTCAAGACCGAGTTTGAGGAGATAGTCGCCATTGAGAAGCAGTATTCCCCTGGAAAGGAGATGGCCCCCGGAGGGATGAGATCCCCCGGTGAGCTGCACAAGGTAAAAAATAATGGCTTATTACCATAGTTGTGGTTTTTGATTATTTTCAATGTGCTTGCTTTTTGATTATTTGCAATGTGCTTGCTAATATGTTAGTGTTGTGCAGGTGCCGGTGGTTGTCCTTGATGATTCCGATGTCGTGGCCCATCCTGTTGGCATCGCCCCGGAGATCGATTCCGATACCACTATCCATCCTGTGGACATCGCCCCGGAGATTGATTTCGATGTCGCGGTCAGTCCTGTGGACATCGCCCCAGAAATCGATTCCCATGCCGCTGTCCGTGTTGTGGTCATTGCCCGAGAGATCGATGACAAGAAATAGTTGGCCGCGCTAATCCTTCAGGGTAGTTTGCATTGCCCTGTGTTTCATTACCAGAACGATGCGTGTTATCAAACCATCTTAGGGCTAGTGCACTGTCTTGTGTGGGCGGATCTTGCTACTTTTGTTTGATAGTGAATCATGCGATGAATCATGCGAACCCTCTTCGAGTTATGGAAACAGATGTATCCTCACCAGCTTTTGATGTTATATATGGCATGCTTAGATGTAAGTTTGAACTCTTTATCATATCAGCAGGGCTTGTTTGATGATTCTTGGTGTTAGTAGGCTAGCTACTGTGCAAGCTATAGTACTTGCAAAACACTCACCGAAGAGAAACGTTGGGGCTGATGAGCTCGTGGTACGCTTATACTTATCCCTCGTCGATCGACCAATAGCCCTAGCTCCTAAAATTGTAGGCTTAGCGATCGATCAGACAATAGTCGACATACATTCAGGCCTCATTCGGTTCATAGGGTAGGAAAATCGTAGCAAAAGTACAGAGAACGTGCAACACAAAATCATAGCAGTGCAGAGACGTACTCCCTCCGTTCCAAAATAGATGACCTAGGCGGGCTAGTTTGGCCTAGTGGGTTTCAGTGATATGACGTGGTACAGTGCCGTCCAGTCTTCGTGTGTGATAGCAGTATTGCTGGTACAGTAAGTTTTCTTGAAGAAGCGGAATTCAACGAAATCATGATGGTTCCTTCGTCTGAACAACTTACGGTGGGAAAGGTTGGGCCTGCGATATGATCGGGGTAGACCAAGATAATTTTGTGCATGGCAGGTGGACCAGGATGGTCGATGTCCCACATGTCGGCGAATGAAAGTATTCTTTCTGATATAGAGGACGAGCAACGAGTATTCATTGTTTATT
The DNA here is from genome assembly GCF_002162155.2 of Triticum dicoccoides. Lineage (NCBI taxonomy): Eukaryota > Viridiplantae > Streptophyta > Magnoliopsida > Poales > Poaceae > Triticum > Triticum dicoccoides. The sequence continues at coordinate 833,012,646 of NC_041385.1, forward strand.
TTTGACGGAAGCTATTGTCTCCACTGTTACTCCTTGACTTTGTCAATACCTCTCTCTCCTCCACATAAGCGGGGACTACTTGCTATGCATGCAGCAGGCAGCTGGCGTCTTGAGGGGCCAGGGTGGTGAGAGCGGGCTCCGGAAGCGGTCCGTACTCCAGCATGGCCCACCTCACATTATCACCATATATTTCTTGGAGTCCGTGCGCGGCGGGCGGGCGATCTCTTCTCCCTCCCCCGTTTCTCTCTTCTCAGCCGACGCCCACCGAGCGATTAGATTTCGGCTATCGACGGTTTATTCAAATTACGGCCCCACATGTCAGTGAAATTGCAAGACAACGCGTGTCCCCTTTGGTGAGCGGCGTGCGAGCTGGACTGTCAGGGTTGCGACGCGTACGAGTCGTAAGTGTGCCGCCTTTTCCTTTAGAACTTGCGGAGCGTAACATTCTCGCGTGATCGATTGATAGAAATCCAGAACAAAATGACGAGGGCGGTGCTTTCCCGCTCGTTAGGCGGGCTAGTTCGAGTGATATGACGTGCTACAGTGTCGTCCACTTGCTCCATTCTTATGTAAGCAAGAGTTTACACTCGTACGCGGGAGGAGTGCGAAACACTACGGATCTGATTTTGATTGAGGGATAACTGTTCCCTGCCAAATAATGGAGGATTGTTAGCGACTATAGCATGATAGTTACGGCATCTCCAGCGCTAGCCCACAAATTTACACCGGCATCTGTCCGAGGACACTGATGGATGCCATCCGATGCTGCCCGCATACCTTTCGACAACTATATGAACTAACCAGACGAAATTCCTGCAAACAAAGCAAATTTCAAATTAACCGGATGAAATTCATTACATTTCGAAAACTTTTCCTACAAACTGGACGAAATTCATTACATATTTCACACAAACCATACTAAACCTACTGTAAACCTAATCTAAACGATCGCCGGCGCCCGACCACCAAGTCCGGCCATGAACTCGAGAAAGCCGGCCATTGCCTTTGCCTCCTCCTCATCCGCCTCGATAACCTCCTCCTCCGGCTGGAGCACAAGGTTATGAAGATTTCCGCCTCCACGTCACCGTCAAGCGGCTAATCGGCCGCCGATGTTTACCCCACCAAGCTTGGCGTCGACTGAGTGGAGTAACGGTGGCCTTCCCGGGACCAGAGCGGCGGCGACCTATCGTGTACTACTCTTCCTCGCTGCTGGCTTCGTGGTCATGGCGGCGGAGGGCGGCCCGGGGGGTGCCAGCGATCTCCTTCATTTGCTCCTGCGACAGTACGTCGAAGAGAGCTTTGGAGCGCGCCCGGAGCGGAGCCGCCGATGTCCCTCGTCTGCTCCTGCGACAGTATGTTCAAGAGAGCTTCGGAGCGCCACGAGGCCATGGTTGAAGTGGTGCCGACAGAAGGAAGGGACCGGAGGAGAATAAGTGTGGGTCTTTGGCTATGGCTGGGAGCTGGGGCTCAAGTTAATATAGCGGCGAATGGCAATGAGCCGCGGCAGACGGATGGACAACTGGCGCCGGAGTAGGTTCGTTGGGTGTGAATGCGGACGCTGCTTCAGTGACTTAACTGCAGATGCGACTAACATGTGGGCCCAACGGGCGTCTGGCCCGCATGTCAGTGACACACCAATTGCACCTGCAGTTAAGTCCAGTGAATGCGGCATTAACATTCTGGAGAGACGGTGACCGTTTCAGGCACATGCGGACTGTTTGACTGGTCAACCATACAAATACGGAGCTATACGCTGAGCCAACGACTGTATAATCACCATATCTCGTATACAATGATCAAAGTGAGATATCAAGACAAGTTCGATGACCGCCAATGCATTTTACTCGGTAATAAATGACCAGGATTGAAGGGGAATCCTAATTTGCTTTGTCTTCTGTCCTTGAGCTCTTGACAAACCAATGCACTATACGGTTGTCCGGCCACTCCACCCCAGAGATCTCACCAAGCGTCGTTCATGCCACCGCGCCGCACACTAACCAGTAAGGCATCGATGGCATCCCGCCACGCCGAGTTCCTCGCCGCCCACGAACGCACACAAAATGGTAGGGAAGCGATGGCATCCCGCCGTGCCGAGTTCATCGCCGCTCGCGGCCTCACAACTATGTGGGAGGAATTTGAAGATGCCAAGGCCGAATGGGCGGTAGAGCAAGAGGCGGCCAAAGCCGCATAGAGGGAGCGGAAAAGTCAGAAAGCACTCAAGAAAAGAGAGGCCCACTGCCACAAGAAATAAAAGGACGAACGCGCTGCTGCGGAGAGGTCGGCGGAGATCCAAGCACGGTGGGGTGTCGCCGACAAAGCCGGGAAGGAGAACGACGGCGTCTGGCCAGCATGTGAGAAGTAGTAGTACTAGTAGTTAGTGTGTGTGTCTGTGTCTGAGTACGAGCATGTACCAGTACTACTAGTTACTACTGTAGTTTTTAGAGCAAATTACCAGTACATTAGCCTAGACTAAGTGGAAAAATTCCTATCCTATGCATCAAATGGCATCTCTTTCTCTATAGGAATTGAGATGCATGTCATCTCACTTCCTATGATTTTCATATTCCTATCCTATGAACGAAAGGAGGCCTCTGTTGGAGTAAATACTGTAGCTAGCAGTACTGCTGGTGCAGTAGTTTTCTTCAAGAAGCGAAATTCAACAAAGTCATGATGGTTCCTTCGTCCGAGCAACTTCAAAGTGGGAAGTGGGCTTGTGATTTGACGGCTCATTAGTCATTGTTACTGCGGCGCGACGACCTGGGTGACTCTCCCTTGGAGTTCTGCGTGCATGGCAAATGGACCAGGATGGTCGACGTCCCACATGTTGGCGAACAGAAGTATTCTTTCCGATATCGAGGAGCAAGGAAACCGTGTGGTATAGTATCACTGCTGATTGGTTCACAAAAAAATAGTATCACTGCCGATTTATAATTATTTTTTATTTCTGATGAATGCTAGCGTTTCAACTCTTACGACGAAGGGTGCCAAACACGGCACGTGCTGGATGTCCCACACGTCAGCGAAAGGAGTGGGACATGAACAGCGTGGTAGAGCCCAGCGTAAAAAAATAGCATGGTAGAGCATCTCCACTTCTTCCACTTCTGGGTCGGAGACCACACGTAGTAGTACTTAGCTGTATGAAGGATACAAAGTGCGACCTGGAGAGAAAGACACGTCTAGTTGGAAGGTCTCGGGGCATACACGTAAACAAATATAAAAGTTAATATGTGCCTCCAACTAATATAGTAGTAGTAGAGTACTTAGACACGTACTCCATAACATCACCGTGCATTGCACGTACAACATTTAGTGATAGTACGTAGTAAGAGACAAATGCCGCCCAGGAGTTCCCTTCTCGACCTACTTTTGGGTGTTTGGTAGAGTGTATGGAGGGTGCATGAGTCCAGACTAGTTTAGCACAAATACACTAGAAGCATGCATGAAGAGGGGTGTTGAGTTGAGCATGCATGAAGAGGGAACAAATATGCTGAGACGAGAACGCAACCAAACACACCTTGTATGCCACGCATGTTCATACCATTTGTGTCTTTCTACTTCACTTACTATGCTACATTACTCAGGTTCGTACATCCACTCCTGGGTACATGTCCGTCTCGTAGTTCCAGTGCCACATGTTCTTCATATAGATGGAACGATCGTTGCATAACACGTGCGCCTTGATGCTAGATGTCTCGCGTGTTGGCAAAAGGATGAACAAAGCTCACGTAAAAAAATAGAGTGGAAGAACATAGATTCCGGACGACCGAGAAGGAGCAAGGAACCTCGTGGTGGAGCGTCTGCACTCATAATATTTAATATTATTCAGCAATATAAAATTAACCAATCATCTCCACAGTGGACTGGAAGAGTACGAAACACGGCAGCCCAGTGTAGTTACATCATACTAGTACATGGCTAACCCACGCTATCACCATATTTCTTGGCTTCCGTGCGACACCTATCTCTAGTAATCCAGCAGCCTGTATCGCTTCTCCCTCCTCGTCTCTATCAAAGTGCGGCGGGCTGGCGTTTCTGTCGTCTATTGAGGTCGGCTAACTATCACATGTTAGCGACATGCCAAGAGCATTCTAAAAAAATCCTTCCACGTTCTGTTTTCAAAAAGAAAAAAAATCCTTTCACGTACGAATTTGCCTGTATGCTTTGAGCAACTTGCATGTCCTATACTGCTCCTGTTTGATACTTTAACTTAGCTAGAGGTTAGACTAACTCATGACTAACCCTGAACTAACTGTAGCCAAAGAGGTGTTTGGGTGACAGGGTTAAATTGACAATAAATGCACTTCATGGAGAGAGAAAAGTGATTTTTCAGTGGTCCCAATGAGAACTATCTCCAGTTAGCACCTCTTAGGTGGGATAGTTTTTTTTGGTGGGTTCGGTGCAACTTCCTCCAATTTAAACCCTCATGCTTGGATACTTTAGGGATATTTGAGCTCCAACTAGCTCAAACTAACTCTAACCCATGGATCCAAACAGGGCCTATGGCCAGTCTCGACGCGGAGCAGTCGCGTGCACCAGGAAGCGGCGCTCTCTCGGCCGTCGCGCCACTTCAAAGCCGGCGCCAATGAGAGGTCGCCTCCGCTCTGGCCGGGCATTAATGCGGCACTGATGCTCCAGGCGACGCTGGCCATTTCACGCAGGAAGCACGCGCTGGCAAGGGAGTATAGGTTTTGAACCGTTTCAGGTGTAGTACTAATGGTAGTTTGCAAAACTACTCAATTATTGCACTCAGTTTCCTAAGAAATTGTGGTAAAAAATGTTACTCCACAGCCCGCTTCCCTTCTCCTTCCTTCTCGTGATTTACGTGGCCATGTTAACGTGGTTGTGTCAAAAAAATGTCACTTCCTGCTCGTGATTTGCGTTATATAATTACAAGCAAGATTCTCGTGCATTGCACGGAACATCAATATGCATTTTTTTTACAAAACACCTGTTGTGATTGACCCATGCAGGAGTAATCCATGTGTAAAAACTAATGATATCTCGAGAATTTTATCGGAAAACTGGTATCTCGAGAATGTCATCGAAAAAATGAAAGATGAGAGATAAGGTGAGGAGGAGTGGAGCGTGGTGGTGACTGGTGGTCGGAATGGGCGGAGGCATGGGGATGGACGACGCCGGCAGGCGGCAGCGGCCACCATGCATGCTAGATTGTTCCAGAGACTTATTCCTTTTTTAATTGCTGAGCAATGAGGTTGCGAGAGATAATGATGTGGAGAGAGGTGCGGGTATCTTTTGTAAAATTATCATAGTTTGCTTCCTATCCGTCAGATATAGATCATACGGTCTGTATTACAAGATGGCAGGCACACCATTATCGCCAACTCGTTTTTTATAAGGGTATACAGATGATAAGTTTGCTGACTACTAAAGTAAAGTGGAATCTGTCCATGTTATGCAAGTAAATGAAGGTGATTGTTTATCATACGGGTAAGATTGGATGAAGGGTGGTAGGAACAAATGCTCCGCCTAGAGCATGTGTGTGTGAGATGGAGTCTTAGAGTGTGTGGTGTGTGTGTGTGTGTGAGAGAGAGAGAGAGAGGAGAGAGAGATGGAGTCTTAGTTTGTGTGTGTGTGTGAGAGAGAGAGATGGAGTCTAAGTGTGTGTGTGGGGTGGGGGGTGCGTGT
>NC_041385.1:833018840-833031906 GCF_002162155.2 Triticum dicoccoides
GGGGGGGTAGCTAGTAGGAGATTGTTAAGTGTGAGTGTGTGTTTTGCCCATCCAGGCGGAAGTTATGTGCACAAAAGAGGAGAATGATTCGATGTGGCATTAGGATTGAGGGTAATTAACTACGTATGGAGACATAGAGACCTTGAACGTGCATGTGTGAGAGGTATACATGTATACGTGGGATGTGTGTGTGCGTGCACGCGCATGATCGAGATAAAAGAAAGAAGACATAAGTCCTAAGATCAACGACATGGGAGAGACGGATCGGTATGACAATATGCATGCATGTGAGAATGCAGGGAAGAAGGCCCGACAATTGAGCATGTGTTTTTGTCTTTAAGAGATAGTGGCGTGGGCTGGAGCATGCATCTATGGCGAGCAGAGGGGGTGAGGCGCAACGATTGTGCAAAAGAGATCAACCTATAAATGCATATGTATGGATAGACATATATAGTGTGGGTGATAGGAAGCAAGACTCCGTGCGAGAAAGAAATGTTGACGGAGAAACTACAGATAGATAGAGAGATGGAGATGCTAGCTAGAGAGACATCCATTAGTTTGGGTGTTGGAGATGACCGTCGGATGGTTCAAAGGGTGAAGTTATATATGTGTGTGAGAGGGCACTTGACTGCATGCATGTAGAGAGAAACATATGTAGTGTGCGTGATAGGAATCAAGAGTGAGGGCGAGAAAGAAGGTTGATGGAGAAACAGATAAATAGAAAGATAAATATACTAGCTAGTGTGCGCTAGAGATAGGAGTCGAGTGGATCAGAAGGCTGAGTTATGTGTGTGGGTGTGAGAGAGATAGAGAGAGGGTGCATGTGAGTCACATACAAACAAATATCAGAGAGAAATGAGATCCAGAGAGACGGAGTTTTGTGTCTGCGAGAGAGAAAGATATTTCACAACGAGAGTGATAGCTAGAGAGACATATGAGGGAACGCAAGATATCTCTAGGGAGAGAGGGTGTGTTTGAGCGACATACAAGAGAACAATGGAGAAATATGAGACCCTAGGAGAGAGAGTTTGTGTTTGTGTGTGAGAAAGAGATATTGAAGAGGAAGAGTCGTAGGTTCTCATATCTAAGGAGCGAAAGACATCTCTGTATGAGGGGTGTGTGAGTGGCACACATGGGAATAGTTGAGAGAAATGAGACCCCGGGAGACAAAGTTTTGTGTTTGTGTGAGAGAAAGAGATTCCACATGGAGAATCATAGCTAGAGACACATAGTAGGGAGCAAGATATACTTAGAGAGAGATAGAGTGATGAAGGTCGATGGAGAGAGTACCGTCAGTGTGTTACAAATATAAAAGATCATTGTCGACATACAGGTAGCACGAGAGATGCCTGAGAGATGATGAACGCGCATAGGTCCAGAGAGATAGTCCTATATAAGCATGAGTGATAGCTATATGAGACGAATATCTGGATTAAAGGGGATTCAAATGTTTAAACTGGAGATCACGACATCGATAATATCATAACGAAAAATTGGTGTATCAAACATGCATATTCATTTGAATTTGGGCACACGTGTAATGTTATATAGTTTATCAATATTGGTGATCCATAGATTCTTCAATTACAAATAATGCATGGTTTATATGCAATTAGTGTCTAAACGGGATTACACTATATGTTGCGTGTGTGAAACACATTATACATGTTTGAGAAGTTAAAAAAACCCGCATGAAACACACATTAATTGGAGACAGTTAGCGAGGAATGCATACATTGGATTTCAACATAAAGTGGTTTCAAATATTTGAAAATCCAAATTGATGGATACAACCTTATGAATCTGAGATCATGCCATTTGTAAACCATATTTATGTATAAATGGTGTTGTGCTTTTGAAAGTATATATGTAAAAAATGATGTATATAGAATGTAATTCCAATTGCAAATGGATCCTGCCCGAAAAAAAATAGTAGAATACAAACAGGATTTGAATTGAGTTGGCACGGTAAACATGCACTGTGCAAAATTTGAACTAAGATGGGAAAGTCACAGTAACCACCCGAAACCAAAATCTACGAGATGGAAATCACTACTACCTATCCCTGCTGCGCAAAGCCTATCTGCTGGATTTCTATAGGTTTCGATAGGGGTAGGTTTGTAATTTCACCCAAACGTGACGTAACCGCCTCTTACCCGGATTCATACACGGTGGGCGCAAAACACAGTGCCCTCGGCCAAAATCTATTCCCTCCCCGATTAATATTCATACACGGTGGGCGCCAAAAACAAACTCTCGTCGGCAAATATTCGGTGTATGCGAGATTACCGTCCTATCCCCAACCGACTAATGTTGTTGTGATGTAGTAGAAATTTGAAACGGGGGCTAAGTTTGTAAATTTCCTCGCATTTGAGACAAGCGCGCCCTGACTACATGGTTCCCCCCTTCCTCTCTACCTCCCTTTTCCCCATTCATACTCTGTGGGCGCCAAAACACCCTCTCCACCCCACCCTCCTCCGTCCGCCGCCGTCCGCCACCCCATCCACCGCCGTCCTCCTCCACCATGCCGGAGCTGATACCCCGATGCCGCCGTCCATTACAAGAGATCGACCTCTCTCATCCACGCCTTCGGACCGGGATCCTTGCATCCCGTCCTCTCGCTTCATCCCCACCGTCTACCCTCCTAGATCTGCTTCCACGCCGCCGACAGCCATCGCTACCGCAGCACCGTCAAATTCTCACCAGATGTGTACACGGCGCCGCACCAGAGGCGGTACTCTTTCGTATCTGCTCAACTTATTTATCGCAGCAAGAAAATAGACCGCCACTGCTTTACTCTGATTTCTTGTCTTGGTTGCGAAGTTGCCTTTGTCCGGTTTGCACCTTCAGATCCGCCATGGCACGCTTAACACTATACTCTCAATGCTTATGGTTTTCCCCTTTTATATTCCACACTAGTTAAATCACAGTAGACTAAATTTCAAAATTGGGTCAGTCGATTTTTCAGAGCTCGTCGGAGTTCGCCGGTGCGATCCAAGGGGCTCGGGTGGTTGTGGGGCCTCACCAAACGAAGAAAACTCGACGCAGGTGGGGGGTAGGGGTGGCGGAGGAACACAGGCGGTGGGGGACGGTGGTCCGGCCGGCGGCCCGTGCGGTGTTCTGTATGGGAAGAATCACAGACGAGGAAGAAGAAGGGTTAGCAGATGTAGGATCTTCATCCAATCGCCCTGAAATGGTCGAGAGACAGCTAGGAGTTGCATCCTTAATGCGCTCTGGTTCATCATGTGTGGGCACTGCGCAACCAACATTTTATCATCCAAAATCTGCTTGCTCTTCTTTACCATGTTCGATAGTGCTCGCCTGTACGCGATCGATAGGCTTTCAATTACTAGCGGCAATACAACACCGTATTTTCAAGCCAGTTCCACTTTCCCGATTTATATATCGTGGTTATGGTGTACCCCTGTTATGTACACTATGATCTGCCTAGTTGTTGTGTGCTCTTGTTATCATGGTTTGGCAATAAACTATCTATACAGTATATTATGAACCTATCATCTGCCAGCTATCCTTACTTCTGGAGCCTATTTTTTTGTGTACTTGTGGCAGATTATATAAATGCACGCACGATATTACAACACACATGAGCTCTCTCATCAGAATCCAGTGATAGCACATAAGTATTTACATGGGCGCCCCTATATTAGAATATCATCTGCATTACAAAGATAATCTCACAACTATTTATGTTTTCGTGGTTCTCAGATATTATACGCAATTACAGTGAATATCAGAATCCGTGCATCAGAAGAATATTGTGGAACACTGCAATGACTTACAAAATTAGCACCAAGGCATTGAGTGCCATTTTGGAAGCAATGAAACTCGTACGCTCCCCACCTGTTGATTCTTGTTCAGAATATCATTCTGATGACTATTCTAACCTCGAGGAGTCAAAGGCAGATGGCCTGTCCTGTTCACCCATCAAGGTGACTGTTCTAATTTGGCAAGGTTTTATTGATTGCGCGTATCTTGCATATGTTGTCTTGCATTTCTTCTACTTCGTTGCACCACCATCTGCTTAGTTTACTCATCATATAACTCGAGATGCTATGCCCATCCATTATCAATACATATTCCATCTGTCGTCATACCATGTTTTTCCACTCAAATGATGTTCTTGTGCATCAGACATCAAAAAAGAAGAGGGTGATTGCCGAACCTGAAGGAGCACCAGCAAAGTCCTTGAAAAACATGGTGGTGCCGGAGAAATCAGACAGCGCCCCACTTATATTGGCTGTACAACCAGTGACACAAAACATAGGACCGACTCCAGCAGACTGTACCCATACTTCACTGGCCACACCACTAGCCCCACCACGCAGGACCTGCACTCCAGCAAAAGGTATACCGATTTCATTTACCATAGCACTAGCCGTACCACAGAAAAATCCCACTCCAGCAAAAAGTACAGCAAGTCCACCGGCCGAAGACCTATCCCAACTGCAGAGACGGCCAATTCCTGCAGATTGGAACCTCATTCCATTTATTCCCAGTTTAAAAGACAATGCTTTCAATGTTGTTAGGGACTACGTGCATATATTCCCATCATGGGAAGATTATAGTGAAGACAAACACCATTTTCACATCTTCCTGTCCAACTTACGTGTAAGTGCTATTATTCATGGTTATTATTTTCCTATTTTCTGCTGATCGAACACTTCAATGATTTATATTACATTGTTGTAACTAGGTGAGGGTCAATCTGGATAGTCATGACGAGCAAAGCTTGCTTGTGCTTTTCAAGGAAGCATTGCAGCAGTATCGGTGTTACCTGAGGAAATCGCACTTTGATGGCAAGTCTATAAATGAATTTCCGGTGAAGTCTCCTATGCTACATTGAATGGAAAAACCTTGTTATGCACTGGTCTCGTTCCCAGGATGAGGTACTGTCTATGAAATCACATGACAATTTGAACTTCTATTTTTCCGCATGTGCCTTACGGATCTTTTTTGCAGGAAATCAGCTCGAAGAAGAATTCCGGTTTGAAAAGAACGATAGGATATCACAAATATGTTGCCCGCTGCTTTGCTCTTGTTAGTACCTGTTGTCCTGTATCACTGTACTTGCATACATACCTGGTTCATTATGTGACAGCAGTATGCATGATAGCTTGCTTATCAATTGTTCGCTCTAAATTATCTGATCTGTATGAATGGTTACATTAGTGTAGAATATATCCAATGCCAATGAATTTTTTTAGCTCTGCATTGTTCTTGTAAGTACATGCTGTCCTTTATCAGTGTACTTATATTGACAGGTAGTTGTTTATGTACCATCACTCTGCAGCTTATTTTCCTTTGCCCTCCATTTTCTACACATCAGATCTATATTTACTCTTACCATAAGGTTGGTACTGAAGAAGTTTAGCTGTGCATTGCTCTTGGCTGTGCCTTTTGCCTGTATCGCTGCACATACATTTATAGCTACTTGGTTATGTAGCATCACTCTTCATCTTATCTTAAATATTCTCCATTTTTTCGTATATTATCACACCTATATTTACTCTTAACAAAATGTAGAATAAAGGCAATGCTTATGAAGAACATTCTGTGCTAACCTTCTTGAATTGCCCCCCCCCCCATCAGCATGGACAAGGGCTTTGTAGAGCCTGTCTTCACCAGTAATGTAAGTTTGTCCTTCTCAAGCCTTCAAACTTTGTTGTGTATATTTGGTTAGGCATGACTGCAACAGCTGTTTATTTTTAGTGTTTGCATCAAATTGCATGTTTAAAGTTTATTATGTAGTTCATAAACAAAAGTTTGTCCTTCTCAATTTAAGTTTTCAGTTGTACAACCAAGTTCCTTCTTCACACCATGTAAATTAAACTATACAGAGCAAGTGATCTTGTTTTGCACTACATGTATGCTTCTGTTCTTCATCCGTAATCCAATGGTGTGGTGAACCTACCCACTACAGCACAATGTCATATTCTGCAATGTCTTAACTATGAACAATGTCATATCATTCTACTATTATTCAAACTGCCTCTTTATTTGCCAATCTGAAATGGGATAAATTGACAGCACACTAACCATTGATACTTATGAGTTCTTGATCTGTAATCCAGTGGTGTCGTGAAGCTGCCAACTCCTTCACAATGTCAATTCCTGTCATGTCTTGACCTGAACAATACCATATTGTGTTAATGCAATTTTAAATTGTGTCACTTTATTCGTCAGTAAGAAATGTGATGAATTGTCAGCACTGATACTTTTATGTGCAAAACATGTCATCTGTCTGCTTGTTTATCTTTCAGAGTGAGGAAGATATAAGTGTTGAACAAGCGCAGTCTCATCATCTTGCTCAGCTGCTTCCGCTGCAGCTCCCCAGCAGAGCTAACCTTTCTTGAACTCTATTGAAGTGCTGTCGGTTTTGTATATTATTTTGTCGGCGTGTTTATTTGCACTGGTGGCGATCTTTGATGCCCAGTGTATGTAATCTGCTGTCTGCTTGTGCTTTATTATCATAGTGGCGAACTTTGATGCCTAGTGGATGTAATATGCCGTAATTTCTTTATTGTATAGTCTAGGTTTTTTCTTATTCACGATGCTGCAGTTATTTTACTGTATATATATCCTGTCTTCGCAGTAAACCGGCCAAACCGTAAAATTACGGTACATAATCGGGCCGTCATGCAATCACGATGTATGATCCGCATCATGGGCCTCGTTAAACTGGCCCACTAGTAGATAATAGGCCGAGTAACCCCCGGCCCTCTTTTCGCAAGAAAACTCAATGGGCTTTTAGGAGGCTAAGAAGTAGGTTGGGCCTGAAACATGCTGAATGGCTCACGGGCCGGCGGCAGCCCGAAATGGATCCCGACCCATGATTGTGCGAATCAATTCACGGGCTTTTAACAGGCCAAAGTTGTCTCAGTCCTTGTTTGGCCCAATCAGATATCGGCTGCGAGCAGGCCGGATGCAAATCGGGCCGTAGTTAGGCCCAACTATATGACGGGATTTTAAAAGGCTGAAATTAATATAGGGCCGAAATGTTAAATGGGCCCTTAATAGGCCGAAACTAATATCAGGCCGAATTACTAAATTGGCCTTTAGCAAGTGGGCCAAAAAGCATAGCGTCCAATCAACGGGCCGAATCTGATATGGGCCATAGTTGAGCCCAAAGCCTCTTAAAGGGCCGGACCTGATCTGGGCCGTGATTTGGCCCAGAAAGTGGGAGGCTTTTAACGGGCCGGATCTTATATGTGCCATTACTAGGCCCGGAACGTGGCAGACCATTAATGGACCGGATCAATTATGGGCCGGCATTTGGCCCAAAACATGGCAGCCAGTTAATAGGTCGGCCTACTAGGGTCCTCAAAATCTTGTGGGCCTACAGCTGGGCCAGCCCATTAATGTCGGCGAAATCTCGTGGGCCTTTAGCTGGGCCGGCCCATTATGATCCACAAGAATTTTGTGGGCCTTTACCTGGGCCGGCCCATTATGGCACACAAAAAATCTTGTGGGCCTTTACTTGGGCCGACCTATTATGGCCCGCGAAATCTTGTGGGCCTTTAGCTGGGCCAGCCCATTATAGTCCACAAAATCTCGTGGGCCTTTAACTGGGCCGGCCCATTATGGGCCGCCAAATCTTGTGGGCCTTTAGTTGGGCCGGCCCATTTAAACTTGATTGGTCGTGCCACGTGTCGACGTATCATAGGCGCCTTCTGTCCAATGAGTGGATGACATCTGTCCCAACAATGAGCCGACATGTGTTTCCTCCAGCCAATGATGATTTTACACGAGGAAAATCCCCATTGGTCGGGGCTGTTAACGGGTTATCGGATCCAAAACCCGACCCGATAGCTTAACGACGTTCTGTTATGGTGGATGCCATGTGTCGGTCACCCTTGACGAAAGCACTTCTATGACGTGCGATTTATCGTCATGGAAGTGGACACTTCCGTGATGATAATTTTGGTAATGTCATCGAACACTTCTACGACAGCACAGGTATGACTATCTTGATTCTGTCATAAATTTGTCATGGATGTACATGCATGACAAAAAACACGACCTACTATGACAAACACGTATCATCACGGAAGTGTATTTTTTTTGTAGTGAATATGACCAATACCCATTCTTCTTATGGCTTAGGGAGGAATTTCATCACCTACATCACAAGTACCACTTTGCTCCACTTGGGAGCCGTTATTTTCGTCAAATTCCATGTTACACGTCTCCTCAATGAGTCCGGTGGACTTGTTGAGAACACGGTAGGCATGAGAGTTTGTAGCATAACCAACAAATATGCCCTCATAAGCTCTAGCCTCAAATTTAGACAAACGAACACCTTTCTTGAGAATGAAACACTTACACCCGAACACCCGGAAGTACTTGAGATTGGGCTTGTTACCGGTGAGTATTTCATAAGGAGTCTTGTTCAAGCCTTTGCGGAGATAGAGCCGATTTGATGCATGACACGCGGTGTTGATGGCTTCGGCCCAAAAGTTGTATGGAGACTTGAACTCCGCCATCATGGTCCTTGCCGCATCCATCAATGTCCGGTTCTTCCTCTCCGCAACACCATTTTGTTGAGGGGTTTAAGGAGCGGAATATTGATGCTTGATCCCCTCATCACTAAGGAACTCATCCAAGGTGTAGTTCTTGAACTCGGTGCCGTTGTCACTTTGTATTGTCAATATCTTTGCATCATGTTGTCGTTGAGCTTCATTTCCAAAGTCGATGACGGTTTGTTGAGTCTCACTCTTCCTCTTGAAGAAATATACCCAAGTGTATCTTGAATAATCGTCCACAATCACCAAGCAATACTTTCTACCTCCAAGACTATCAAACAATGGAGGCCCAAAGAGATCCATGTGGAGGAGCTCCAAGGGTCTCTTCGAGTAGATGATGGTCGTGGGAGGGTGAGCCTTCTCATGAAGCTTTCCTTCAATACAAGCACTGCAAGCACGATCTTTGGCAAAACTAACATTCGTTAGTCCACGGACATGGTCCCCCTTTAGAAGACTTTGCAAAGATCTCATATTGACGTGGGCTAAACGGCGATGCCAAAGCCATCCCACGTCAACTTTAGCCATTAGGCATGTCGCGGTCTTAGTGGGTCGCTCCGAAAAGTTTATCACATAGAGACTGTTCTCGACATGCCCAACAAAGGCTACTTTAAGAGTCTTGCTCCACAAGAGGGCCACGGTATCAATGTCAAAGAAGGTGGCAAAACCCATGAGTGCAAGTTGACGAACGTAAAGTAAATTGTATGCAAGGGACTCAACAAGCATGACTTTCTCGATCGTTAGATCATGAGAAATGACAACCTTGCCAAGACCCAATACCTTAGAATGTGAGGCATCACCCCACTCGACATTGGTGGGCATAGATGGAATCTTCTTCACGTCCACCACCAAGTCCTTGCTCCCGGTCATATGATTTGTTGCTCCACTATCGAGCAACCATGATCCCCCACTGGAAGCAAACACCTACAAGAGATCAATGCTTGGTTTTAGGTACCCATTTAGTAATGGGTCCTTTGATGTTAGTAACAAGGGTCTTAGGAACCCAAATAGACCATTCAATGTACTCATAAGAAGAACCAACAAATTTAGCATAAACATGCCCATCACTAGCACGGCACAACACATAAGAAGGGTTAAAGTCGGCGGTTTTCTTGGGAGAGATGATTTTGCCCTTTTTGGCATCACCACTCTTCACATTGCTCTTATTTTCCTTAGGAGCACCCTCTCCCTCTTTCACAAAGGTTTGCTTAAGCGGGGGAGGTCATTTGGTCTTGTCATTCTTCTTCTCGTTCTTCTTCTCGTTCTTCTTCTTGTTCTTGGACTTGGGTGAGAACCCAACTCCCTCCTTGGCCACAACCTCCTTTTGATTGCTCAAAGGTCATTTAGGTTCTTCTCACCTTGTATGCATATGACAAGGCCTCTGTTGAGTTGTTCCTTCAACTTGGCATTCTCCTCCACAAGATGCACATGCTCACAACACGGGTTAGTAGCATTTGCGTTATCAATTAAGATCATGTGAGGAAAGGTGGCCTTCTCCTTGGTTAGCTTAACTTGGAGTTGAGCATGAGACTCCTTGAGGTTAGCATGAGCACCCTTCAAGACCTTGTGGGCCTTGTCAAGCACATCAAACTCCTCCTTGAGTCTAGCATGATCAACCCCAAGTTTAGCTTTCTCGGAAGTTAGCACACGAGACACAACAAGAGCATGATCAAGATCTTTCTTTAACTTGGCATGGTCATCGTTTTGTGACTCCTCAAGAGCCAAACGATGCCCACGCTCTTCCTCAAGAGCATTGGAGAGATCCGGTATCTCATCGGCATAGTCACGACTATGACCTTCCATCTTAGAGATGGTTTCTTCGTGAGCCTTGATCATGTCATTGGCTTCACCAAGTTGTTCCAAGAGAGCAACAAAGTGCTTCTTGGATTTGCCCTTGAGCTTACTCATAAAGGACTCAAAATAATTTACTTCCTCATTAGACCCCTTACCATCATCAATGCCAACTGTCGAAGAAGGATTTGGAATAATGGTGGTTTTGATGTTGGGGGTTACCTTGTTGGTGGTTTTAGCCATGAGGCACTTGGCGGTGATGTTCTCGTTGGGTGAGTCGAAGAGAGACACTTGGGGAGTTGTGGCAATGGCAACAGATGCCATGGCCATTGCTTCACTATCTTCATCGTCATCGTCATCCTCACGGTATTCCTCTTGAACCACCAACCCTCGAGTAGGAGTCTTCTTGGTGAAGTTGTTCTTGTTGGGGAAGGACTTGGCTTTGTCTCTCCGGATGAGCTTGCCACCATTGTCTTCCCGCTTCTCGTAAGGACAATCCGCAACGAAATGGCTCACATTGCCACAGTTGAAACAAGTTCTAACTCGTTGCTTGCTCTTGAAGCCACTTGAGTTGTTCTTGTTGAAGTTGGGTCTTGAGTTCTTCTTGCTCCAAAATTGCCTTGAAGCAAGAGCCATGTGCTCGTGATAATCATATTTTGTGTCTTCGGGGTTGCTTTCCTCATCTTCCTCTTCTTCCTCTTCTTCCACAATAACCTTGGCCTTCAAGGCAAGGTTGGGCTTCTTTGCCCTTTGAGACCGGAGCACCGCGTTATGGGCGGTCTTGTCCAAGATGCTCATGGCGACGAACTCATCCAACACTTCACTTGAGGTCATGGAGTGGAAGTCCGGTCTTTGACGAATGACGGAGGACATGGCCTTGTTGTAGGGCATCATGGCCTTGAGGAACTTGCGTTTGATCCAATTGTCATTCGTGTCCTTGCTCCCATGATCTCGGAGCGAAACCGCAAGTTTGGTTACTCTCCGAAAGAGCTCACGAGGTTCTTTATCTTCCTTCATAGCAAACTCATCGGCTTCATCTTGCACCACTTCATAGTTGGAGCGTTGAATGCTTGCACTTCCTCGATAAAGAGACACACCGCAATGCCATGCATCTTTGGCCGTGGCGTAGGGTCGAAGATGAGGGAGATCTTCGGGGAGAATTGCCTCTTGGATGATAAAGAGAGCATTTTCATTGAATTGATTATCCACGGCTTCTCGAGGGGTGAAGTTGCTTGGGTCATGTGGATAGAAACCTTCTTGAATGATTCTCCAAAGATTAGTATTAACATGCTTTAAGTGACGCTTGAAGCGGTACACCCAAGAATCAAAATCCTCATTTTTCACAATCTTAGGTGGAGGACCGGCCTGATTTAAATGAGTAGAGGGAATCGATCCACCATAAGTTGGAGGTTCCACATGGGCAAAGATGCCGGTGCCAATTCTACCGCTAGAAGAAGGACCCTTTTCACTATTAGCTTCCCCCTTGTCAGAGGTAGCATCCGTCACCTTGTTAGTGGGATCACCCACTTTCATCGGCGAGGTGGATAGTTTAAGTCCTTCTAGAAATTTAGTAAACATGCTTTCAACCTTGGTCGTCATGGAGGCTTTCAATGTGTCTAGAGCCACATTGAATTCCTCACAAGAGATCGAGGTTCCCCCATCGGCCGTAGACGAGATAGGATTCACACCGGAGTGCTCCTCTGCACCATCTGTGGTGTCAACCATACTCTTCGGACGGCAAAGTCCTTAATAAAGAGACAAGGCTCTGATACCAATTGAAAGGATCGATATAGTTGACTAGAGGGGGGGGGGTGAATAGGAAACTAACAATTTTTAAGCTTTTCTTTACCAAATTAAACTTTGCAACAAAATAGGTTGTCTAGATATGCAACTATGTGAGCAACCTATATGATGCAGTAACAACTAGCACATAAGCAAGCAAGGGATACAACACAAGTAAGCTTGCAAAAGTAAAGGCATGAAATAACCAAGAGTGGAGCCGGTGGAGACGAGGATGTGTTACCGAAGTTCCTTCCTTTTAAGGGGAAGTACGTCTCCGTTAGAGCGGTGTGGAGGCACAATGCTCCCCAAGAAGCCACTAGGGCCACCGTATTCTCCTCACGCCCTCACACAATGCGAGATGCCGTGAATCCACTATTGGTGCCCTTGAAGGCGGCGACCGAACCTTTACACACAAGGTTGGGGCAATCTCCACAACTTAATTGGAGGCTCCCAACGACACCACGAAGCTTCACCACAATGGACTATGGCTCCGAGGTGACCTCAACCGTCTAGGGTGCTCAAACACCCAAGAGTAACAAGATCCGCTAGGGATTAGTGGGGGGAATCAAATTTCTCTTGGTGGAAGTGTAGATCGGGGCCTTCTCAACCAATCCCGAGCAAATCAACAAGTTTGATTGGCTAGGGAGAGAGATCGGGCGAAAATGGAGCTTGGAGCAACAATGGAGCTTTTGGGGGAAGAGGTAAGTCAACTTTGGGGAAGAAGACACCTTTATATAGTGGGGGAAACAATCCAACGGTTACCCCCCCCCCCCAAACAGCCACGCACAGAGCGGTACTACCGTTCCCTCCCAGCGGTACTACCGCGCTGACAAGGGTTGCAGAGTCCTGGACCCAGAGCGGTACTACCGCGGAAGTACGGGCGGTACTACCGCCACTACTGCCGCACCTAGTACCGTAAAACCCGACACGAAAAACATCGGTCTCGAGTCGAG
>NC_041385.1:833031916-833077003 GCF_002162155.2 Triticum dicoccoides
CTTCTCAACCAATCCCGAGCAAATCAACAAGTTTGATTGGCTAGGGAGAGAGATCGGGCGAAAATGGAGCTTGGAGCAACAATGGAGCTTTTGGGGGAAGAGGTAAGTCAACTTTGGGGAAGAAGACACCTTTATATAGTGGGGGAAACAATCCAACGGTTACCCCCCCCCCCAAACAGCCACGCACAGAGCGGTACTACCGTTCCCTCCCAGCGGTACTACCGCGCTGACAAGGGTTGCAGAGTCCTGGACCCAGAGCGGTACTACCGCGGAAGTACGGGCGGTACTACCGCCACTACTGCCGCACCTAGTACCGTAAAACCCGACACGAAAAACATCGGTCTCGAGTCGAGGCGGTAGTAGCCCGGAACCACTACGGTACTACGGCCGAAGACCGCAAGCGGTACTACCGCTCGGGGAGCGGTACTACCGCTTGACGTGCTTCGGCGGTACTACCGCTGAGGACCGCGGTACTACCGCTGGGACAGGACAGGGCAGGCACGGAGAGGAAAGATAGCTCCAATGAAGCGGAAAGGAACATCGGGTGTGAAAAGGATGTGTACGTGTTGATTCCACCCTAGCCTTACCAAAGCGGATCCCCTCTTGATAGTACGGTGACTCCTACGAAGCTAGTCCACCAACAGAGAAACGAAGGAGCTACACCGTCTTGAATAAAACACCGAGGGGAGGTAATCGTCTCGTGCCAAAGGATGAATCTCTGAAAGAACTCAACGCACACGATTAGTCCGCAAAAGCATTGTCATCAATCACCAAAACACCTTGGGGAAAAATATGCCTTTACACAAATCATACTAGTTGCTTCATCTATGTGGATGGCATGAGGCATCACCAACATGATGCATCCATTGTACATGCTCTCTCAGAGAATGAGGAGATAGAAGCCAACCATGTTAAGGATTGAGAGCCACCTTCCACAACTCAGACCTGTTCTTCCGGCCTCATGCTCTCAAATCTCCTCCTACTTTGGCATAGCCCGGTGAGATCACACAACGTCGCCAAGTCATCTTCCAGAGCCTGCTTCATCTCCTAACCACAAGGCCATAGTCACACCACCTTGTTGTTCTCCTCCTCTTGCTCCTCCTCATCTGCCTTTTCTTCACCTCATTTGCTTCTCCACGGCCCCACCCACATGGCCTAGTCACATCACTCTGTTGTTCTCCTCCCTGTGGATGTATTTACTCCTCTGCTTCTCTTCCCCTACCTTTGATTGTTCTCATTTTCTTTGACCCCTGATTTGCTCGGCTCTTCGTATTGATGCAATACCAAAGTGTCCTCTGCTCTAATGGATCATGCGGCTGTTGCTGCTTATGATATGTCGAATTGTCTTAGGCGAGGAGCTAAATCCTACAATGCAGATTTGATACTAGTTATCATGTTATGCAGCCCATGGCAATTGATGTTAATATCAGTTGTTAAATCTCCTAAGTGGCTGCCATATGTTATATGTCATATAAGTCGTCTCGCCTTACCGCCTTAAAAACAATGCCGCCAATGTCATCCTTATCAATCGTGCGTGGTTCTACTTCTTGTGGTTTGTGTAGAGCTATCTACACTCATGCAGAACGTGGACCCTTTGTTGCAGTTTTTTTTCTCACATGCAATCTCTCATGCTTTGTATTGTTCGTGATGACAAAATGTTCGAGTCAACTAGCTTCTCGCTACTGTGACAAGATGATTATGAAACCATCGTGTGATTCGAAACCAACTATCTCCGCAAGGTCAACCGACGAAAATATTGAGTGAGTAACTTATTCTTGTGAGAACCTAATGTTGAATTGTAAATATGTCAAGGTCCTATATTTGTGGGACTACAATTTGTGACTATAGTTTCTTTCATTTTCAGCAAGAAAAACCAAGAGAATATGATTAGTGGATGAGCCGTTGCACAGGAGACAAATGATCATGCATAAATCGATGTCACTATGTGATGATGTTATGCCATGACCCCCTGTATATAAACTGGGGCAGTCAGTATATCTTGTTTTGCCTCTTTTTGACTTTCAAGGCCGTCGACGATCGTACTATGGATCCCCACGTATGGTCAATCTTAAGCTTAAGTCGATAGAGGCCGAACAATTTGTTGGAAATAAGACACAATTAGGTAGGCTAACTACATCCAAATGGTTCCAACTATCAGGGTTCTGAACATTTTGCGCAATTCATTTGAATATGATGTTCCAACTCGTAGCCTCTTATTGTTTATGTTTCCTTCATTCATTTTGGATATGCATTTCCTATCGTTTTTTTGTTTGAACTCTCCAGGAAGAAAATGTTTGACCCACTAACACAAATCACTTCATCTTGCGTAACAAGAGAGTTTATTTTAGTTAATGTGCAAGTTGTAACAAAAATATGTAGAGGCTGAGAAGTAACAAACTTCTACATTGCCCCAATACAAAACAAATACAAATTCAAAATCTAAAATTTGACATTTGTTTATGAAGTTCTAGTGGCACTATGATTTGGGGGTATTTTGGGGAGAGGGGAAGGAAACCCAGCAACGAGGGGACCGGAAGAAGGAAAAAACACACACGGAGACGAGTCAGTCATGGAGGCGAGGGTTGCAGCAGGGGTGCCCGCTGACGAGGAGTCCGGCCTCCTCCCCCGCGCGCGCCCGCCGCCGGCAGCAGCCGCCGGACGGAGGCCTTCCTCCTCCTCCGCGGCGGCCCCGCGCCGCGCGCCCCCGCCGGCGGTCTGGGCGACGGTGGACGGGCCCCTGGGGATGCCGCTGGAGGACGCGGAGGGCCACGCGCGGCGCTTCTTCCTCTGGGGCTTCGCGTGCCTCCCCTTCCTCTGGGCCATCAACTGCTGCTACTTCTGGCCCGTCCTCCGCGCCCCCGCCGCCTCCTCGCCCCCCGCCTTCGCCCCCATCCGACCCTGTAAGCTATCCCCACCCGATCCCCTTCCGCTACTTTCTCCTGCAGTCGGAGTAGATCTCATTCTGCTGGTACACGCATCTCTTGATCTGTCTGAATGATCTTGATAAGTTCGATTGTGCCCTCCAAGCTTGGCATCGTTGGTGATTTACCTGAAATTTTAGTGCTGAGATCACCAATTACTCTGTAGACCATGCTGCGATAATGCGTTATTCGGTCACGGCTTAGTCATCGGTTATTCTTAGGGGATTAAACTATCTGTGTGGTTCTCCTGTTCTAGCAATGTTTGGAAATTTGGGTGGGTGATCTCTCTATAAGTTGTGTGGGCTTGTTCAAACCGGAGGCCGCTGTCAGAGGTTGATCTTTGGCTGTTAGTCGTGGTCGATTGCTGAATTTCAGTTCAGTCTTGTGGACTCCGATTATGGTCTGGTTGCTTTGAGGCGCTTCTGTGGGCTGATATGTTAGTCGGGTTTAAGGAGATGGCTAGTCTTTGCATGACTGTCGAATGTCTTGAGCCGAATCTATCTGGTTAATTGGTCTTTTATCTCTGAATGCTCGAGTTATCATCGAGAGAAACATACAGGTTCTTTCTTTGGCCTTCTTTCAGACGTACAATTATTCAGTGAGGCTTACTTGTCTTCTACGTTCTGTGACCCATAAGGACATTGCTATTCTGCTTGTAATAGTGGACAAGATTCGCAGTACAAACTCTGTTATATAGGTCGATGCTGTGTACATCTGGACATGGTGAAAGTTTACAGCTCATTGGCACTTTGGTGCTACAGTCTAAGTCTATGTTGCACACTGTTTGGTACTTTGGTCCTTCAAGAAAACCGAACTATCACAAAATAACCTGAGGGTGCAGGTGGTTAGGAAGTAAGAGATCGGATGAGCAAATGGTACAAGTTGCCATCCTCACGATCAAATTTTATCACTGTTTAATTCAGGGAAACTTTCATCTTATCTTGGTACATTTATGCATAGTTCAAAAAAGCGCTAGGCGTTAATTGTGCGTTTTGCCACCGCCCTGCGCTTTACTGACCAAAGCGCATGCTTATGCGCAGTTATGCACAGATTAAGCGTAGTTATGCGCAATGCGTTTTGCGAACGCCTAGAGCCTAGGCGCGCTTAAGCGCTCACTTAGGCGTGCCTTTTTTTAACTATGCATTTATGTTTCCAAATGCCAACTAAAGCACACTCGGTATAGTCTTAAGCCTATAGTAACTTGGAGCATCCTTGGTCGTCAGTTCTCGGGGGGTAAACAATAGGTGTAGTTCTAGTGTTGTATGGAGATTTATTAGGTGGTCTTCGGTGCAGTCCGCGTAATTCGTAGGTCGGGTATTCAAACCTGAGGCTACTGTTAGAGGCTGATCCTTTGGTTGTTAGTCGCGGTCGATTACTGAATTTCAGTTGAGTCGTGTCGACTCTGATTATGGTCTGTTTGCTTTGAGGCGCCTCTGTTGACTGCTATCTCAGTCAGGCTTAACGGCTTGAGGAGATGACTAATCTTTGCACCAACATTGGATGTCTTGAACCGAACCATTCTAGTTAATTAGTGGTCATCTCAGAATGCAGAGTTATCACCAGGGGGAACATACGGGCGCTTCCATTGACAACCAAACAAACAATTGTTCAGTGAAGCTTACTTGGTTTCTAGGTTCCGTGATCCATAAGGGCAGCTTGTAATAGTGGACAAGATTCACAGCACAAACTCTGTTCTGTAGGCTGATGGTGTACTCATCTAAACATAGTGAACATTTGCATCTAAACATAGTGAAAATTTGCAACTCATTGTCTCTTTGAGCTACACTCTACATTGCACACTGTCAGATCTTAAATAAATCAAACTGTCACAGAATAACCTTAGGTGCAGCTGTGCAGGTGGTCAGGAAGTAAGAGAAATCATATGAATAAATGGTACTCCTTCTGTAAAGAAATATAGGAGTGTTTAGGTCACTACTTATATTTAGTGATCTAAACACTCCTATATTTCTTTATAGGGGGAGTACAAGTTACCAACCTGACGATCAAATTTATCACTTTTTAATCCAGGAAAACTTTCTGCTTTTCTTGATACTTGTATGTCACCAAATGCCAAATAAAGCACACTCGGTATCGTGTAATCTGGAGCATCCCTCGGATGAACATCTCAACAGTGCTACATGCAATCCAAAATGGCAGTGCTGTGCAGTAAGTTGTTTACTGTAAAACTGACACAATCATGTTGTCATATAAATGATTTCTTGAAATAACAGTTTTTTTCCTACACTCATTTGCATTTTAATGAATCTATGAAATACCTGTTTTGTTTGCTGATATATCTTTGCGACAACATTTATTATGGCCATTTATAAAATCTGGAAATGACTGCAGAAAGTTTGAGCTGCTTTTCAGAAACATCGAAAAGGTTGTTTATAGTTTCTTGTCATGACAAATGTGGACGGCATAGTCATCTGAGCCCATTTGTGACTTCTTAGCATCATTTCCCCTGATGCTAGTACTCCCTCCGTCCCAAAATTCTTGTCTTAGATTTGTCTAGATATGGATGTATCTAATACTAAAACGTGACTTGATACATTCGTATTTAGACAAATCTAAGACAAGAATTTTGGGACGGAGGGAGTAATTATTACTGGACTTCATCTTGGTATATATGACCTTTTAGAGATGAGATAAAGCATTTTCTCTGCTCTTTATAGCTGTCTGTTTTCAGAACAGTAGTTGTCATATTTTGCTAAAACAGTTGTGATCCTGTGATGGTATGCCCATCCGGGTTGCAAAAAGAAAGATTGCGGTGTAAGGTACACAATAAATAGGAAAAAAAAATACAATATCCCAGTTAAGAGTCAGTTTGGGGTTGCACAAGTTTTACTGCTGCCCGCCCATTTGGACTTGAACTGTCTTATGTTGCCCATGCTATTTTTTTGCAGTTCCTTACACATTCTAAATGATCCTCTGCAGATGTTGTGCGATCTGCGGTCGGCTTCACCATCTTCGCGGTGGTTCTCCTCACCTGGGCCACGACTTTCATCGTGGGAGGCGAGCGACTGTTCGGCCCGGTGTGGAAGGATCTCGTGATGTACAACGTCGCGGATAAGCTCGGTCTCACCGGATTCATGGGGTAGATTCCGCAGCGCTCATCGCTTCGAGAAAGGCTGACATGCTTTGCCCCGACCATTTGATGTCTCAGTGGTAGTACCCTGTGTGTGAATTGTGATGTTCTGGCATGTTGTTAGTCACTGGTTAGACTGAAGCTGCGTATGGGCACTTGAACAGTTGTATTGCCGCGGGCGCATAGAAGCCCGTTTCGAGTAATTAAGGATTTTATCTGTAAATGTAGGGTCGAACCAGCCCAGTTCAGCTACAGGGGAAAACTTAGCAGGAAATGTACTGAAGAGCTGGCTTGTTTGCTGCCTGACTCTCTCTTAACTACCGTGTGTCAAGCATGTTCTATCTAACACATTCAGGAAACTTAATCTATGTATCCACATAATCTCTTTTCAACCGAGGGATTTTGTTGGGAATATGGAGGGAAATCTGGACTGTGATTTCAGTTTCTTCACCCACCATCTTTCTTTCTTACATCTTCTAGTGTCTCACATTGCTAGTAACAAATGTTTATCTTCTTACAATCCTCCATTCGGCAAGCATGATTGAGCAGGATTGATCTAGTCGCGCATCGGCATTGGGGATTCATCATAGTATTGTGAGCATAGTGCCCTTCTCTGTAACAGTAGTGTGCCTAGCCGCACAGTGTGCAGAAACCCACTCCCACACAAAGCAAACCTTCACAAGCAACTTCATGGGGAAACAAATCTTCAAAGGAAAGCGCTTAGGCCCGTTGCCCGCATCGTCCTCTGCGATTGTCAATCCATACTGTATTGACTCATGTTTTCGAGACGAAGCTTCGTGCATAGGATGGAGGCACAGGTGATATGGGTGGAAAGTGCGGGTGTTGAAGGCTGACGATATCAACTGGACACTAGCCGCTTGAGGTGGCTGGTGGGGGAGATCAAACTTTTTGAAGATACAAAGCATGTTCAAAAATTCTTGTTTTTTTTACAGACACACATCCATTCTTGTTGTACAACCTCAAAAAATTTCAGCTCCTAATTCGATCTACACTTTGAGAACAAAGAAGACAAAATCAGATGTGAATAGTACCAAATATTGTTCACCCAACGCTAACGCTATTCATTGCTGAATTTGTCTCTCTAACTGCATATCTAGTTTTTTCTGGAGTTGTAGACACACCCCGCAGGTATTATGTCAAAAAAATTCAGATTTTTTTGACTTTTCTAAATATGAAATTTCGAGGTTGATTCTACGATCTCACCTAAATAGTCCCCCCCCCCTAGGTGGCTGAGACGAAGACATATTGGAGAACGTGAGGTAGTTCCGTAATCCAACTTTTTTTTTTGAATTTGAATTCGTTCCATACTCAAACTTTTTTTTAAAGAATTTGAATTCGTTCCGTACTCCCCCGCAAAAAGAAGAATTTGTTCCGTACTAATTTTTTTTTTATGAATTTGAATTCGTTGCGTACTCAAACTGACCAAGAAAGAAACTCAAAAGGCAGAGGTCGAAGCGGATTACGAATCCAGCCCGTGCACGAGCCGGCCGGGTCGGCCGGAGAGCCCAGTATAAATAAACGGGACCCCCAAGCCCAAAGCTTCATCATCAAACTCACCTGCGATCGAAACCCCAGCCCGACCCGAGACCTCGACGCGAGAACTCGACCGAAACCCTAGATCAGATCAGAGCCGGAGCGGCGGCGGCCATGGCGATCATCTCCGAGGACATCATGCAAGAGGACGAGACCTCACCGCAGCCTCAGCAGCAGCAGGCGGCGGCCGCCGCCCAGAAGGACAACAGCAGCACGGAGGCGGAGAAGAAGGAGACGGAGGAGGAGAGCAAGGGGAGGCAGCCGAACTCCGGCAACGGCCTCGACCTGGACAAGTACTCGTGGGCGCAGCAGCTGCCGGAGGTGAACCTCACCGTCCCCGTCCCCGAGGGGACCAAGGGCCGGTCCGTCGTCTGCGAGATCAAGAAGGACCGCCTCAAGGTCGGGCTCAAGGGCCAGCCCCCCATCATCGACGGCGAGCTGCACAAGCCCGTCAAGGTCGAGGACTGCTTCTGGAGCATCGAGGACGGGAGGTCGCTGTCTATACTGCTGACCAAGCGTAACCGGAGCGAGTGGTGGAAAACCCTGATCAAGGGCGATCCGGAGATCGACACCCAGCGCGCCGAGCCGGAGAGCAGCAAGCTCTCGGACCTGGACCCCGAGACGAGGCAGACCGTGGAGAAGATGATGTTCGACCAGCGCCAGAAGCAGATGGGCCTGCCCACCAGCGACGAGATGCAGAACCAGGACATGCTCAAGAAGCTCAAGTCCCAGTACCCGGACATGGACTTCTCCGGGATGAAGATGCCTTCGTAGATTGTCCCTTGGAGGATCCAAGGCGATGAATTCAGAAGATTTTAGATGGAGAAATTGCTTCTGCTAGCTTAATTAGTACTCGTACTTTGCTATTTTCAGTGTCTTGTGGTTTAGTGTTTTTTTTAGGGTCCGAATAACTGCCACACGTGTGGCGTCGATAGGAACCCGCCCGCACGCCTCGTGCGGCATAGACGGGGATCGGCCCGCACGACCACGTCCGAGCGCACAAAAGCACGGCCCGCACGTCCGGTGTGTGGCAACCCCGCCCGCACTGCCCCGTCCGGGCCAGAAGACCGGCTGCCCGCACGACCCAGCCGATCCACGCCTCCGATCCATCCCCTCTCTCGTACGCCGCCATCGTCCCCCACCTCTCGAACCCCGACATCCGTCGCCGGCCATCCCTGGTTGCCATGGCAACCAGGGCAGATCCGTAGGGCGCTCCGACCCCAAACCACACCCTAACCCTTCCCATCCCCAGCCGCCCACTCCAATCCAGCCCTCCAGACACGATCAAATAAAACCAGGTGAAAATTCTCGATCTTGACCTTCCCTCTCATCCTTAAGGCTGAAAATCTCCCGATCTTGTACTGGGTCCATACTATAGGGGTAGAACACTGCATGGTTCGGTGTATATTCGCAATTGCCAGGCAGAATACACCAGATCTGCCATGTACTACGTTTGAGGTTAACTTAGGTGCCTAGTTTAGGCACTTAAGTAGTTGGGTATGAAATGGATGAGTAGGAATCCCTAAAAAAGGGCAGGAAGGACGATTTTTTGAATGAAGAGGGTGGGAAAAAATAATTGCCACTTGTGTGTAACGACAGTTGCCGCTTGTGTATGATGACAATTGCCACCTATTTTGACCTGTTGCTTGCCATCCCTATCTTCCATGTGCAAGCAGCAGAAGAATACAATTCTTGTGGATTATTGATGCCTTTTTGATCATCCAGTGATTGAGAACATGTCGGAAAAGAATCGAGACGCGGAAAGGATGAATCGCGAAGGTGGTGCTGATGCTTGGGGTTCTCAAAGGCCAGAAACACCGCCTTGGGATGCAGCAGAGTATAGTCAACTCATCTCTGCAGGGCCGTTGCTGCCACTACTAGATCAGTATGCAGGCGTAGGTATGATGCGTGGTAACAAAAAGAAGAGAGCAGTTGCCAACTTCGCAACGATGAAGATGACATTCTACTTATGTCCTACACTCCCATTTTTTTGCAGGTTCTTATGACCAAAACACTCTCAGGGGGGCCCCATGGCAAGTTCAGTCGCAAGGCGCTAACACTGACATATTTACGGGCAACCAACCTCAACTAGCTATTATGGCTAATCAAGGTAATGCAAAACCAAAAAAAAACACATACTGCTGTGGACGTGAAAAATGGACATGCAAAAAAACTGGCAAGAGGACTCACGAGTTATCACGGGTGAAAATGCAGGGCCTTCATGCAGCACGTGGCATCAGCCAGCACCCATGTACCTGCCATCGACGTCATACACAGGTCAGTCCATAAAAAAAGTGAAGTTGCGGATGTTCAATTAGCAGAAGGGGCATAGTTGGCAGCTCCAAATTGCCATGACTGGACTTCTACAATTGCCATGAATTTAAAACTACATTTGCCATCCCTGGACAACTGTTGTTGCCATCAGTGGACACTTGCAGTTGCCATGGAGAAACAACTGCAGTTGCCATGCCAGAGCAACTACAGTTGCCATGTCATCGCAACTGCAGTTGCCATGGAGGAACAACTGCGGTTGCCATGCCGATGCAACTATAGTTGCCATGCCAGTAAAACTGCAGTTGCCACATCAGGGGCGACTGCAGTTGCCGTGCTAGCACAAACTGCAAATTGCCATGAATTGACCAACCACTACTATGCTTACAGCGTATTACGCTGGTGGTGACACGGCAAACGTCCCGTGGAAAGCTTCACAAATTGCAGGTGGAGCACGACATTTTGGTGTCACAGACCACACAAGATGGCCAAATGCAGCACAACAAGGTAAGGAAAAAAATTGAACCACAAAAAACATCACTACATTTGTTGTTTGTAGTTTTTTGTAGGCAAAACAATAGTTGCCATGTTTGTTGAACAGTACCTGCCATGACTGGACAGCTACAGCTGCCACACATGTCCACACGCAGTCTCACGGCTTGCTGTTTGAAAAAATGTCGTGCCAAATCAATCGAAGATGGTGTGATCCGTTGTGATACACATCTTATTCAACCAAAAAATCTTACTCTCGTGCTTGTTTTTTCTATTACAGAACCTACAACTACAGTGAACAGCGGTGCGGGGACATCTACTGCGGGGAGCTCTGAGTGCACGGAAGACGCGTTCCACCAGCCAGCAGACTGTCATGCCGCAAACAATTTCGAGTCAGAGTCGGGAATGGCAATCATTCCAGCAATGCCGACGAGCACCCCTTTGAACACAAGCACTAGCAACACTCGAGTAGATGGAACTGCCGCCGATACTGAAGCGAATGATGAAACTGACGACGACGCACAAGAGGATGAAGATGGTGGGCAATCCGAGATCGTGGTACCTCAGCCACCATACATTGGGCAGAGATTTGGATCGTTCGCAGAAGCAAAGGAATACTACCAGTCATACGCAAAGTTCCATGGATTTGCGGTCAACACCGAGTACCATAGGAAAATTAAGAAAACTAATGAGTACAGCAGAGGTGAGATGAGGTGCCACAAGGCACGGAGGAACAAGAAGGGGAAAGGTGTTGCGCCTGTCGTTCCGGAACGAAAGAGAGGCATCATTCTCAAGACGGGGTGCCCTGTCCGGTGTAAGCTAAACGTAGATGGAGCAACATGGGTGGTCAATGAGTATTTTGACGAGAACAACCACAAACTCATAAAGAAGTTCGACCTGGTGAAATTTTTGACCGCCCACAGAGGGTTCACCCCCGTCGAAAGGAAATTCGTAAAGCTGCTACATGATTGTAACGTCGGTCCATCAAGAATGGTGCAGATACTATCTCTCATCCACAGCAAAAAGGGGACTCTGAGTAGCATGCCGTACATACCAGCTGACGTCACAAACCTACAGGCCAAGTACCGTAGAGAGAGCAAGTTGGCAGACATAGAGGCCACAATAGCCTACTTTGATGCGAAAGCAAAGGAAGATCCAGATTTCTTCTACAGGATAAGGTTGGACGATGAGGACCGTGTCAGGAACATGTATTGGGTGGATGGTGCTGCAAGGAGAGCCTACAAACATTTCCGAGATTGCATTTCATTCGACGCGACGTACCTCACCAATATGTACAAGATGCCATGCGCTCCGTTCATAGGAATAAATAACCACAATCAGTCGTTGCAGTTCGGATGCGGCCTCGTCCGGAACAAAGACACAGATGGGTACGTTTGGCTGTTCAAGACCTTCTTGGAGTGCATGGATGGACTTGCTCCGATGAACATAATAATGGACCAAGATTTCAGCATGCGTGCAGGCATAGAGGAGGTCTTTCCGTTGGCAGTGCACAGGCACTGCAGGTGGCATATTATAAAGAAGGCTGAGGAGACGCTAGGACCGTTCTTTGCCGACCGTCCAGAGCTGCACAAGGCATTCGAGCTGTGCGTGGACCACAGCTTGACGGTGGAGGAGTTTGAAAGGAGCTGGATGGCCATGACTGAAACACATCAAGTCCAGGACAACGAGACTCTTGTTAGCCTGTGGGAGAAGCGAATGTACTGGGTGCCGGCCTACTTCATGCAGTGCTTCTTCCCCTTTCTGCAGACTACGCAGCGCAGCGAGGGGTTCAATGCTGTTTTAAAGCGGTACGTCAGCCCTGGCAACTCATTGCTACAGTTTGCCAAGCAGTACATAGCTTTGCAACAAAAAATTCTGGGATCTGAGCTACAGCAAGAAGCGACCACAGCCCTAAAGCAGCCAAAATTGCTAACG
The DNA here is from genome assembly GCF_002162155.2 of Triticum dicoccoides. Lineage (NCBI taxonomy): Eukaryota > Viridiplantae > Streptophyta > Magnoliopsida > Poales > Poaceae > Triticum > Triticum dicoccoides. The sequence goes on from NC_041385.1 coordinate 833,044,178, forward strand.
TATTTACCGATGGAGAGGCAAATGAGCAAGATATACACCAACAAGATCTTTAACAAGTAAGTCAGTTGCATTACGGTCTTATTTGCATAAAAAGCACCAAGTCAGTAGGGGCCTTATAGAGTGCAATGCAGTTGCCATGACATGCAGCTGCCATGTTTAATGAAATACTGTTTGCCATGCTTACTCAGATGCAGTTGCCATGTTAAAATGAAAATTTTGTTTTGGCATACTTGCTCGGGTGCATTTCCCTTGTTGAATGAAGTGCAGTTGCCATGTTTTATGCGCTGTGCTTCCATTGGAGCATGTTGGCATGCAAATGCCAATGTCAAAAAATGCTAAAAAAATGTTATATTGGCGACACATATGCTGAAATGCAGTTGCCATGTTTAATGAAATGCATCTGCCCTTTTTTTGAAATGCAATTGACATGTTTACTCAGTTGTAGATGCCATGTTTAATAAAAAATGCAGTTGCCATGTTTTATGCAATGTGCTTCCATTGGGGAATGTTGGTGTGGAAATGACGATATCCAGTTGAAAATGTACTGCAATTGCCATGTCTGTTGTACTGCAATTGCCATGTATGTTGTAATGCATTTGCCATATGTAGTGTACTGCATTTGCCATGTTCAACGTAATATATTTGCCATGTTCAATGAACTATGTTTGCCATGTTCAAACAAAATGTATTTCTATTTCCATGACAACATAAGGGTGTACAAGAAAAAGATCGCACGAAAGTTTAACAGAAAACACACAAAACTTGCAGATTCCAGGAAGAAATAAAGCGTGCCAGCATGTTCACGGCTTTCCGGGTGGACGAACATACGTTCAAGGTGTGTTCTATTTTGGGCATGTCAGATTCAGAACTTGAAGACGCGGACAAAGGAAGGAACTACTTCGTCAGAGCCTCGATAGGCGAAGGCGAGTACTACTGCCAATGCTGCAAATTCGAACGGGACGGCATTGTGTGCTGTCACATACTAAAAGTCATGGACATGAACGCTGTGACACGCATGCCCCGCCATTTCATAAGGAGGCGATGGACTTGGGACGCTGACGGCGCGTTGGCGCCGCAGACAACACACGCAGTTCTGGCTGTGCATGACGAGAGACCTGAGTCAACCATGGAAGTCGTGAGGCACGTTGTGCTGACAAAGAACTATGCTGAGCTAATTGATGAAGCGTGCAAGAGTGATGACACAGCGAGAGTCGCAGAAAAACACAGGAAGGCACTGAAAAGAGAGCTTGATGAGATCAAAAAAAGGAAAGCCGAGGAAGCCTTACACCGGTTCCCCCGCACATCAAGTGTGCCTTCATCCACGGGGCCATCGTCTGAAAACTCGGAGATAGGATCTGGAACAGCAAGCACACAAACCCAGGTTAGGAACCCACCCCGTTCCATCACAAAGGGTCATCCGAGAGAGATAAGGTACAAGTCGGGACTGGAGATTCAAGCAAAACACAAAAAAACGAAGAAAGGGGCGGGCAATCCATGAGCAAAAATTGGGGCGCTGTGACATGGTCCATGTGGACATTTTGTTTTGTACCCCTATACGATGGGATTTTTTTAATTGGGAGAATGACTCTTGAGGGGGGACAGAAGTAGAAGGAAAATTCATTGAATGGATAAATGCATTTGCCATGTTATGGGTACTTAATCTGCCATGTTATGTGTAGTTAATCTGCCATGCTATTTTATACCAAATATGGCATGCTATTTTATACTAGATAAGCCATGCTATTTTATACTAAATATGCCATGCTACTTTATACTAAATATGCCATGTTAGTTGTACTGGATCTGCCATGTTAGTTGTACTGGATTTGCCATGTAAGTTGTACTGGATCTGCCATGTTATTTATGATGTATCTGCCATGTTAGCTGTACTGAAAATTTCCGGATGCTTTTTGTAATGACTCTGCATGGCATATATCCCCATGACAAATACGATGCGGTTTAGAAGCACGTAGTGTGTTGTGTGCAATGTATGGGAAAACGAGTTGGAAAAAAAAACGTAAACGTGCATAAACCGCAGCAAAGGTTATGGCTACATGATAAACCTACCCAATGCTAGCCGGTGCAATTAGCGATGAAAAAGAACAAGCAAAACAGCCAAAAATGAAAAAATGACGATGACTTTCACTAACCATGTCTGTTGAACTACATTTGCCATCTTTTTTTTGAAAACATCGCAGACGCATTCGAAACAGCAAAAAACAATGCTAGAAACGACGAAACCACTATCGTAATGATAAACATAAAAACAGATCTGATGTAACGCCTAAAATAGGTTCACGTCCACACATGTATTACAGAAAACACTAAAAATGTCGCTAACACGCCACCATTACATAGTAGGCTACACGAGGTTGCAGTCATAACGTAGCACACAAAACATAGTTTTCGACAAAGAACAGAGAGATAGTACCTTACATTCCTCAACAACAGAATGTAAGGTGTGCGTCTGGTGTGTAACGCCACGTGATCACTTGTACTTCTTGATGACTTGCTTGACAGCTTCCTCCACGAACTCGCGTGCTCCGGACCGCTTGTTCAAATCTTCATTCGTCAGCCAGTTCCATGTGCAGATTTTTCGGAGCTCAACGACCGTTGCATCTGTGATAGCGGGGACAATTCTGCCTTCCCACTTTGCAAAGTATTCCAGCGCGTGAAAGCCACAGTCCGTCCTGCACGAGGAAAAAGAGTTCAGCTGAACACGCAAAATGGACAGCTGCAGCAAAGATGGACTTCAGTTCAGATGTGTCAACAAAAAGAGGGGGTGGATTGATGTAAAAATGGCACATGAAGGAGCGGGTTAAAAGAAATTACGTGTTCCCTTGCTTCACAGTCGCCACATACTCAGTCGGGAAATGCCTGATCTGGACCTTTGAATGTTCGTAGTGACGGTTCCAAGTCTCTTTGAGGTTCTTGATGAAGAATTCGGCATGCCTAGTAAGGTCTGCATCAGCTTCCGAACGGATTGAATCAAGCACCTCGATACATTGGTTCTTCAGGTCAAGACAGACCGCATAGTGGTGACCACACTTGTCGTGTCGGTCGTGTGGCGCAAGCTCCTGGAACATGGGGAACATGACCTGCATTTAAAAAAGTGAAGAAATAAGGTACAAAGTTCACATGAAAGAACAACAGAGGGACAAAAAAATTAGAATCACGTAGAATGTTTGATTATGGGTGGGAGTAGTTGAAAGAAAGTTGCCGTCCATTGTATGAACAAAATGAGCCATGTATTTTACTATCAAGTTGCCACATAGTTTGCATGGGGATACAAAAAATCAAGAAGTCAGTGTGCACGGCAAGTGTTGCCACATGAAAACTTCTGCCACACAAACACAAGTACAGGTTCTGGCAAAAAACCACGCCATGTGAAAAAACGGTGCAGACAGGAAAGGAGTACTCACATATTTCTTCAGTGTGAGCTTGAAGTCACCGTGTTGTGCAAAATTGTTCCTCAGGATTTTGTGGTGGAAGTCACCATCACATATTTTGCAGGTCACACTGTAATGCATGATTATCTTGTCGGCGCATACATCGGTGTGATTGTTGATGTAGTCGATCCCGCATGCAACTACATTTGTCGACATTTTTCCGTTTGGCCTCACGGACTCGGCAAGATCACCCAGGTCGACGTACGTCGCTCCGCACTGAATGACTTTCGTTCTGTCCAAACATGAGCTGTATAAAAACAATATAGCATGGAAGAATCATGCCTACTAAGTAAAAAAAATATGAAAGAACTAAAATGTAAGCAGACCATTTATAAAAAGTACGAAGTAGATAAATGGTAAAAAAGAGGAAGCAAGATGAGAGATTATGGGGTATGGTAATTTACGCTTTCAGCTCCTTCATGTGCTTGCTGTTGGTCCTCGCATTTCCAAAACGCTTGACGATATCGTACAGCTGGGTCTGTTCCTTAGTGGCCCTGAATTCGGGCTCGTAGTCTTCCGCGGGGGGTGGGTGAACTACCCTCTGCTGCCTCACAGGACCAGGGATGACACTCCTAATGGTATCCTCAGATACCGTATCTGCAGGCACATTGGAACTTGATTGCCCTTGCCCTCGTGAGGAACTCCTCTGCAATGCTGTCTCCTTGATCATGCGGTAAACTTCATCAAGTGACGGTAAAATCTCCTCAGGGGTGGCTGCAATGAATATAAAAAAAAGTGGGTTAGGATACATATAAAATCCAAAAACAGATGGATTGTGAGGAGGTAAAGGTCCATGATGTGATATGTAGGTAGAAAAAGTGGGGCAGTTGCCATGGGTGGTCCAACTACAGTCGCTATGACATAGCAAATACAATTGCCATGTAGTTGCACTGTAGTTGCCACCTAGTTGTACTGTAGGTACCATGTCACAGCAACTGCAGTTGCCATGTTGTGTCGGCTCCACTTGCCATGTGAATGCCGTATGAAAAAATGCAGCATGGTAGAAAAAATGCAGGTGACATGATGTGGCAAATCCAGTTGCCATGTGTACTGAACTGTATTTGCCATGTGACAGCAACTACAGTTGCCATGTTGAAATAACTTCAGTTGCCACGTGCTTGCCCAAATGTCAAACGCAGCATGGCAGCAAGAAAAAAACGTAGGTGACATGGTGCATCAAATCCAGTTGCCATGTCATCACATGGCAGTTGCCGTCACAAGTGAGGACCCCCAAAGAATGTGATTGGGACAAAAGTCAAACTACAAACATGTATACAAGAAAATCGTAAGTGCGTGATGAGTGTACCTTGCACAATTGGCTCTGCGAACTTGACAGCCTTCCTGCCCTCGACCATTGGCTGCGCCATCATTGCGGGCATGCCTCCTGGGAAAGCAAAGGCAACTGGTATAGGATCGTGCACCACCGGTTGATCTTGACTGACGCCGAGGCTGAAGCTCGGTGGGGTAAAGGCCATTGGGTGCCTCTCATTCCTACTGGCCGGACCACGAACGACTTTCGGGGCAGAATCCAAGGGTGAAAGATCGACAAACATATCTGAATCGGCCGCTACAAAATGATCGGCCTTATTTGCAGGGCGGGGCGTGTTGTCAGCGGTCTCAGCCGCAGCTTTCATGACAATCTTCTTGTTTGGACTTTAGGGGACACCGACATTGACTGGGAGCCTGGAAGTGCGCAGATTTATGCTGGGGATTTCCGCTGCGGGTGAAGGCGCAGTCTACTCCGGGCGTTCCTCTGCGTCACTCGTGCCCGGCTTGACACCTGCATCAGTTGTGCTCCGGTCTTGCGGTTTCTCCATCACATTGATTTTTGCAGGTGGCGGGAACAGTGTGGACGCAGGAACATAACCAGATTCATCTCTCCTGCTCCTAGCTACAGCCGGAGCGTTGGGTATGTCTGTTGATTGCTTGCGGGGGCTACGACGCCTAGGTGGAAGACCAGCACGCGGAACGGTCGCCTTAGCAGTATCTCCACCGACAGGAGCTGGAGCTGTTGTGCCAGGATTCTCATCTATAGATGGCATATCCTTGTGAAGTGCCGCCTCAGCCGCTTCTGTCATGGACACAGGTGAGACACCAGGCACGCGCTTGGAATCAGTGTCAGATGAGCGGGAATCTTCCTTGCCTAGGTTGGTCTCGGGAGCATCCACTTCGACGCTTGCTGATGGGGTGGCATAGCTCACAGCAGCATACTTCATTGCCAGAAGAGTTGGCAATATTTCAGCTGTCCTGGCGGATACCGACTCGTCACTCCCCGATGTACGGATGCCTGTTGTTCTAGCCTGCACATCTGCAGCCGGCGGAGATGGTCGGCCACTTGCATCAGAGTTAGTGGGAGCAGTTGACGGTGCAGCAGTAGTATTGTCGCCTGGCGCCTCATGTACATCTGAGTTGCCACCTGTTGACAACTTTGAATGCAGGCGTTCGAGTGGGTCTCTACTGATATGCTTGGCCCCGCGCGTAGTAGTCTTCTTCACCCTACAAAGGAAAAAAAGCACGTGAAAAATGGTATGAAAAAAATGGACAAAAAAATATGTTTGCAATGATAGAAGCATTAAAAAACTAAAAACAAGTGGAAAAAGCTGGTAGTTGCCATGTAAGGGGGTCATGAGTTGCCATGTGCCATAGTTAGCAGTTGCCATACAACAACAGTTATCAAAGTTAGGCAAATTGAAAGGAATGATAGAAATGTCTGATCTATGAGGAATGCAATTTCAAAATTAGGTGGGGGATGAACTCTCAGAAGAAAATGGTAAAAAAAAAAGATGACAGTTGCCATTAGGTACAGAAATAGTTGCCATTTGGCCTAGATGCCAGTTGCCATGTAAAGATAATAGGAGTTGCCACACATTTAAAAAATGAAGGAAGAAATCATTTGGAAAAACAGCAGTTGCCTCGTGGGGGATGATAACAGAAGAACATGTGACAAAGCAGACCAGTTGCATTGAAAAATCAAGAAAAAAACCGCTATCTCAAATGAAAAGCACATGGAGAAACCTACTTCTTGACTGCCTTCCTCAGGTCAGGCAACACGACAGGATCCCCGGTGTTGGTCGTCGTCGTACGAGCAGAAGACCTGGTGGAAGGGATGTCACCGGCAATGGGGGCACCTTTGTTCAAGCGAGTAGAAACACGGGTTGGCGTTGGCGCCTGTTTCTTCGTAGCTGCTCGTCCACCAGCGGTCGGCTCACTGCACGCAACAGATGGAAGGAAAAAAGAAGGTGGCAATTGTCAGACAACAAACTAATTGCCGCGCTTGACAAAAAACAAGTGCAAAAGAAATGGATGAGATTGTTCCAAAGAAAAGATACACAGCAGAAAACTAAAATTGAGAGTCGAACCTCTTCCTGGCAGCTACGGGATCGATCCTAGACCTCTTGCCAGCAGAACCCTGCCCAACATCCTCTGGAGCCCTCCCCCTCCTTGATGGCAAAACCCCCTCGCCTCTCGCAGTCGTATGTTCTTTCACTTTCTCCGGTGGGTGGGCACCTGTTGCATCCTTGCCCTTGTTGCCGCATGTGCGAACTTCAGCGTGTTCATCGTCGTCGGTGTCATCGTCGTCGTCCTTGCTGAGGCCAGCGTCTCCATCCACATCATCCTGTGTGTCACCGGGCTCTTGGGAGCTGTTGTAGTCATACCGGCCACGGCAACCGGTTGGCCGATGTGTACGTTCTGGGACAAATGAAGTGAACTGCCTCGCAAACGCGTCGCTGTCAGAGGCACTGAGGGACGTCCACCCCTCAACCAACTTCCCGAGCAGGCCGGTCATTCTGGATGCAAACTGCCCAATTAGATGCTCCATTGGTGCCCTCGCCTGTGCACGAAAACAAGAAGCATCAACAAAACAACACCCGTACTGCATTCGCTTCCACGACATCAACATGTAATCCACGGCAAACCGTAGATGTGGACATTTTGATTACCTCAGAAGGGCAAGACGGAGCTGAGTGCACGTCCATCCACTTTTCAAATTTTTGAGGCCCCCCAAACACGCTGTAGTCTATAGCAGGCTTGGACATCAGCTATGAAAAACAAAAAAGAAATTGTAAGCATGCCTTATAAACCACGGACGGTTGCATCATGTCAAATTTGTAAGCATGCCGTGTGAAAAAGACATAAACAAAAACTAACCTGTAGTTTTCCATATGTGCCATCAGTTGCCCTGTCTGCGGCAAGCACAGCCTTGACAGCGTTGATGGTCCACGCAGAAACAGCAAACTTGTGAGTAGGCGGCGGGCCTCCTATCCCGGTGAAATCCACGATGGACAGATCAAGAGAGTCGACATACATGAGCTGATTTAAAACAATTTTGCAAAGAAAAGAAAATATCAGTTGCCATCGTGGCTAATTTATAGTTCAGAAAAAAAGCAGGATAATGTATGATCCAACGATAATATGTATGTGTTAGTTGCCATCAAAGTGTGATGGCAGTTGTCATCCTACTGTGATAGCAGTTGCCATGCTAATATGAAGGTAGTTGCCACATTGTCAGTATGACAGTTGCCACGTTGTCATTATGGCAGTTGCCACATTGTCACTATGGCAGTTGCCATCTTGTTATGACCAGATTGTCATGCATGAAATAAAAGTACGTTATAAACAAAGAGTTCACACAGAGATCTGGTGAAAATAAATACCATTAAGTGCAGACGACAACCCTTCCGGTACATCTTGTTTTTCAAAGCATCGTGGAGAAAGTCGGCAATAAACTTACACCAGTTCATACTCTTCACATTTTTCAGATTCGCCTGCACCACACAAAATTTCAGGGCAAAAAAGTTTGCCGCGTCAGAAATCAAAACGGAAGAAACGCAACGAAAACACTGGCAGTAGCAAGCATGGATCATTCACCAGGATGGGGAAACATTTGTTGCTTGGGCGAAGAGAAGTGATCGACGCGAAAACAGCTGAGATGAGGTACATGAGTAGCTTCATCTTGAAAACTTCTCCGTGCGTTGTCATGTCCTGCAGAGAATCTGCCAGTACAGACGTGTTCGACATTGCCTCCAACCCAGGAAACAAACGGGCGAACAGCTCTTCCTCGATCTCATTATTAACCTCGTACGGGACTTTGATATGTCCCCGAGGCACACCCAAAGTGCAGAACACGGATTCCTCATTCAATGGAAGTCTTCCCCGTCCCGGGATCACGAATTCCCTGGAGGCGGGATCGTATATCTCACCAAGCCAGTCGCATACCGGGTTGACAAGGTTTGTACACCGGACATCCATCAGAACCTGCATACCCATCTCAGCAGCAGCTCCCTTTTGATCGTCAGTGAATTTGTCAATCAACACGGTCAGACGTTCCTGGGAGGCTCTGTTGCAAATACGTTTCTTCTTCTGCAAAAAACAAACACAAAAGTGTTGAGCTGTTGCCATGTTTTTGCAATGTGATGAAAATTTAGTTCATGATGGACGACTATAAAAAAGATCTAGCTGCCAACAAATAACATAAATCAGGAGGAGGGGGGCGGGTGTGCGGACAGTTACCTCATCGCCCTCTTTTCTCCGTCCAGTTGCCTGGTTACGTTGAGGTGGATCCATGAAATCATCATCATCACTTTGATGATCGCCACGAGCCATTATGCTGATGTAGGAACAGACCAAATTGTTAATGGCGAAAATGTAAAATGCAATGGGTAAGCAGTTGCCACCTAACAGAAAAATATTAACTATTTGAATGCAAATGTGGTTGCCATACTATGCAGCCAGTTTGCCACACTGTCATATCTGTATTGTGGCAACAGACATTGTGTTCACATACTGTATTGCAACATGATTATACAAAATCCAAAGTGGCAAACACGCCAACTCGATGTGCACATTAGTTCCGTCCAGTGCTACCGATTGTGGCAACTATCAAATTTTGGAAACTGTCGCAAATAATTCAGAAAAAAACAAGTCTCACAAATGAAAAAGAATGTTTGAGGTTACTATTATGTAAATTCAGTAAAAAATCAGTTTGCCTCGTTCAAGAGCGTGTATGTGGCAACTATCTCATTCATTCAGTAAATTTTAGTTGCCCCCCTTGTGTGTGAGCTTGAACACATTTGTGGCAACTATGACAGTCAGTTTCAGAAAATATGTTGCCGCAGAAGAGAACACATTTGTGGCAACTGCCACATTTGTTCATGTAGTTTAGTTGCCACACACCTGTTCACGTTCGGTCATACTGTCATAGTTGCCACATTCAGAAAGCATATTTTTTCTGGTTACTTATCGTACAAGTTCAGCAGAACTAAAATTTGCCACATGGGAAGAGCATGCGTGTGGCAACTGCCACAGGAGTTCAATGAAATTAGTTGCCACCTCGTTTTGGGGTGGCAACTATGACAGTCATTTTCGGAAATCTGTTGCCACATGGGAGAACACGTTTGTGGCAACTACCACGTTTCTTCAGGTAGTTTAGTTGCCGCACATTTGTTCACGTTCAATCATACTGCCAATTTCGCCACAGTCTGCAGTTTCAACCCCAAAACTAGACTAGATCTAGGTTTCAATGGCAACTGCTTCAACCTCAAAATCACCCTTACAATTCTCGCGCGAAATGGCTGCAACCCCAAATTTCGAACCAATCCGCACCAAAACAACCCGGCGGACAACTCTCAAAATCCAAATGCAAGACTAATGCGTTGCCTACGAGCGGGCATAGCCTCACCGACGATGCCGCCGCAGCGGCGGCGACGAAACTGCCCACTCCCACGAAGCAACGGCAGGCACACAACTATGGCGCACCGCCGCAGCGGCGGGAACGCCGGCGCACCGCCGAATCGCCGGAATTTCTAGGAATGGATCTAGAAATCGAACAGGGAGGAAAGAGGGGAACAAAATCAGGGAGGGTATGTGATAGATGAATCGAGCATTACCTTCGACCCGCACGCGTTCCGGCGATGCTGCTCCGCTCCGACGAGCACCACCAACGCCCGCGAACACCGTCGACTGTCCCGCCTCCGCCGTCGCCTTCTCCCCTCGCCTTCTCCTCCAGTGGACTGTAATGTGAGTGGGTTGTGCCAGTAAATGCGACGCGGGGGAGAGTGAATGGAACCGTGAGGGAGAGGGTGGAGGGGTGTGCGACGTGTTTGACGTCAACTGCGGTCGGACCGTGGCGTGCGGGCGCATGGCGGTTCCACCGCACGCCTCTCAGTGGCAACCGCTGACCGCGGGATGGCAACTACCGTGCGGGCGAACCCACTCGCACACCGCACACTAGCATCGTCCAACGTGGCGCCGAAAACCAGCCCTTTTGCTCCAAGATTCGTGCAAAACGAAACCAACGGCGATGCTTGCGTGTGGACGGAGTGGTGAACGCCCACACGTGTGGGCGTTAACATTTCCGTTTTTTTATGTCTATTATTGTGATGGTCACTGTATGGGCGATGCTTCCGAAATATAAGTGAACTATGTTTTTAATGTTCTTGTCGACTTTCTCGGTTCTTTAAAAAAAAATCTTAATTCAAACTTTGTAAACTTTGATCATGTTTACAGAAAAAATTGGATCTTCCAAGAAATTAGGCTTTCGTGCTCACTGCACGGCAGCCAGTCAGTGGGACATTGATGTCAAAGGTTAAGACATTGGGAGGGATGTACAGTTGGTACGATATGCATGTATTTATGTTTTTCAGATTTTGGTGGGTGCATTTTTCTTACATGAAGTTCACGATGCCGAACTTATTAGCACGGCATGATGTCTCTGAATTTGAGGCTGCTTTTCTCTTAAGCAGCCTCTGAATTATTATTGCTCTATTTTTTTCCTTTAACAGAGTAAATTATTGCTGCTTCGATCATACACATGGTATTTCTAATGACATTCATATGATGATAACTTCGTTGCTGTTTCTGTGTGGTCTTTGGAGTGTTTTTCCTACTAGAAACCTAGGTGCACAGATGTTCTGTTGTGTTTTTTAGCTGATGTTTGGTAATTTACTAGTCACAGTTTTTTTTTTCAGCATACATTAGCCCCTGCTTCACTTTTTATTTTGAGCAACTGGAGAATCTTGTCGATTAACCCTCCGTGGGAGCCAAAATGCAAATATGCATGTACCCACATCAAGTACAGTGGCTGCCTCAACTATTATAGGTGTAAAAATTTAATTTTCTATGCTCATGAGAGAGCTCAACCCGCTGAAATGTTCATGCTCCTAGTCCATCTCCTTCAAAATAGCCATAAAGTTAGAGTGAAAGTTGAGCGTAGTATTTGCCTCAGGATCCTGGGCCTCGGCCTGAACGCGCACAGAAGCCCGCTTCGAGTATTAATTAGTATCTCTTGGGATCTTATGTATGTAGAGGGGCTCAATCCATGACGAATAATTACAAAGTTTGCTGTATTTTCTTCTTGTTCTTCAGAAAACCACTCAAGAGCTGGTTCTTTAGCTGACTGATTACTCTTAATTAATTCTGCTTCAAACACGTCCCATCTGCTGGAAGGGGCAGTGCAATTTAACCTTGGTTTGATTAATTCCTAACATAGTTGATTAATCTTATATGACTTGATTGATTAATTGCATATCAATGGGGATGTAGCTCAATTGGTAGAGCGCTTATCAAAGCTAGTAAGAGGCAGGGGGATCGATACCTCCCATCTCCAATTTTACTTATTTTTCCTTTTTCATATATCACTTTTCGTAGAGAAATATATTGCTTTTTTTAATTTCTAATAAAAAACTAGACCTGAGAGATTTTGATGCTTCAGGCTTTCTTGGGCCTTTGTTGGGCTGGGAGGTAGAAGCCCAGCCCAATATGAGCCGAGGGTCATTTGGAGCGGAGCCCATTTCAGCAATGAAGAATAATTCAAAAATGGCAGAATTTTCTACGCCAAGAAACCACGCAAGAGTTAGTTCATCATGGCAGTCTATATTGCATTGGGAATAATTGTTACATCGTTTGCAAGTACACTTGCCAAGAAATCAAGCGGATCCACAATCTAATAAATGTTATGTGCATCCACTACATGGCTAGCTAGAGTATACACAACCATATTAGCTTCCCTAGGACAATGACTAAAGCAAATATGATCGAAATTGCGACATAAAAAGGTTCAGTCTTCATAAATTGCTGCCACTGGACCAATGGAATCCCTTCCATGTTGCATCACATCCACCACTTCCATGCTGTCATATTCCACCAGAATTTTTTTGCATCCATATTGTCCAGCCAATAACAGACCGTTGAGGAGCCGAGGGTCATTTGGAGCGGAGCCCATTTCAGCAATGAAGAATAATTCAAAAATGGCAGAATTTTCTACGCCAAGAAACCACGCAAGAGTTAGTTCATCATGGCAGTCTATATTGCATTGGGAATAATTGTTACATCGTTTGCAAGTACACTTGCCAAGAAATCAAGCGGATCCACAATCTAATAAATGTTATGTGCATCCACTACATGGCTAGCTAGAGTATACACAACCATATTAGCTTCCCTAGGACAATGACTAAAGCAAATATGATCGAAATTGCGACATAAAAAGGTTCAGTCTTCATAAATTGCTGCCACTGGACCAATGGAATCCCTTCCATGTTGCATCACATCCACCACTTCCATGCTGTCATATTCCACCAGAATTTTTTTGCATCCATATTGTCCAGCCAATAACAGACCGTTGAGGAGCATGAGCTTAGGCGATTGTAGCATCGTGGATGTAGGTGATTTCACTACAGCTAGCCGTAAACAAAAGACCTCGGTCATCGCCATTCCTCCACAGCCCGAATCCTCATGGAAAGAAGAATCTACGTTGAGTTTGATAAACCCTTGTCTCGATCTTACCCAACTATGCCTCCAAATACTTGTTGATTTCTTTTTCTTTGCCCTTACATAGTTTTTCACCACAGCTGGAATTGCTTGTGTTGTCTTGACTAGATGTTGTACATGTTCACCTTAGACCACATGCCGGTGCTCCCACCACAAATACTAGACCAAAGCGGCAATCAGCTCCGCTCTAGATAGATCGGGTAAAAGTGGGACACTCATATTCATGTCCAACAAAAGATCAAATAGAACCGAACAACCTTCACGTTCAATAGCACGTGCATCAGCGATGAATTTCTCTGCACCTAGGAATTTTGACACTTATTTTGGGCCGGAGCATTGAAAGAACTTATGCATGATGCTCTCGCAGTCATGCTGACACAAGGGGCACTGTGACATGCTCTGCATGTGGTGATTAGAAAGGACTCCCACCCAAAAGGATCTGCCAACAATTTATTTTAACCTTTGCTAGAATTTGTAATGACAATAGATTACGCCACTCACAATTAATAGAGCCACTGTGTTGCTGCGTGCGAGTGACGCGAAATATCAACACCCGAACTCAAATGCACCCCGATGAACAGTAAAAACGAAAAAATAGTTTAAAAATCAAAAAATTCTGATTTTTTTTGGTGCAAACTTTGAAAAAAAAATTATGTGCTTGCAAAAAAATAGCATAAAACAACATTCCTGGAAGTCATGTTAAAAAAACAAAATTGATGCACCAAAAATACTATTTTTGAAAGCATCTTGGAGTACTGATCTCTTTTTTTTTTTTGCCGTGGCTTCCACAAATGTTGTTTTGGGCTGAAAATTTCCATGCACTGAGAACATTTGTGAAGTTTGCACCAAAAAGTTTCAAAATTTTCTGTTTTTTTGTTTTTTTCTTCTTCAGAATTTATTGTCCATCCCGAGCTCAAATGAGCTCAGGAGTAGAAGGGTACTTTCGCATGGGATGCAACTTCCCCCCTTGTTGGTGATCCCATTCCAACTAGTATGAAGATTTGATTGAAAAAACCCTTCCTGTTAAAGAGCCTTGAAGTAAAATCTTCCAACATTCTCAAAGCTAATGGATTTTTAAAATCCGGTTTGCATCAGTGGGCCAAAAAATGTCACATTCTCAAAGCTAATGGATTTTAAAATCCGGTTGATTAACTATGAAACTTTAGTAAGAACAACATTACCAAGTCTAGTTGTGATCCTTCTCGATGGACTGCTAGGTATCCAGTGGTCGCCCCAAATATTTATTTTTGTACTATCACCAACCATCCAAATGTAGTCTTTCTTGAAAGTTTGCAAACCTGCCCAAAGACTTTGCCAAATAAAGGAGCTATCCTTCTCCAGGCTCCAGCTGACAATTGAGTAGGTCCCCATGTGAAAAATATTTTTCTCTTAACATTTTTAGCACGGAGAGATTCTGGTTCTTCTATATGGCGCCAATTAAGTTTTTTTTGGCGGGAAAACTTCTGATCTATTCATCTTCAATCATGGTAGTACACCAAACACTAGAAATAATAAAAATTACATCCAGATCCATAGACCACCTATAGCGACGACTACAAGCACTGAAGCGAGCCAAAGGCGCCACCGTCATGGCCCTCCATCGCCGGAGTCGGGCACAACTTGTTGTACTAGACAGTTGGGAAGTCATCGTGCTAAGGCCCCATAGGACCAGCGCACCGGAACAGGAACCACTGCCGATGAAGAATAACGTAGATCGGAAGGATCCAAACCGAAAACGCACGAACGTAGACGAACAACGACGAGATCCGAACAAATCCACCAAAGATAGATTAGCCGGAGACACACCTCCACATGCCCACCAACGATGCTAGACGCACCGCAGGTAACGGGTGCTAGGCGGGGAGACCTTTATTCCATCTTCACGGAGCCGCCGTCGTCTCGCCTTCCTAAGAAGGACACAAACCATTAAAAAAACTGAAAGAAATGACTAGAAACGGAGCCCTCCTGCCGACCCTTGACAGGATCCACCGCGCCCATGGCCGTAGGGCCACCGGAGATGAGGCAGACCTGCAGCAGCGCTAGTGAGAGGCAGGAACCCTAGCTTTTGTTTTGGAGGCGGCGGCTTGCTTTTGTTTTGGAGGCACCACTGTACAACATGGCCAAGTTAAAACAGTGCAAATCCCTGAACCCCATTCCACCCTGTTTCTTTGGGGTACACATCTTCCAGCACCCAAACAAATGAATATTTGGAAAGATGAATGAGCAATTACAAAAATACTTTGGCCTATAAACCATGTTTTAGATTACCTACAGTTCTGGCATGATCTCATTGTTAGTGTAAAATGAGAGTTCTAGCAAACAATGATGGAAGCAGAGCTTTGCGAGCCTTGATAAGGCGATACTTGTGGGTGTTAGGGAGTTACGTTAATACTTAGTTTCTTCGACATTCTCCTCACATCCTAAGTAGTTTTTTCACTACAATTAAACTAAAATGAATAAGCTATTAAGTAAGAGACCACGTATCTGTTTTCACGATAGATTAAATTTTGATAAGGAGCATAGAAATTTTAAGTGAGCATGTACTGCCTTGTACAAATATGTTCTACCTTGCTTATAGTTTGTAGAGAAAATAAGGATATGTCTTTGGGCAGCGATCTTCATTGGTAAGCAGATGTATAACTTCAATAGGTCTGTCAACCTTTTTGCTCAAGGACGAGTAACATTTAAGTTTGGGGAGGTATCTTATAGTAGCATTGCACTTGAATATAAAGTTGTAGGCAATGTCACAGCGAAGCTTTTTTGGGTACAATCTTTGCTTCGTGAGTTGGAGATCTCTCAGCAACCGGCCTCTTTTTCTTTGATGTGATAGCACTAACACTGGTGCTACATACCTTTCGTCTATTCTAGTATTTCACGCACGAACAAAACACATCGAAATGGATTAACACTTCGTCGTGTTGCACAGATCAAGTCCATCTCTTCTGAAAATCAACTTGCGGACATCTTCACAAAGTCGTTATCATTACCCTTGTTTGAGGTTTGCTGGCACAATAATCTCAACCTAACCGTACATGGTTAGGTCTTGTATTTGTACATATGTACACACTGTAAATATACCCGAGACGTCATCTTAAGGGGTGTGCGGTTCCCCTCAAATTTATTCCTGGATCTATTTCAGGATTTCTGACAATGCGCCTTCAGTGGAAGGACGTTTCCGTCGACGACCAGGCGCACGGTGCCTTCGTATCTCAAGATGATATGCCGAAATATTTTCCGTCTTTCGAAGGTGCTCATAGAGGTAGGGTGTACGTGTGTGTTCATAAAGGTGAGTGTAGGCGCGTGTATATGAGCGCTTGTGTCTGTACTGATGTTAAAAAAAATTCTCTAAACCCTACGTCTTACACGTGGCATGGAGCGTTGGACGCGCTCGTGGACAGCGTTTGAGGTGGCTGATACGAGGTCGGGTCCATGACCATCAGAGACGGAGACGGTCTACCAGACGCCGCGGAATTGGAGTAGACACGGACATAGTCGAAGCGGAATACGAATCCAGTCCGGGCACCTTCGGAAATCTTAGCCGAGACGGCCTCGCGTGCGGAGGTCTTCAATATAAATAAACGGAACCCCAAAGCCCAAAGCCCCATCAACTCATCTGCGATCGAAACCCACCTCGACCAGAGATCTCGACTCGAGCACTTCCACAAGTCGATCGAAACCCTAGAGTAGAGACAGAGCGGCGGCCATGGCGATCATCTCCGAGGACATCATGCAGGAGGACGAGGCGTCGACGCAGCCGCAGCAGCAGGCGGCGGCCGTGAAGGAGAACAGCACGGAGGTGGAGAAGAAGGAGAAGGAGGAGAGCAAGGGGAGGCAGCCAAACTCCGGCAACGGCCTCGACCTGGACAACTACTCGTGGGCGCAGCAGCTACCAGAGGTGAACATCTCCGTCCCCCTCCCTGAAGGAACGAAGGCGAGGTTCGTCGTCTGCGAGATCAAGAAGGACCACCTCAAGGTCGGACTCAAGGGCCAGCCTCCCATCATCGATGTAAGTAGCATCAAACTATCAACTATGTAGACGACAGTTCATCTTGTCCTTTATGCGGTGTTAATTTGTCTCTTATAATTACCAGGGTGAGCTGCACAAACCAGTCAAGGTCGAGGACTGCTTCTGGAGCATCGAGGACGGGAGCTTGATGTCCATACTGCTGACAAAGCGTAATCAGAGCGACTGGTGGAAATCCCTGATCAAAGGCGATCCGGAGATTGACACCCAGCGTGCCGAGCCGGAGAGCAGCAAGCTCTCGGATCTGGACCCCGAGACGAGGCAGACCGTGGAGAAGATGATGTTTGACCAGCGGCAGAAGCAGATGAGCCTGCCCACCAGCGAAGAGATGCAGAACCAGGATATGCTCAAGAAACTCAAGTCCCAGTACCCCGACATGGACTTCTCCGGGATGAAGATGCCTTCTTAAGATTGTCTCTTAGCTGGAGCCCGGATAATGCGGAAGATTTTTAGATGGAGAAATCGCTTCTACCTTAATTAGTATAGTTTCTATTTGGGTGTCTTAGTATTTTAGTGTCTGTTTATGCGTCTACGTATCTTTCGCACTTTGCTATTTGGATGACTTTGGTTTATAGTGTCTTATGGTTTTGTGGCAACAGTTTTACCGAGGCTTCGGAAGTTAACTAGTGACGTTTGAGTAGTCCTTCTATGTCGAAATATAGCGCATATTAATTTTGTCTTACAAAGAAGTGGATCTTATGTTTGGCTCATGAGCTGCTCACACAGCAGCCAATCAGTGTGATATCGATCCCAAAGGTTCAGACTTCGGGATGTACCCTTTAAGAAGTCCACAGTTTGGTTTACATAGAAAGTGTTCAGTCAACAAGAACCTGGATGTTGCTATGGCAAGGCTGCACCAACAATGAATTCATGATACGATATGCACATATTATGTTTTTCAGATTTTAGCAGACACATGAAAGAAACGTCATGATGTATTTGAGCACAGCTCAACTATTTGAGGTTGTTTTGTTCGTAATCGGTCTATGAATTAATAGTGCTCTTTTCTTTTAACAGACTAAATAATTGTTGCTGGTTCGATCATAAAGCGCAATATTTCTGAACTTAAGTGGATGTTTCAGTTCCTTTGGAGTACTTTTTTCTACTGAAACAAACCGGTGTAGCATCTGTGGTTTAATTTTTTGTAGTGAAAACATGCACTGATATCTCTTATCTTTTTTAATTCGGTAATTTTACTGAATCCATTGGCCGGTGCTTCACTTTTGTTTTGAGCAACCGATGCCTTTTACTGATTAGGCCCCCATTATGCACAATTGTAACTAATAAGCCCGTCAGGCGGCGGTTGGAAGTGGAAGGTGGACAGGTTTACGGAGATGAGGTCGAAGTTTGGCTCCCTACCAACACTCCGGCCGACGCTGGTGAGGTGGTTTGCGTCAGCTCGGGCGGCGTAAGTACGTTGTGCTTGCCGCCAAGGTTGGGGGCTCGCAGCTGCGGCGGCGAAGGAGTTTTTTTTTTACACCGGCAAAATACCTGGGAGAAAACGGTGAGTGGAGGTTTGTTTTCAAAACAGGTCGGCGTCAAGGTGAGTCGGGAGCGGAGATCCATAACCCGGAAAAAATATAACTAAAGCGTGTGTCGCTCCACGCAACGGACAAAATGCTGCTGCTGCGCGTTGAGGTTCCTGACAGTGATCGAACGGGGCCAAATGAAAATTAGTCGACAGATTTTTACCAAATCTGTAGATATAAAATCAGAAAGAATATGACTATTTCAAGATAGCCGAAAATATCAACATTGTCTCTGGTTTTCACATTCGAAATTGCTTCACACACGATAGTTGATGCACGATCGGCGAACGACACTTGCTCCCCAACAGCGCTAGCATCAGCTAAGGAAAAAACAATTGCTTCCTGCGTTCACAGGCAGCTGCCAAGTAAGATCGTGCAAGAGTCGGCCACAAATATGTCGTCTGTATAGCAGCGCCGTTTCACATTTAACTTCAACTCTTTGCCTATTTTGTTTCCAAATTTATGTCCTCGTGTATCTTTTTTCCTCAAATCACACGGCAGCTAAGGATGATATTACCAAGGATATAACATCCACTTGACAAATAATAATTCAGTTTCATAGGTATGACCACTGACCACGTAGGCTTTTCCTTAAGAATATAACGATGTTTCGACTTCAGAATAATTGCAGTGATTACGACGACATAGAAAAAGCAGCGCTGAAACATAGACATACGAAGTCTAAAAAAACAAGATTAGTATTACTAGCATTACTGTGCTTGCATCAATTCGGGCGGCGTAAGTGCACTGTGCTTGCCGCCAAGGTTGGGGGCTCACAGTGGCGGCGGCGAAGGAGTGATTTTTTCTACACCAACGGAATACCTGGGAGAAAACAGTGAGTCGGCGTCAAGACCAGGTGGGTCGGGAGCGGAGACCCGTAACCCGAACCGCTCCATGCAACGGACAAATGCTACTGCTGTGCGCTGAGGTTCGTGACAATGATCGAACAGTCACAAAATTTGATCTGAAGATATAAAATCGGAAACAATATGGCTATTTCAAGATAGCTGAAAATATCAACATTGTCTCTGGTCTTAAAATTTGCCTTCAACTTTTCAATATTTTGCCTATTTTGGTTCCAAATTTATGTCATCATGTATCATTTTTCCTATCTCAAATCACACGGCAGCTAAGGATGATATTACCAAGCATATAACATCCACTTGACAGATAATAATTTAGTTTCATAGGTGGTGAGCACTGATCACGATAGGCTATTTCTATATAATAAAAGATGTTTCGACTTCAGAATAATTACAGCGATTACGATGACATAGAAAAAGCAGCGCTGAAACGTAGATATACGAAGTCTAAAAAAAACAAGATTAATACTACTAGCATTACTTCAACGCAACATTGTCTCGATGCTACTATTTTCTACTCAAAAGCTCACTGGTTCTCATTGCGGATCTCCGCCTCCTCCTCGGGTGTGAAGTCATTCTTGATGTTAAAAGTCTTGCGGATCTCCTCCGGGGTCTTGCCCTTGATCATGTCCGCAACGGTCTGGCAAGTAAGGTCGAGCAATCCCTTGATGTTGAGGTAGTTTGCAGCCAGGATGAGGTCAAAGAGGGTGGCCTGGTCGACCTTGACGAACTCGGCGTCAAAGCTCTTGAGGTCCTCGGCGGGGGCAGTAGAGGTGGAGGAGTTTGCGTCGGCGGCGCCAGAGTCAGCCGGATTGGTGCTGGCCTGGACGTGCTTCTTGCAGTACTCGATGACCTTGGCGAGGATCTTGGAGTCGACGTTGGGAAGCGGGATCCCGTTGTCGGCGCAGTCGTCCTCGATCATGTGGCGGATGGTCTGCGACTCCATGGCGACCGCCTCCTCGACCTGAAAACCCTAGCCATCCGAGCTCTTGAGCAGGATCATCTTCTTCTCGCCTTCCTCGGCCGCCATCGATGGGAGGCGAAACGAAACGCCTACTAGCGAGAAGACGCGGCGGCGGAGAGCTTCTTTGCGTAGGGTACGTACGTGTTGGATTGAACGCCTAGGGTTGGAACCGGCCGGGGGAATTTATTGGGCCGGTGAGGCACTCGATCGGGGTCGGTCCTCCTCGTGTCGTATTCATCTTCTTCGCCAGGGAGTAGTGGTGGTTTCCGTTTCCGTTTCCTTAATTTGTGGTGGAAACCGGCCGGTCCGATGGCGCGTCGAGGCAGGTTTCACGCACGCACGTTGTTGCCAAGGCAGATTTCCTTTTTCTTTTTTGACTTGTGCGAAGGCAGACTTTAAGCACGTCGTGCCGCTGCTTGTTCCTCGCAACACTGGCTTTTAACCGCTTATTAAAGCATGTCTTGGTGCTCACATTTTTCTAAATTATTTCATTATTTTCGGCCATACGCGTTTAGTAGGAAAAGACGTCCCCATTGACTGCAAGGCCCCTATGATGACTTCGTAAATCTTAAGATGATATGCCAGCTCGTAAAGTCTCTCGGAGGTGCTCATAGGAATAGGATGTGTGTGTCCATAGGGATGAGCGTACGCCCGTATATATAAGTGCTTGCATCTGTACTGTGTTAAAAAAACACGTCCTTTTTCACCCTAGATCGATCTCTTTTGAGTCGCGCCGCCGGCCTTCTTTTTTTCCTCGCCCCGCATCGCATCTCTCTCCCTCCTTTGTTTTTCCCTCAACGCAACTAATAAATATCTAACTAATAAGGAAAACGCTTGGAGTCGGCGACATACTTAGCCACATCTCTTTCCGTTTTTGCAGCAAACGGCCCCGCTAGAAGCTACAACCAGTGTTGGGGAAGCTGGAACCGGCCTGGATTTTTGCTACCACCAGGCAATGGAGAGCGTGACCCGTGATGACAACGCCACAATTTTTACTGCAACGGGCAACGGGGAAAGCTACCACCGGCTCCCGGATTTGCTACAACTAGGAAGACGATGAAGTGTGGCCGACAACGACAGGCTGCAAATTTGTTGCAACCGGCGGCGGGAAAGCTACCACCGGCGACCGAATTTGCTGCAACCGGCGAGCGGTGGTGCGACGAGTGGCGACATGGGTGACCACGGCGACCAGGATTTTACTAAAAGCGGTGTTGTTTTTGCTACCACCGCGGTGGCCTCATGCCGCAAGCGGTGTGGCGACGGCCCTATCAGAGATGAGAGGCCAAGTGACGATAAGGCCAACACGTTGTACTTATTGCCCGCCCTAAAGAATCCGTTGAATCGTTCATACGCCCAAAGTCAAACGAAGCAAACATCATTTTTGACCTCAACTACATAAAATGTTTACATGACAAAAGAGTTTTTAATTATCATGTGATCCACATGTAAGTCATTTCGCACAAGAAGTTTGCCATGTAAGACATTTTTACTTAATTTTTCTTATTATGTGGGACTCAAATTTTGTGCAAAAACCAAATATAAAATAAATGTATATCGTGGGGGACCCAAAGTCCGTACAGAAGAAAAAATTGAAACCACATGCAAAACATATTTTGTTTTGTTTAAGTTTATTTAGAGCATGGGCCCACATATCTGAAATGTTCCAAAACTTATTCATTGTTTATGATAGTGATGCATTGGTGCTCGGTGATATTTGCATGAATATTCAACACTAATTTCTTTCACTTCATGTGAAGAGGGAAGGAATTGGAATTTCGGAGTTAACCATTTACCATGACTTTTTTCGGTTCGTAGCTCATCCCCAAGGCAAATAGAGTTGGTGGTAAGAGTAAAAAGAACACCAAGTAGGATAGCCTCATGTGTCACAGTTGCGTTTGGATCGAGCGCTCCATGTTATCGCTAATGCAATGAAAAACAATGTCGAAAACCCTATCTGCCGAATCGACCTATTTGGCTGTTTGCCAAGTGGCTTTTCTTTTGAATAAAAAGAGAAATGTGATAATGAACCTTCTTTTTGGCCCGACTCGAATAGCTGCATGCGATAATCTCTATTTTTTGACGGACTATAAAAATTTAATCTCTATCACCACGCGTATTTCTAGTTCACATTGATGCAATGTTGATGATTCATCAACTGCATTGACTAGGACATGCCTGCTTAGTTATAATTAATTTTGGGTTACACGTGATAATTACCATGACCCCCATTGGCCCCATGCACATACGGCATGAGATGATGCCTACATGCCTCGGTGATTGTTTCCACGCATACCATCTCACGATGTCGACCGCATGACAATAAGGTCTGACATGTCCTACTCATTGCCCGCCCTAAAGAAATTGTTGAATCATCTATGGGCCCAAAGTCCAAACGAAGCAAACATCATTTTCACCCTCAACTACATGAATTGTTGACATGGCAAAACAGTTTTTAAGTATACGGGATCCGCATGCAAGTCAATTCACGCAACAAGGATTGACATGTAAGACATTTTTTAACTTAATTTTTATTGATTCTGTGGGAATCAACTTTTGCAAAAAAAAACAAATATAGAGCAAATGTATATTTTGACGGAGCCAAAGTCAGTGTAAAACATAAATATAAAACACATGCAATACATTTTTGTTTTTTAAGCTTATTTATATCATGGGCCCAAATTGTGGAAATGTTCCAAAACTTAGTCATTGCTTATGTTAGTGATGTATTGGTGCTCAGTGATATTGAACATATTTTTCATGAATACACACACAATACTTTCACCATTTCATGCGAAGAGGGAAGAAATTGGAATTTGGGAGTTTACCTTTTACCATGACTTCTTTCGGGTTATAGCTCAACCCTAAAGCCAATAGAGTTGGCGGTGACAGTAAAAAGAACACCAAACAGGATAACCTCATGTGGCACAATTGCGTTCGGATCGAGTGCTTCATGTTGTCTAGATTTGTTTTCCAGTTTTGTATAATAATCGATCAAGAAAACTTAGGGCAAAGCGGTAAATACTTTGACAGATTTAACTGGGTGTGATCCGCGTGACGTTAGGTTTGTGCTGGAGGTCAACCTCTCCGTCCCCGTTCCTCCATAAACAAAGGCGGGGTATATTGTCTGCGAGATCAAGAAGGACCATCTCAAGGTCGGGTTCAAGGGCCAGTCTCTGATCATCGATGTAAGTAGCATCATACAATCAACTATGTACACAACATTTCACCTTGTCCTTTATGTCTAAAAAATCTCTTGCTGATGCAATATTAATTTGTCTCTTACTAGGATGAGCTGCACAAGCCAGTTAAGGTCGAAGACAGCTTTTGGAGCATCGAGGACGAGAGGTTGTTGTTCATACTACTGAACAAGCGTAATCGTAGCGAGTGGTGGAAGTCTGTGATCAATGGTGATCAGGAGATTGACATCCAGCGTGCCGAACCTGAGAGCAACACGCTCTCCGATATGGACCCCGAGACCAGGCAGACCGTGGAGAAGATGATGTTCAACCAGCGGCAGAAACAGATGGGTTTGCCCACGAGCGAGGAGATGCAGAACCAATACATGCTCAAGAAACTCATGTCCTAGTACCCGGACATGGACTTCTCAGGGACGAAGATGCCTTCTTAAGATTTTCTCTTAGCTGGAGCATGGAGGATCTAAGGTGATAATGCAGAAGATTTTAGCGGAGCGGCTGCACGCGTGCAAAAAATGCAATTTTTCCAGCGCGACGCTAATATCGCGCGTCTGTTGGAGATGCTCTTATAGAGAAAGTATTCGGTCAACAAGAAGCTGGATGTTGCTATAGCATGGCTGTACCAATAATGATACGATATGCGCGAATTATGTTTTCAGACTTTTAGCAGACGCACGAAAGAAACGTCATGATATCTTTGAGCACAGCTCTATTGAGTCTGAATTTGTGGTTGTTTTGCTCGTAAGCGGCCTCTGACTTAACATTGCTCTTTTCTTTAACAGGCTGAATAATTTTTGCTGCTTCGATCATACGGTACAATATTTGTAATGATATTATGATGACTTGAGTGGATGTCCTAGTTTTGGCCTTTGAAGCACTTTTCTCTACTGAAACAAACTGGTGTAGTATCTGCGGGTTTAATATTTTGTAGTGAAAACGTGCACTGATGTTCTGTTATGTTTTTTTATTCGGTAATTTTATTGTCACACTTTTTCTTTTCAAAATCAACTGGCCACTAGTTCACTTTTTTTTTTGGAGCAACCAGTGACTTTTACCGATTAGGCACCGATTGGGAGCAGTGTAAACTAATACGCCCGTGAGGCAACGCGGCCGGCGGACGGAAGGTGGACAGGATCATGGAGATGAGCTCGAAGCTCGGCTCCCTCGGCCAGCAGACCAACATTCCCGCCAACGCGTATCGGTGAGGTGCGCTGTGCGGCCGCGGCGGCGAAGGAGTGGATTTTTACACCGACAGAATACCTGGGAGAAAACGGTGAGTGAAGGTGTGTTTCAAAACTGGTGGAATACAAGCGTGAGAAATCGGCAAAAATCTTAGAGGGTGTTTGTTTCCAGGGACTTATTGGCTTAGGGACTTAAAAAAGTCCCTATAAGTTTCATCTAAACCAAACAGGAGGGACTTATAGGAACTTAAAGTGGGCATTTGAAACTTATGAAATAAGACTCTCAAGGAGAGACTTATAGGGACTTATAGTTGTAATATGGTCTTATAGGGACTTATAAGTCCCAGGAACCAAACAGGTAGAGACTTTTTAGGAACTTGGGACTTATAAGTTGGGACTAAAAAAAGTCCTAGGACTTATGAACCAAACAGGGGCAATCCCTATTTGGCGCCTGTTATTACTGTTTCTGCAAACCGGCGCCTGCAGCGCACCCACCTCTGCCGCCACTGGGCCGGCCCATGTACATGCTTCATTCTGTTTATGAAAGAACAAAAAATATGCGCCACCACGAGAGTTCAAACTCGCGACCTCCTCCTTCTACGCCAAGAGTGCAACCACTAAGCCAGCAACCGACTCGTGTTTCAAACCTTCTTTCCTTCATTTTAGTTCCCTATTCAGTTGCGGGGCTCCTCCGGTTTTGGGAAGTTCTAGAAGCTTCCTGAACTGGTTTTTTCGGTTCGCTGGTCATTTTATGATGCGGTTTTATTCGGGTTTTCTCTTGTTCTTTTTTGTTTTTGAAATGCGTGTTTTTTCTTCTAAATTCATGTTTTTAAGAAAAATCAATGATTTTTTATTTTTTTTATCTTTTTCTAAAAAACTGATGAACTTTTTTCGAAATATCATGTACATTTTTAAAATCCGGTGAACACATTTCAAAATCGATGATTATTTTTTCAAATTTGGTGAACTCTTTTTCAAAATTGATGAAGTTTTTCAAATTCCATGGATTTTTTTTCAAAATCGATCAACTTTTTCAAATTCGATGGATTTTTTTTCAAAATCGATGAACTTTTTTCAAATTTGGTGAACTCTTTTTCAAAATTGATGAAGTTTTTTTCAAATTTGATGAACTTTTTTTCAAATTCAACAAACTATTTTCAAATTTGATGAACTTTTTCCATATTTGATGATTTTTTAAAAAAATCAATGAACTTTTTAAAAATTTGATGAACTTCTTTCAAATTCGATGAACTTTCTTCAAATTTATGAACTTTTTTGAAAACTTCAAGCACATTTTCGATTTCATGAAGTTTTAAACAGTAATTCTCTTTAAAAAATTCCAATTTCTTTGAACCTTTTTTTGAAATTCGTGGCTGTTTCAATATTTTTAGAACTCTTTTCTAATTTATTTATTTATTCGAAATACTTTATTCTGTGTATATATAATATATGTTAACTGAAGAAAAGGTCAAATAGCACTAGTTACTAGTTGTAGTCAACGATCATGTCACAACCTAGCGGTTAAGAGCTACTAATTTCAACGCGTGCGTGCTGAGATCGAATTCTACTACTTCTACAATTGCAGTAGTTTCAGGATAAAAATCATTTAAATTTTTTTTCGCGGTATGGTTGCTGCGATTATTGGGCCGGCCCAGCAGCGCGGCGCATGGGCACCAGTTGTAATAATGGGCGCTGAAGGCGCTGTACAGGAGGTCCCAAAACTTTACCACCCCCCTCCGCCCAAAGAAACGATGATCCAGGCGGGCCGTCAAGTACAATCGTTTTCTTTTCCGGAGGTTTTAGAGCATACTTGGTTTGGTGCCAAAAATTGGCATATGCCGCCAATTTTTGGCACTGTGTCAAATATTGGCTACTACTTGGTTGGTTGCCGAGTTGTCTTACCTATCCCATATAAAGTTGTCAATAGCATGTACCCCCCACGTACCTCAGATATGTATGGCTCGGCCCATTAAGAATTCTTTTTCTCCACCCATTTTGGAAAGGTTCTAGAACCTTCCCTCAACTAATTGCTCTCTCTTTTCCTTTCCTTTTTCTCCTATTTTTCCTTTTTCTTTTATGTTTTTTCTTGTTTCATTTTTCATTTTTTCTGTTTTATTTCTTATAAGTTTTATCTATTTCATAAATTTGTAAACTTTTTAAAATAATACCTAATTTTGAATTCATGGATTTTTTTAATCATGAAAATTTTCAAAATTTTGAACGTGTTTCATAAATTATCAACATTGTTTGAATTGAAGAACATTTTTTTAAAATCTGTGAACAATTGTTAGAACTCATGAACAGTTTTTGGAAGTCATGAACAATTTATGAATTCTTCATATTTTTTTGGAATTCACAAACAGTTCTTTAAAATTCATGACCATTATTTTAACATGTGAACTTTTCGAAATTACTGACATTTTTCAAACTCACAGAAAATTGAACTTCATGAACATTTTTGAAAAGTCGTGAATATTTTTCAAACTCACAAACAGTTTTTTGAAATCCATGCACACTTTGTTGAATTTGTGATTTAAAAAAATGCATGAACATGTTTTTAATTCAAGAATATTTATTGAACTTGTGAACATTATTTGAATTCACGAACATTTTGAAAATTCATGAACAATTTTTGAATCCACTAACTTTTTAAAAGTTTGTGAGGATTTTTTAAATTCAAAACTTTTTTGAGATCCCAAACAATTTTAACAGAAGCAAAAAGAAAAAGGAAAAAAATAAGGGCGTCCCACCCCCTGTATGGGCCGGCCCAAAAGCATCGTAGGTGGCCCGGAGGTTCGTGCTGCCACGCTTCCCCCCGCATAGGTCGCTGAATAGGAGCTCCCTTGAAAGAAGTTTTTGAAGATGCACCGTTTTATTGTTGAAAGGGGAGTTGTTGAAGCAGTTTTTTTACCCAACTTTCCCGATAACAATATTTTACTGGGGAAAGAGGAATTCTTTTAGAACTGAAAGAGGAGCTTTTGAAGATGCTCAAACTACAGTTAAGTATCATATTTGCCTCGGGATCTTGAACGCCCACAGAGGCCCGCATCGAGTATTTTATATGTAGCGGGGCTCAACCCAAGACGAGCCATACCTTATTAGAGCGCAACCATTTCAGTAACCAGAGAGAATTTGAAAGTTTGAAGGGTTTTTTTTCTCTCTTTCAGGATACCTTTCAAGAGTTGGTTCTGTAGCTGAGTCGCTACTTTTCTTAATTAATGATGCATAAAACACGTCCCATCTGCTGGAATGGGTAGTGGGATTTACCCTTAGTTTGATTAATTACTAATCTAAACAAATAGTTCATACTTGGATGAATTAAATGAATAACAGTGAGGATGTAGCTCAAATGGTAGAGTGCTTATCAATGCTATTAAGAGGCAGGGGGTCAATACCTCCCATCTCCAATTCTACTTTGTTTTTTCTTTGTCATATCTCACTTTTTTAAGAGAAGTAATTAACTAGGCCTAGGAGATTTTGAAGTTGCATTGGCTTGTTTCTTATGCCTTTGTTAGGCTGGGAGGTAGAGGCACAGTCCATCATATATCAAGGCACTACAAGGAACACTAGAAGTACATCTAGGTCCGTGGTCCACCTAGTGACGACTACAAACAATGGAGCGAGCTGAAGGTGTTCCGCAGAATGAGCCAGAACTCAAATTTTGCAGATTGTTCATTCCAGGACATCCCTCAAAAATGCCGACCTTTTTCTTTCTCAAGAGAGCAGACTTGTGCCTCTTAACCATGTTCCACTTTGCATATTTTCTCGCTTTGAACAATCTATATATGAGCATAAAGTCGTAGAGTGAACAATGTAAAGTCAAATTGAAACCACCACGAGGGCCATCGGGAAAGAAAAGTTCAGCTAGCTGTAAGGCTGTTCGTTGGTCAAAATAAATGAATCTTTTGTTCAGGTCAACTTACGTCTGTTTCTTTTCCAACGTCAAAACCTACAAGTTGACGTAGAACACTTGCCTTTTCAAATTCATACCACATTCCTCATTAGGCATGGCAACTAAATTTGCACACAAATATAATCCTTTTTTTCCTTTAATTTGCCTCGTTCGCCATGTTTCCATGTGATTTCATGATACTATAGCGAAGACAATCTCTACTATTAAAGGGGGATCGAACGTCGTGATGGTTCGACCCTCGTTCGATCCCCCCGCCTCGTTCGATTCCCTGATTCCACCCCTCGATCAAGCGCAGTAAAAAAAAATTGTCCATCCCGCACGCACGAGGACGAGGAAACCGGAAAACCAGCCCACGCTCCCATCTCCGCTTTGAAAAAAAACTAAAACGAGAACCGCGACCCACGTCCTAGGCCCGATCTCCCCCAGCCCTCTCATTCTCAATCCCGTCTGTCTCAACAGAAATCTCGCCGCTGCCGCCGCCTATGCGCATCGTCCTTCATCCACACTGGTCGCGTGGGATATCCCCATCACCATCTGCGCAAGGATTGGGAGGTCGTGGTGCTCTACAGCGGCGGCATGGCCGCGGCGTCGAGCATGCTAGATCCTTCCTCCGCTGGATCATGGATGTTGGGGTCGCCGACGGCGAGGGGGGCGTCCAAGAGAGCGACGGCAGCATCAGCCATGCCGCGGTCACTGTCACCGGAGAGGAACTACCTGCGTGTTGGAGGATGCAGGAATCACGTTAACTCGTAGCGCTGCCCTCGGCATCCCCACCAATGCGTTGTGCCACATCCTCTTGCCTTCTCGTGGATGATTTTTCCCCTCGTCGCCGCCCAGCCTCCAGCACTGCAGCGGCATGTACGGGTCCTCCACCTCTAACCTCCGCTGGTGCAAGCTGAAGCGACAGCAGTGGCAGGGAGGAGCAGACCAAGCTGCCCAAGAAGCGTTGGATCAAGTCATGAAATGTGTCGATGTATTCGTTTTGCGCCAATTTTATTTCGTCGGTGTAACATGACTTCTGCTCTTTTTCAGATTGTCAGGACTGGGAGGAGCGATGCTGCCAGCGCACGGAGTGTGAAGCGGCTCCTGGTGTCAGCTTTAGTTTCTCTGTTTTTTCTTTATTCGGTCTCCTCCTATTCTGTTTTTTCCTGTGGAATTAGGGATGGCAAGGACCCAAGGACAAATGCGGGTGCCCCACGGTAGGCGCTGGATGTGATTCTTGACAAACTGCATAAGTGCATGCTTTCACATCCTGTACCAGTTTATGTGAAGTGGATTTTGTTTATGATTTGATGAGCTTGATATCTTCTACTATGATTTGACGAGTGCGACAGATGTTTGTAATACATCTTGATTGACCATGGGTGCACATGTCCAGTGAGCTTACAAGGTTGCACAGCCGGTTCTTGCTCATCGACGTGCCCTTCTTGCCGGCGCCGGTGGAACCCACAGCATCATCAGTGTCAGGAGGAACCGGGGGAGGAAGAGAACATCAGCAGCCCCTGCAACACGGGCTCATGCAGGCTACTGCGGCGATGCCAGTGCCAAGGCGAGCGCGAGCCATGGAAGCAGCATCTCCTGGTACCTGACTGGCTGGCATGTTGATGGCTTCCTCTTGAACGGTGCCACAATCTCAGCTAGAGTCATAGTCTCCATACCGGGGTCAGTTTCGACCTCAGCTGTTATCTTTAACTTGTTAGTTCAATTCTATAATTTACAAACTACTTTGTCATGGCAGTCCAGTTCAAATATTATAGTATTCTGTTTATGCGATGTATAAATGTATAAAGATTGAGGCGGTCCATTTATCTTTGGAACAGATTTGGCACAAATATGTGGAATAAGAACGAATATTTCTTGTGGCTAATGATGGCGGGGTGATGGGCGGCCTTTCTTGAGGATTATTGTGACCGAAGTGACTTATTGTTGGCAGAACTTTGAAGAAATGTGACAGGTATTGTCATACTATCAGTAGTAACTATGTCGTGATATGCAGTAGGTATAAACTGATACCCTTTCATTCTACTCTACTAATTTACTGTATTTTTACTCCTTATGAATTTTCCGAAGATACAATATTATTACTACTTATTAGGTAAAAGTGTGCTATGCATTTTTTACAGATTATGAGATGCAAATTTTGCCCGATTGATGGTGTGTTTAATGATTGTAAAAATGCCGTGGTGGTTATTAGTTCTGGCCAGTACATGCATGATATTGGTGCAATTCTTTTTTGATCTTCCATTCCCCTTTTCACTACTGAATCGAGAACCTCATTGCTCCAATCAGCAGTAGGGTGAGCATCTTGAGCATGATTTTCCTTGCTTGTACTCTGCGTGCAGATTTACAATCCCGAGCTTTATAATAAAAGAAGAAATCAGTGAGCCTAGATTTATCAAATATTGGGAAAAGTACAAGTTCCTCTTGTACTTTTTGTACTGTTTTGGAACACAATTTGATATTTACTTATTTCTGATATTTTGTTGTTGTGATGTGGCCAAATTAGGTCTGATTTTCTATTGTGATTCTCAAGTCTTATATTGTCCATGCCCATGTCATACAATCAGTTCCGGAACTATCTGAGTCCTCAAGGCCAAACTGCTTGAATTTTATGTGAGGAAGCTCAAAAGTAACAAGGCATCCCACAAGTTAGCAAAACTGCAGGTACGACTTAAATTGGACATGGCCTTACTTTTCATTTTTATTTTATATATAGCTCATTATTACCTCCGTGCAATATTCCCAAAACTTTTATATTGTAGTTGGATTTTGGTTCATCGTGCGTCAGACTGGCATGTTATTTTATGTTTAGTAGGATGGTTTGACATGGTAATTAAGAAATGTTTTAATGGTATCGCCTTGTGCCCTTGTTATAGTTCTAAAAAAGAAAGTGATGAATTAATTTACATTTTCTGAAATTTCTCGAGGTTGTTTTTTATTGAATAATAGTTGTACCTTTTTAGGTGAAACTGCTGGTTCCAACTTCTAACTTGATATGCCTTCCTTTCGATTTGGTTTACTATACTCAGTGCATAAGCATCAGAGTTTAACTCAAAGTAGGGGTCTGCTAGAGACGGAGCTTGTCGTAGAGTAGAGGGAAGGTATACTTGATCACCTCTACTATCTCACCTGTGATAGAAGTAATTGGGTTCGTTATTCTTTCTACAAGGGTATACATGTGAAACGTCGTGATCATAAATAAAATGGGTAATAGGAACCAAGTAGTATGTACATTCTGTAGCTATGTGAGGAACTAACACAAGGGATAGTTTACATTCAGTAGCTAGGTGAGGAATTAGCACAAGGCATAACAATTCTATCAGGTGTACAAGTTCGGAAATGTAAAGATGAGGACAATGATTAATCACAAGCTCGTTGTTGCTCTGTTGTACATATGAACCACTAGATAGAGGGAAACAAAGATCTGCCAGCCCATACTTTCAGACGAAAAGCCATTAGGAGTAAATTTCACTGGTCTGGCCATACTTCAGACTGGAAGTACATTTAGGGTCTTAGCTAACCAGGAGCACAAGTGAGCACAATGATGAATTCACTTATTCTGAGAATTTTGTCATGCTTGGTGAGAATGAAAGAGGGAAAACACATGAAGCATTTATTTTAATGGCCTGGTTAGTAAAAAATCCTTATGAAAATACACATACACATGAGCGTTATCCATAAAAGAACAAATGACAAACATCGTAAGTGTTAGCTTATCATCTTAGTGAAGCTATATCAAGTGAAGTTGAACCAGGACATCAAAGCTAGAGTGAAGTGGCAGACCAGTGAAGGAAGATCAATGTTTGTCTTGTTATTGGTGGGATGAGAATAAGATGTGTGTCAAGAAAACATAGAACCAGTGAAGGGAAGGGTGAAGTGGGACTGATAGAACAATAAAACATTGTTGTGTTGCTCCGTAGCAACGCACGGGCAGTCAGCTAGTA
>NC_041385.1:833077656-833087482 GCF_002162155.2 Triticum dicoccoides
TTATCTATAACTGCCGAGACATCACAAATTGACCCATCACACGAATGATACGCATGATGATAAATGGTTTTCCCTTTTTCGGAGCATATGAGATAATGATGAGGATCCATCATGTTGGTGTGAGGTTCACGTAAGCCCATACAGATCCATGGACGACATTTATTTTCCCCGTGATTAAGACTAAAAAGCGCCTTCATTTGATCGATCATTGATTGCTTGCGTCTTGTCTCATCCGTACAACACTTGGAGTTAGATTACGTGCCACTTGCATTAATACGTTTTTTATGTGGCCGCGCCAGGGCGAGACTGGCAGCCAGCCGGTCTCCTAATTAGGCCAAAAGAGTTGGGGTCAGTGTGATCAAAAAAGAAAGGACAGCACCTAACCGGGACAGCGAGCAAGACTTGTGTGCCGTGCATGCATCTATCACAACTGTCACTTCATTGTGACAGCTGCATCGCCAAAATATAAAAAAATAAAGATAAAAACATTTTCATGAAAAAAAAACTAAAAACATCAAATGTGTGCAGGAGAAAGCAGGAAATTGCTCACTGGAACTCCGTATTTCTATGTTTTGTTCACACATACATGTAGGTATTGGGTTAATCTTTTCCCTTGTAATTTTGCAACACATATATATCTAAAATTCAGAAAAATGCGAAAAACACTACTTTCTCCGTTTCGGTGAATAAGTCATTTGCGTAGTTCTAGGTTGACGATTTAACTATCTGAATATATATTATATGTGAAAAAAAAATATTTAGAAACTACATCCGTGTACAAATCTAGTGATATAATTTTCATGACATATAACACATATTTAAATCCTCAAATCGATAACCTAGAACTACGCGAATGACTTATTCACCTAGACGGAGGTAGTAGTACAAGTTGCTAATTTTTTTTAAAAATCACACAAACCATGAGTATTCTTTTTCTGTGGCCATTTACAATAATTTAGAACACATTTAACATGTTATATAAAGTTATTCATCTAGTAAAAATATAATATTGCCCAAGTCGACTGAGATCTAACTAATTCTCGAATGATTATACAAAAATGTAGAAACTTAAGTGATATAGTTTATCCATTTAGTGCAAAGAATTGTTTTATTTTTCCTTCTAGACTTCAGATTTTTCCCTGATCTCAAAGTCAAACCAACAATCTTTGGTGGTGTCAACTGGACTAATTCTTAGACAAGTAAGATTTGGTAAGTTCAATAAAGAGATAAGGCTACAAATAAGCATTTTCTATACAAAGTATTGCAACCCATATCTCCAAACAGATAAGGACGAGTCGGCAACAAGAAGAAAATCTCCTAAAGGACTTTGCCTTACATAGCCTTTGAAAATTAAGATCGTTTTAAATTTGTGATTCAAAATTTAAATAAGGAGATTAGTTCAATTGATTTGTTATAGTACTTGCCTTTAATGGGTAATTATCTAGCTCCTCTGCCTATCAAATGGATTTGAAAAACATGCTGCTTACCTAGGCACTTTTTTTTTCTGCTAGCTAATGCTTAACGATAGAATGAACAACTAACAAGTGCTGCTTACCTAGACCCTCTGGAACTTGTATTAATGGACCGTTTTCTACTAGTGCAACGAAGATTTGGACAACTAACAACACATTTTGTCAGTTCCTTGTTCATCGGACGGACACGGCTAGGCTCTCCGGCCAACTGGTGTCATATTCAGCTCACCTTCAAGAGAAAGCGATTGATGGAAATCCTACTCTCATGACATGAGATTAGATTCGAATTATTTACCGCTCATCCGTGCTCTTCATGTAGTCCCTTGATGTGGGATGTCCGGCTATTATAAGTTAGGTGGTATAGCACCTAATTAACATTGCACGATTAAGACAACCTAGCTACGTGTACATACACGCACTTAACAGTCAATCGAGTAGGACCATTCATTTCGGAAAAAAAAGATCCGGGTCATTCCTTAATCGAGCCATGTGAATGAAGTGAACTATTTCGGCCCGATAAATCTAGTGGACTACCAATGTGTTTTTTGTTACTTTTTTAATGTGATCGTTATATTTTTTTTTTTGAGAAACCTTTTGATCTATTCATCAACTGCCAAGTTAATACAAATGACGACTGCAAGCACTAGAGTGAGTCGAAAGTGCGCCACCGCTATCGCCACTCCATCACCGGAGTAGGGCAAACCTTATTGTAGTAGACAGTTGAGAAGTCGTCCTGATAAGGCCCCAGAGGACCAGCGCACCAGAACAGCAAACACCGTTGATGAAGAGAAACGTAGATTGGAAAGAACCGGCCTGTAGACACACGAACATGGACGAACAAAGACCGGATCCAAGCGGATCCATGGAATACAAACACCGATCAAATCCCGCGAGACTTGCTAGAGACTAACCCCCAAACGCCCTTCGATGGCGCTAGAAGCACCACCAGGACGGAGGCTAGACAGGGACAACTTTATTCCATCTTGGCGACCTGGCGCTCACGCGTTGTGCTGCAGTGGGCTGACCCACCAACAGGTACGCACAATCGCTAATTTCGCTCGTTTGCTAATTTTGCTAGGGTGAGACACTGACTGGTTGACAGTTTATGGTTGACCGTTGACTTTAGGGGGGAAATATGAATCTAAAAAATCATAAATCTAAAAAGGAAATGAACATTAACCGTTGACCTTTGCAGAAAGTTCATGAGTTTGAGAAAGCTCACAAAAATTGAAAAAAAGGTTCATGAATTTGAGAAAAGTTCGTGCGTTCTATGGATTTGGAAAATAGTTCATGAACTCGAAAAAGTTCATGAGTTCAAAAAAAGCCCACGAACTCGAAAAAGTTCATGAGTTCAAAAAAAGTTCTCGCATTTGAAAAATAGGCCATCAATTGGAAACTAGTTCATGTGTTTCGCTGATTTGAAGAAACAAATCATGATGTTTAGGACCAAGGTTCAAAATTTTAGAAAAAAATGTTCGTGGATTTGAAAAAAGTTCACGTAATTAGATGAAAAAAGTTCATGAATTGAAAAAAACATTCATGGATCTAAAAAAAGTTTGTCCTTAAAAGAACTCACAAAATTGAAAAAAAAACATAGATTTGAAGAAACTTTTTTTAGAACGAAGACGCAAGGAGCGTCCAGCTTTAAATTTAATGAAGCCCACCAAACAGGCAGCATTCAAAGTCAGAACAGGAAACACAACACAGGGCCTAGCCCATAAACTTAGAACATGCAACCGCCGGTAGCCTAAAAGGAACATAGTAAGTCTGAAACAGCAGACAAGGAGTAGTTACAACTCCCACAAAACATCCATGAGGATCATTGACGAGCAGCAATCTGGATGGCGTGGATCCTCTCCATGGCTTCTTCCATCCGCTCAGTGTCCCGCCGTTTTCCCAACGGCATCCAGGTCTGAAGGAACAAATGGCATTTGGAAATAATATCAGCAGGGTGAGAGGAAAACTTGTGTTCGATAGTAATCTTGTTACGGGTGGTCCAAAGAGACCACAGCAGCGCCCCTACGCAACACCAAGGGACTCGAGCAAAACCACCCCTATGGGCGCTGAGAATGGTGCGTAACTCCCCTCTGGAGTGCAGGTTCCAGTTTTGGGCAAAAGCTTCCCTACCCGCGCTCCACGCAAAGCGGGCGAGGTGGCAGTTAAAAAAAAAGTGATTTGAAGAAACTTCGCAAAAGCAAAATGAAAAAACAAATTGAAATACATCCCGTCCTCCTGGAGGTGCCACCCCTGACACGAACATAGTTTGGAGAGCAGCCATTTCACCTACAAAGAACAATTCAAGAGTTTGCAAAGTTTTCTTTTCCCAGCTGACTTGTGTGATTGTGCCTCTTAATTATGCCTAAAACACGTTCTACATTGCATATAATATTGACTTGGACGCAGCATCAAAATGAAGGCACATGCTGTTTGTAAAGAAAAATGGATTTTCATTTGGACAGGTCAACTTACATTCATTTGTTTTCCAGTATCCACCCACAAGTTGGTGTATGGTGGCACTCGATGACCGGGGCCGGGCCATAGTCTTTAGGTGAGGTCAACTTACATTTGCACCATATAAAAACCCTTCCTTCAGCTTTTTTTTAAAAAAAAACTTCTTTCAGAAAATGCTGCTAGGCAATTGGGTTGGTAGTTTCTTTCTAGACTAGTTGTGCAGTATTGTTACGCTGCCATTTACCTTTAGTTCATACTGTAGATCGGTGACGTGAAGCTAACAAACATCGATCACTAGTGTACCTTATCAGATCCTGTTAATAGGAGAAAGAGATGCTCAGAGAAAGAAAGTCTTGTCAACTGAAGGCCGATGCCCACAAATTATTTTCATGTAGAGCGTATCATTATGCACAATTATCGATCAGCATGATGATAATGATGACGACCCATCCGTTGGAGGAGTACGTATATGCCAGCAGGTGTCCTAATTAAGCCAAATGAGTTCTTTTTTTTTCTCAAATATCATATATTATAGAAGAAAGGCAAAGAAAATCTCCACGACAAGTTACATGTATATGTCCGTGCGGCTTTTAGCTCGTACCCATGCCACTAACAAGCCAGTACCCTACTCCTCCCTCATAGCCCACCTATACAATCTACCTAGGAAACCCTCCACCTCCCTCTTGATTAGCCAAATGAGTTCTGGTCAGTGTGATTATAAATGGGAAAGACAAGAACGGGTTGGGTGGCCTAACCGGGACACGGAGTGCCATGCATGCATCTCCTTTTAACACTAACAGGCAGGTCGCCCTCGTGTACTAAAAACAAAAGGATGTACCTAAAAAAACTAAAACATGTAAGAGAAAG
Source organism: Triticum dicoccoides (assembly GCF_002162155.2). Classification (NCBI taxonomy): domain Eukaryota; kingdom Viridiplantae; phylum Streptophyta; class Magnoliopsida; order Poales; family Poaceae; genus Triticum; species Triticum dicoccoides. The sequence continues at coordinate 833,082,447 of NC_041385.1, forward strand.
CAGGAAATGCTCAAACCGGAAATTTGCATTTCAAAGTGTTGAAAATTTATGAAAAATCATGCACATAGGTATTGTGTCACCATTATAAAAACAAATCATAAAACGACTTATATGACTTTCATGCGCCGATGATCCATGATGGACCAGTTTCAATCTTTGATTTTATTGGCGTTTACTTTTCTGGAATTGTCGGAAATTAAGTACTCCATCCGTCCGGAATTAGTATACCTTATGTAATTCATCTGGTGCAACCAATGGAAATAAAAAGGGCTGCAAATAACTGTTTTGCATTCCTGGTATTTCAACTCAGATCTCCAAAAGGATCTAGCCTTGAAAAGTTCGCAAGGAAAAGTGAGAACGTTTTGGATTGCTACCGTACGGCCCGGGCCGCGACCAAAAAGCACAGAGCACCAGCGCGGCACCGGCCGCTGTCACAAAAGACTGCCGCCTCGATGGAATGACCGCGATCTAGCCAGTTCATAGTTTCACACAACCGCATTTCACAGCGACAGCACATGCCCCAGCTGGAATGACCGCGATGCCCCGCCGCAATCGCGCGTGCGTGTTGCACGTCAATGTACAAATCTATTTCAAATCAGCTAATACCTCCATTCACAAATATAGCATGTTTTACTCCTACGATCAAAAATATTTTTTATCAGAGGGAGTGACCTTTTTTTAGATCGAATGTATATAGTGTGTTTGTTCATTCTCTTCGGTTCATATAATAGTCTATATTAAAATATTCAAAACATATTATATTTGTGAACAACGGGAGTACTGTTTAATTTTTTGAAGTTCAATAACTAGACGGATTATATTGAGTGACAAATTCTTCCGTACTTGTTTTAAAATACAGCAATGCTACATCTACGTAAGCAATCTTACGTAATTAACGTAATAGGCCAGGTGGCATCTTTTTGCTGGGCGAAATTAGAGGAGGGAGGCCCATCCAGTTGAAATCAGGGGGTGGAGAGATTAGTTAGGAAGTTTACGTAAGGTGGGAACGTAAGTGTACGCAGGTGTAGCATTTTTGTTTAAAATAACACACGAGTTTGGTTAAGTCGGCCGGCACGGTCAAAATCCATGACGACAACGTCCTTGCCCTTATCCTCCTCATTATTATACTTAGAACTAAGTAGGCGAGAATGTATTTTAATGAACGAAAAGATTCGACAACAACGAACCTTTTTTTTTCTATTTTATCAATGTCCCCAGTTGTTCTTGTTAAATTATAGACAGCTACTCTGTCCAGCGAAATGGTGTCAGGTTCAGCTCACCGCCAAAGATAGAAAGCGATTGGTGGAGATTCTCTTTTATGCTAGCCGATGACGGCGAGGACGCGTCAAGACGTCAAGTCTTGCTAATCCGAGTCACCTACTGTTCGTATGTGCTTTTCATGTTTCTTGTTAGGGAAGATATGTGCTTTCCTTGTTTGTTAAGATCTTGTAGACCTTGACGTATGATGTCTGTCTATTAATTTACACCTAGCTAGTTAGCATTGTGTACTTCCTAAGAATAATTATAATAGATCTTAATCCTTTTTCTTCTTCTTTTTTTGCGAAATGATCTTAATCCTTTTTCGACATCCTAGCTAAGTACATGCATGGCCTTATTATTCCCACCAGAAGCAAGGCAGACAGCGAAGAGGGAACATGATTAGGACGTTTGATTCAGCTAACATATAAGGAAAAAAAAACAAGTGTCCTCAGGAGTCTCCTTTTTGAGAAACGAATTTGAACTCGTAGAATGAATTCACATGATAACAAATCAAGTATGTTTCCAGATTTTAAGTCTTGTGAAAATCCCAATTCATTTGCAAGTTGTGGAACAAGAACAAACTCAGACAGTTTGTCAAGAGATTATTTCCTATTTTAGCTGCTTGTTTTATTTACTTTTGACCAAACCGCAAATGAATGGTTTCCTGGCCCCATCCAAACCGTAACTAAACCTTACTTTTTTGGAAAGATTTGCTGGCAAATGATTTACTGTAATATCCACACACACACACACACACTGTATATTTTTTGTTTTTTTGTAAACTTGTGAACTCAATTTTATTTTCTAACATAAGAAAAGGAACACTAAAAAAGGCATATGTTCCCGAAGCACAAATTCCACACTCCTAACGGACAAAACTACGTATGCATGCATGTCGGCATATAGAAGATATTGGCTCTCATCCATGAAAAAAAGGGGAGTAACGCTCATTTTTCCGGCATCGACCACCACAAATCCGATTTGGGGTGATGCATTTGGAAGCGAATAAGATCGTGACCGTCCGTAGAAGTTGAGAACACCGGACCGTGTTGTGTTCAACTCGCCACCATCTTCAAGAGAAAGTGATGGACAAAGGTTCTCTCGCTTGAGAGATAATGACGCGTCAAGTCTCGTCGTCAGCTAGCCCGAGTTGTTTAACTAGTTTTGATCCGTGGGTTTTGATGTTGATTACTCCTAGTTCTTTGACGTGGGATGCGTGGTTAGATTTGACTGGGCACTACACCTAATTGACAGTGCACGACTAAGACAGCCTAACTTTTTTCCTTCTTTGATTTGATTTGATTGATGAGAGAGGAACCTAGCTAGCTAGATGCATGCATAGGCATTGCCCTCAAATTTCCACCGGTCTGCGAAAAGGGAAGGAGTCGATTATTCAGGATGCTAGCTACGAGCGCGTCGGCATGCCAGCCAATGCAGTTTATCGGCTTTGCACGTACGTATGTTTCGCCCCCGCAACGGAAAGAAGATTCACCAAGCTAGGAGTGCGTCGGTTGGCGGCAATCCTTGAGCGCGAAGAAGGTAGGAGCAAAGTGCTCAACTTTCCACCACAAAATCTACTCTGGGTGACGCGTCTGGAGAGGCCGGGAAGACTTACGGTATCCGGTAGGGCAGAGCCGGAGAAGGTTGGCCGGTTTCGCTCACGGTTCATTTTTCAACCGTAGGACTGGAGTAAATTGCAGAAAACCATCGCTTTGGAGGCTCGGTTTGCACAAAACACTACGCTATATTTTTTTGCAAAAAATACCATGTCTTGCGTAATCTTTTGGCAAATAACACTGATAGGCGGATTAGACTTGCTTGAACGCGTTTATGACATGTGGGTCCTTTTTTGCTTACGTGGCATGACTGTTTGGGTTTAAAGCAAAAAAAAAAACTCAACTTTCTTCCCCCTATGCCAACCAGACCCTCCTCTTCCGTCAAGAAAAAGAAAAAAGAAAAACAGACCCTTCCCTCGCACACACATGTCCACTAGCTCAGCGCCGCCGCCGCCGCTCACTCTGCAGGCCGCCACCGTCGCCACCGGGCACCGGATCTGCGGGCCGCCGCTCCCTCCGCAGGCTCCCACTAGCTTGCCGCGCCGTTTCCTCTGCGGGGCGCTACCACTATCTCCGCGCCGCTGCTCCCTCTGTGGGCCGCCGCCGCTGCTCTCTCCGAAGGCTGCCATCTTCGTTGCCGGGCACTGGATCTGCAGGCCTCCGCCGCTCCCTCTGCTTAGGCCGCCAAACCCACTCCTTCCGCTTCCTCCGCAGGCCGCGGTCGCTGCTCCCTCCGCAGGCCATCCCGACGAGGTGCAGTTGGCCGGCCGAGGAGCTTGAGGTGGTTGTGCTCCAGCCGATGCCCTAAGCCTCCACGGCCTGGTGCATAGAAGGCGCCTTCCTCCTATACCCCGATGCGCGCCCTCCCGCCGGCGACGGGACCTATGGGAATCTGTTATGCTCGCGCGAGCCATGGGGGCCTAATTGTGTTTTTTATTTTTGATTAAGGGGTGTCTATATAAAATTGTTAGGACTAGTTTGTAAATATAAATAAAAACTCATTTGGCATGAAAAATTATGCCACATAAGCAAAAATAGGGACCCACCTGTCATAAACGCGCTTATACGACACTAATCCGCCGACCAGTGCTTTTGCAGATCGATTACACAAGATGTGGTGTTTTCTGGGACAGAAATGTAACATAGTGTTTTCTGCAAAGCTAGCTTTCAAAATGGTGGTTTCGCGCAATTTACTCATAGAACCGGGAAGTGCCATCGCGTTTTCACTTGACCAAAGAGGCACATGCGTGTCTACATTTTGGGTAACGGCGCCCTTGTTCAAAAGACAGCGGGAAAAAAGAGAAGTTGTTGTCACCGTCTACTAGTACGGCCTGAGAGGATGCACTGAACAGAAACGAGGGTTACTCGATGATGACTTCACCAAAATAAAAAAAAACTAGTGGGCCTGAGGATCACTTGGGCTATGGCCTAAACGAGGTCAGAGGCCAGACCTAGTTTAGAGGTCAACCCAATTTTAGCTCAGCTGGCCATTGGGTTGACCAACAACAAATAAATATAAGTTATAGTTATAAAATAAACTAGTGTGCAGATGAATTAAAAAACAAATATAAGTATGTGGAAGATGAATTCAAAAGTGTGCAGAAATTTATTCCGGTAGCTGGTTCATCAGCCGACTTCTGTCTTAACCATGCTCCATCCAAACACGTTCTACTCTGCATATTCTATCGCCACGAACACAAAGTCGTACTACTAAGAACGCAAAGTCAAAATGAAGGAACTTTAGCTTAGCTAGCTAGCCATTGGTTGTTGGTCAAAATAAATGAATCTTTTGGCCAGGTCAACCTCCATCTAATTGTTTTACAATATCCACCTTCAAGTTGATATATAGTAGTACTTGTTGGCTGGCCCGGACATAGTCCTTAGCTCAGGTCAACTTACATAGTTACATATGCATCGTGCAAAAAGCCTTTAAAAAGCCTTCGTTAAGAGCGTTTTTTACAGTAGTACAAAATACATGCAGAAATATGTGTCGACAATCTCCTAGTAGGGCAGGATCGAGGGTTCATTAATTCAGTTCATATGATCGGTGCTAAAAAAATCACCGATCTAGTTGTCGTCTAATCCTCTTTCTTTTTTTTCTTTCTTTTTTGCAGGGGGTCGTCTAATCCTATTAACAGGAATGATGCCATCTATTCTTTTTTTTGAAATCCGCTCGGCCCGACTCCCCCCGGCCCTCGCGTCGTCCCCTTGGGCGACTCG
>NC_041385.1:833087828-833093963 GCF_002162155.2 Triticum dicoccoides
AGGCCCGTGGTTCCTGGGGCGGCGGCCCTTGCCGGAGAGGCGACGTCGTCGGGCGGTGGGCGGCGTTCGTAGGGGGTGCTGGCCAGCGCGCCCGGCCGCGCGGGCGGCGGGTGGCTGGTGGAATCGGGCCGCGACGTGATTTGCTTCGTCAGATCTGGAGGTGCGAAATCCCTTTCCCCTGATGCCTCTTTCTCGCCTCCGGTGTGGGCTAGCGTCTTCTGGCTCCGGCGTTGGTGTGTGTTGGTGGTCAGCTAGGGAAACCGGGGGAAACTTTGGCCGGTCCGGCCGGCCCGGCGGCGGCAACGCCCAAGGGCGCTGCTTTCCTCCATGAGGGCGCAGCCGAGGTCCCCTGCTTTCCACCCCGATCCCCCTGCCCGGGTGAAAACCTTATCCTCGGCGGATTTGGCGGCGGCGGCGCCTTGCGCATCGTGACCTTGCTGGAGGCGTCGTCAAGGGTGCGGGGCTCGGTCGGGAGGTTCTGCTGGAGAGGGATTGAGCTACCTCCTCTGCGGCGTCCGATTCCTTGAAGCTTCTCTCCAACTAGTTGGGCATGGATTGTGGCGGAGCAGCCGACGAGGTATATCCCAAATCGATGTGGTCATCCCATGTCCACCTTGCGAGGCGAGGGAGACATTCTTTCAGCTCTAGGGTGAGCTTCTCGAAATCCCGACGGTGCGGCGCCTACGAGCCATGGCGAGGGGGAAGGGTCCCTCTTCGGTGATTGAGAGGGAAGATGTTGGTTCCTCTCTTCTCTAGGTGCTCCTGGAGCACGGTCCATCCTCGAAGGTCGGCTATGTCCTGATGTGCTGCTCCGTTTCTGCATATGATCCTGGTGTGGAGTGCTTGGCCTTTACTAGCTGATTGCGGCTTGTGGAGGTTGTAGTGAGTAGGCTTTTCAGTGTTCCCCGTTGTATCGTTCTGACCGATGTAAGTTGGGTTGTCTGTTGTAATTCAAAGCCGGGCTCTTCGCGAGCCTTCGTTCAAAAAAAATGATTAGGCATGTCAACTAAATAAGTACACAAAGATAATCCCCACATTTTTTTTTCATTTTTCTCTAATTTGCCATGTTTCCGCTAGGTTCGTATGACATGCCAGACTAGCGGCAAAAAACAACGAACAAGTGACACTTTTTCCTATAGTGTATATTTTATTATGTATAACTACGGAGATATATATATTTTTTGAAAGATCAACTACGGAGCATGCATCCTCATATCATGATAGTGATGTTCACTTTTTCCGGAACAAATGAGATAACGATGATGATCCATCATCTGTTGGAGTGAGGTTCACGTAAGCATGCGGATCGATGGACGACGTTTTTGTCCCTGCGACTAAAACCCAAAAAACAGGCGTCTTAATTTGATCACTGATTGTTTTTTGTCTTGTCACGTACTCCTCCGTACAGGACCTGAAGTTAGATTACGTGACACTTGCATTAGATTATATGATTACACATGATCACGGCGCACAACCGGACAAATACGTTGTGGTCAGTGTGATTATAAATGGGAAAGATAACAAGTGGTTATATCACCTAACCTAACCGGGACAGCGAGCAAGATTTGCATGCCGTGCATGCATCTGTCACTTCATTCTGAACAGCTCGAGGTCACATATGTTTGGTGTTTCCCGCAAAAAAAAAAACATATGTTTGGTGTTAGAATATGTGTTGTAACATGTATACGGTATTTGTATAAACCATATAGAGTATTTGTCTTATCATTTAGGAAAATAGCTGTACGGTGTTCCTGAAAAAATAAATATCTATACGTTAAGTAATTCATTCGATGTGCAACCAACTATCAAAATTCTTCTCTCACAAATAACCATTTTGATTTCCTGCTACGTATTTCAACTCAGATCTCGAGGAGGACCCCATCCTTTCCCATAGCCTTGAAAAGTTGGCAAGGAAAAGTGAGATCGTCTTGGATGGCACACGCACGGCCGGGCAGCGACCAAAAGGCGCAGACCACCAGCGCGGCACCGGCCGCTGTCACGAAAGGCTGCCGCTTCGATGGATCCAGTATCAAAAATGTTCTTATATAATGGGACGGAGGGAGTAGTTCATAGTTTCACACATCTCAATTCACAACCACAACCACAGACCGTGATGCCCCTCCGTAAGCGTGTGCGTGTACGTCTGGTTAACAAATCGATTTCAAATCATCAGCCACTACTATTTAATTTGAGTTCGGTACTATTATAAGAAGTGGATGGATTGCATCGAGTGATTAATTCTACTTGCTTTTAGAATAACACACGTTTGGTTAAGTTGCTCGGCGTGGTCAAATACATGACGTCCTTGCCCTTACCCTATTTAGTATTATATTGATTTACTATAGTTACTAATTGTTAGGCGAGAATGTATTTTTAAAGCAAGAAGGATTAGACAACTATGAACCTTTTTCTATTCTAGCCATGCAAACGTTGAGTGTGTGCTCCCGCATAATTCTATAGGGATCTATGGGATCGAGTATGAAATTCTGTTTTGTCACTTTAAATTGAGAAAAAATGTTTTCCTCCTTTTCCCGCTAGGATCGAAAATCATGTATTTATTAAAAGCAAAGTTTTCTTCATTTTGATATGTCTCCAGTTGTTTTTGTTATCAACCGGATAGACAACTAGCCAGCTACTCTCCCGGCGAAATGGGTGTCAGGTTCAGCTCACCGCCAGAGAAAGAAAGCGATTGACGGAGATTCTCTCTTATGCTGACGACGACGACGACGACGGGTCAAGTCTTGCTAATCCGAGTCACCTAGCTACTGTTCGTGTGTGCTTTTCATGTCTCTTTATTTAGGGGAGCTATGCGCTTTCTATGTTTGTTAGCTTCCTTGACGTGGGATTTCTGGTTAATAGTTTACACCTACCTAGTTATTTGGGATTTCCTTGACGTGTGTGCTTTTCATCACATTCGTATTTTTTATGAACCTTTACAATAGTTCTTGATCATCTTTTATAAAAAAAATATTTTACCATTGCATGAGTAAGATTGACATTTGCTTTGTACTTTCGATGAACTTTGTTAGTAGATTTGGATTATTTTCAAAATAAAATTGACATCCTAGCCACGTCCATAGCCTCACGATTTCCACCGGCAGATCCCCAAAAGGTAAGTCGATTAGGAAGTTTTATTCAGCACTAAGCATAAGTGTGCTCAGGAGCCCATGCCCCCTTCTCAAGAGGTGAATTTGAACTCGTCCGAAAAATCCAATGAAAAACCAAGTTTGTTTCCGGATTTCTAGTTTTGTGAAACTCCCAATTCATTTGCAAGCTGTGGAAAAGAACAAGCTCAAACCGTTTGTCAAAAGGTTAATTTGCTATTTTAGTTGCTCATTTTTTTTACTTATTTTTGACCAGACCAGAAATGGCATTATGTAAATTTTGAAAGAAAAAAACTTTTCAGCTCACTTCTAAGCTTTCTAAAATGAAAGGAGCACCACAAAAAATGGGGGATACGGTCCCAAAGCACAAAATCCACACTCCTTTTTTTTCTTCTGAAAAGGGATTACCCCGGCCCTGCATCACAAAATCCACACTCCTAACGGATAAAGACTACATAAGCACCTATGTCGGCATATAGAGGATAATTGGCTCTCATCCATGAAAATGAAAAAAGAAAAAGGAGCAGCGCTCAACCTTCCACCCTTGACCACCCAAATCCGATTTGGAGTGACGCGTTTGGGAGCGAAGAAGATCGATATGATGTTTACCACCATGATAATCCGTAGAAGTTGAGAGCATCAGCCGGTGTCGGGTTCGACTCGCCACCATCTTCAAGAGAAAGTGATGGACGGAGATTCTCTCAGGACTGATGCGGGAAATTCAAATTTGGTCGTTCCCGCTCTCAAAAGACGCCGATCGGACGGACGTACTCTGGCGTTACAAAAAACAGAGCGCCGCCGTGCGCACCGATTCACTCGGCGGGGTCGGCTCCAGGCGTTGGCGGAGTCGGCGTGCGCGGGCTCGTCGTTGTCGGAGCTGCTTCAGTGCAGGGCTGCGTCGGCGCGGCTTCGGCACTGCTGGGCGGCGATGTAGAGGCGTCGTTCGGTGTCGTCGGCGTCCGTGTGGTCGTGGGCGTCGTCGGCGTCGTCGGCGTTGCCGTCGGCAGCTCGTTCAGGATGAGGCCGCGCTGCACTAGGAACCACGCCTTGAGCTTCTCGTCGTTGCTCTGGAGCATGTCCGCCCCGCTCATCAGAAAAGCCATGTCGGTGTTCCTCTTCTTCGCGGCGACGTTCGTCCGGAGTAGGTCGAGCTTGATGGCGTTGTTCTTCATTAGCGACGACCACTGCGCCTCGGTCTTCTCTTCGCGTAGGACGGCCCGGGCCTGGGCGTCGGCGAGGCAATGCTCGATGGACTCCTGCACTCGCGCGGTTGCCGCGTCGACGCTTTTCCCCTTCTTTGCCAATTTGTGGCCGTCCGGCCGTCCCTCTGACGCGCCCGGAGTCGTCGCGTCTGGCTTGTATGTCTCCTTGGCCTTGTCATGTCATGTCGCCGAGGTGCGAGAAGGGCAGTGGTCCGCGGTAGAGATGGGGCGTCGGTGTGGACGTGTAGGAGGCGGGCGGCGAGTAGTTGTATGGAGGGTACGCCCACGAAGGCGGGCGAGGGCGTGCGCGTAGCGGGGTGACCATGAGGGAAGGTCACGTTTGGGTTGAACCCACCGTGCACGTCGCCGTCGGCGTAGCCGGGCGACGATGAACCCCATGGAGATCTGGCGCCTTGTTGTCCCCAGGGCGCGTACTGGGCGTGGCTGACGACGGGTGGATTCATCCCCGCCTGGTCGACCGATGAGGAAGACGCCGCCGCGCGCGCCGCGTTGTCGCGCGCGCCCTGTTCCGCCTGTCGGCGGTGACTGCTTCGCGCCGCTGAACTTCCACCCTCCACTCGGCGTTCGACAGGCCCAGTGGCTTCGATGGCGGCGCCCTCGGCTTCCTCTGCTTCGGCTGGGCCACGGCGCCAGTCGCGGTTGCCGCCGCGCGCGGCATGGCGTACTTCCTCGGCGGCATGGTGTGCTTCTTCGCGGCGAGCGGGAGGGGGTTTGGCGGGAGAAAGGGAGAGAATGGCGGGAGGGAGGCGAGCGAGCGGGAGAGATGTGAGGGAAAAGCGTCAAGAAACGGCGGGAAAAGGCCCTCGGGTCGCTTCCAGGGCGGGCCCATGCGCCTTTTTCGCTTGTGCCGGCTCCCCAAGCGCCCCCAGGGCGCCGGGTTCGGCCTAGGTCCGCCGGTACCAATTTTGACCCGAGCCGGCGAAAAACGGGCTTCTGGGGGCGCGACTGGGGCCTTTTTTTTGGCGTCGGCGCGGTAAAATCGCCTGGGGAAGGCCTGTTGGGGGCGCGGCTAGAGATGCCCTAAGACAAGCTAGCTGGCTAGCCTCTTTTTTTTTTGCCGCTTTTGTTCGAGAGGAAGCTAGGTAGAGTAGGTAGATCAGCTAGACGAGGGAGAGACACGACACAAAAGTGCCTTGTGCCCGTACGGGGACATTTACACATGCGTCCTCCGGGCTGGAGTCACGCCAAACTAAAACGGAGCCTCGCAGCTTCCTAGGACTAGTGATGTGCCTACACAATTAATGTGTTTTTTTTATATCCCAAGGGCAGAAAACCTTATCAAACTTACATATTTAGATAGTACCTCAGTCTCGGTAAATAAGTCATTCGCGAGCGTGCATGCACGATGGATAAGTCGTTCACGGATCGTGTGTCAAAGTATCGTCTGTCAAGCAATTTCGATTGTACTACGTGTAATGAACACTGCACGAAAAAAACGGCCATCATCATCGGCTTTGCATCCACTCCTAGCTACTCCGTGACGGGAAGAAGCTGTAGGCATGAGCAATGCGTTCACGGCAGGCATTGCGCGCTCAGCTCTCCACCACAAAAGTCCATTCACCGTGAAGATTTACCCGAGACACATGTGGTGGATCGATCGATGGCGTCTCGAATCCGTTCATCAGTGCATGATGCATGTCGATCGGGTAACAAACTGACAACGCGCTCGTTCGATTCGATTCCAAAGAGAAAAAGGAGAGGTGCATGATGTCGTCGTGGTTACCGTCTACTTGTGCTTGGCCGACTCGAGACGACGCGGGATTCTCACTCAAGTCTCTCGGCTTCCGATGACTCGCTGGACCTGGGTG
>NC_041385.1:833094220-833114361 GCF_002162155.2 Triticum dicoccoides
CGACACACATTTTATTTCTTAATTATGATGAGGCAACAGTGTGTGTGTTTTTTCTAAGATCCGAATCTCTCTCTCTTTTTTTGCGAGAGAAATTTTCAATCTATTCATCAATCATGGCAGTATAGAAAACACAAGAGGTAATAAAAATTACAACCAGGTTTACGGACCACCCGACGACGACTACAAGCACTGGAGCAAGCCGAAGGCGCGCCGCCGTCATCGCCCCTCCATTACCGGAGCCGGGCAAATCTTGTTGTAATAGACAATCGGGAAGTCATCATGGTAAGGCCCCAAATTAAGGACCAGAGCAGCAACCATCGCCAATGAAGAGAGTCGTAGACCGAAAAGATCAAACCTGGATCCAAATAGATCCACCGAAGACCAGCACTGACTGAATCCCATGAGATCCGACAAGGACACACCTCCACACATCCTCCTTCGGATCATGGATTAAAAAAAACATTTCATGGACAAACCCAAGAAGCGCGGAGCATGTATACGTCGCACACCATGGTAAATATGTCTTGAACCGAGTCTTAAAACACGATGAAACATGGAGGAGGAGCGCTAGGAGGCCTCGCGGGATTTCGCAGAGATGAAAGATCATCTTGTGAACTTTCAAGGAATTTCTCTTGGTTGTGTAGGTAGAGAAAGTGAATGGTGCGGTCCACAACCATGCTACGGAAGCACTGGACTGGATCTAATAGATCCGGGCGATTTGATTGCCGCTGTTTAATCGAAGTTGAATCGTCTGGATATATAAACCCAGATGATAAGTGACACACGGGTGACGATTTTACAACTAAAAGTGCCATTCGAAAAAAAAAACATACCCAAAAAACTGAAACTTGCCATGCTTCACAAGTAAAGTTGGCATCCTCGACCAAGTAAACTTGCTATCGAAAAACGGCATGGTGGAATTGCTTCGTACCTCACGTACGTCACTTATCGTAGTCGTAAATAAAATGCCTCGAGGCAGGTTGTCGAGGAAAAAAATAGGCTTGAAACTCGTAATGGTGCACTATAAAATATCAATAAATAAATAAATGAAGGGAAATTAGCACGTAGTGGTAGCAAAAAAAGGTCAAGGGCAATGCATCCCCCAACACGGTTTTGGTGCGAATCAACATGTGGTTGGATGGTTAGAGGGACTGTGGTATCCCCAGCTCACCAGTGTTCAAATCCTGGTACTCGCATTTATTCCTGGATTTATTTCAGGATTTCCGACGATGCGCATTCAGTGGGAGGAGACGTTCCCGTCGACGACGAGGTGCCTACGGCGACTTCGTAAATTTCAAGATGATATGCCGGCTCAGTCTTTCGGAGGTGCTCATAGGGGTAGAGTGTGCGTGTGTGCATTCATAGAGGTGAGTATATACGCGTGTATATGAGCGCTTGTGTATGTACTGATGTTAAAAAAACACGGTTTTTGTCAAACGCTAGAAAAACTAGAAGAACGCTCGTGCGTTGCGACGGGGCCACATTAACTTTAAAAGTTCAATATCAATTATGTTAATATTACATTGAATATTCTCATACATATTAAGTGACATCGACGACCTTTTTTACCATCAAATTCTCTCTCACACACACACACCCTTTCCCTCCCTCTTCCTCACTCTCTCTCCCCCTCTCCCTCACTCGGGAGGTGGGACGAAAATAAACCCGAAACGGAGACTACCAACTGAGACATTAGGAGTAGAGATCATTTAGTTGATAAGAATAAATAGAAAACTATGTTAAAAAGGAGAAACAGATTAGAATACATTGAAAAACCAAAAGGACGATGTAAAAGGGGATTCGCCCTGCCCCCCGGGCCTTGCCACCGAACCGGCTCAGCGGTCCAGTCCCCGCGCGGTCGTCTTCTCATGTTCCCCGAGCCGCGTCGCTACAGAGACGGGCTCCCGCCCGACCACCTCGCTGGCATCGAAGGGGAATGGATAAGGGTGACGCCCTGCCTTCCCTACCCCATGGCCTCACTCCTCCTTGACGCCCCCTCCCAAATCCACTTCTCCTCCTCGCTCGCTCGATCCCGTCGATCTGGAGGAAGTCAGACGCCACGGCCACCATGACCGACCCCGTCCACATGGCCACTGCCCTCCCTGCGGGCTAGGAGCTTGTCGAGGAGCTCCGAATGCCTTCGCTACTTCGTCTGCGCCAACGAGATCAAGTCCAGCACCCCCGCATCGATGTCGCTGCCGTCTTCCTCAACCTTGGGCCACCGCGACATTGCCGTTCGATCCGCGCCGCCCCGAGCTCCCATGTCTTCGCCTAGGGCGCCATTGACACCGCCATGATCTCCTCTTGCCTTTCCCTTGTCTCCCCTCTCGTTTGCTCTCGTTAGATATTTCGCCGTGTCCGCCATGGCCATTGCAGGGGTAGCCACCGAGCTCCTCGGATTGACCCCGTGGCACATGCCCGCTCCTATGCATGCCCATGCCCGAGCCTGCCGCTCTTCTTCCGCGCCCGCGGGGCCACTCCCTCTCCATGCCCACGCCCGTGCTACACCGCGTCGGTCGCGCCCGCCGCTGCCGTCGCGCTCGCCGCAGCCACCGCACCACTGTGCCCCGTGCGACACACACCCTGGTCGCGCGCCACACTCTCGCTGGCTGCGCTCGCCCCGTCTGCTGCCCCCCTGCTTCGCGTCGCCTCCAGTCATGGCCATCTTCTGCCGGCCGCCCCCTCAGCCTCGCCTACTGCGTGTTGCTTCCTGCTGCTATGCGCTGCTCTACCGCTGGTACGCTGCTGCACCATGCCCTCGACACCGCCGTGGACAAATGTGGCGGAGGGATTGTTAATGGAGTACGAGAAGGAGGTGGCGGAGAAGTTGTGGAGAGGCAGGAGGTCTGGGGCGGTGTCACCTGGCTGTGGTGGAGGTGTTTATCCGACAAGGAGCCAGAGTGGAAGGAGAAGTCACAATTGGAAAGAATCACAAAAAAAATCATAACCCGGAGATCTCAGTTCAAAAAAATGCTAATATCGATGGAAAACATAGAAAATGTTTGTTGTTATCAAGGAAAGGTAAATTTTTTGGAAAGTTAGGATTTTTGAACTGATTTCTATGCAAATGGATAACGTGATATCAGTATCTGCCCGTTTGTGACGTGTCTGATTAGGAAAGTTTGCAAATGTTAAGAAACTATTTATCGGGAGGAAAGTTGTGACGTGTCTGCTATTTGTTTCCTAAAACAAATTTCACTAATAAGTTAGGAAAGTTAGATTAAAATGTATTATTTGTTTCCTAAAAATCTGTTATTTGTTTCCTAAGACAAATTGAGCCAATAAAAGGAATCAATTGATTTGCATAATTTAAGGAAGTTAGATTAAAATGTATTATTTGTTTTCTGAAAATCTGTTATTTGTTTCCTAAGACAAATTGAACCAATAAAAGGAATCGATTGATTTAGATAAGTTAGGAAAGTTAGATTAAAATGTATTATTTGTTTCCTGAAAATCTGTTATTTGTTTCCTAAGACAAATTGAACCAATGAAAGAAATCGATTGATTTGCATAATTTAAGGAAGTTAGATTAAAATGTATTATTTGTTTCCTAAAAAACTGTTATTTATTTCTAAGACAAATTGAACCAATAAAAGGAATCGATTGATTTGCATAAGTTAGGAAAGTTAGATTAAAATGTATTATTTGTTTCCTAAAAATCTGTTATTTGTTTCCTAAGACAAATTGAACCAATAAAAGGAATCGATTGATTTGCATAATTTAAGGAAGTTAGGTTAATGTATTATTTGTTTTCTGAAAATCTGTTATCTTCCCGGCCCAGAACGACGGAGATGCCACATGATAGTATGGCACTAACCCATCGTCTGTGCGCTGACGAGTGACGACAGAGACGACTGAGCCTGAAACTTAATCTGAGTACGAATAATCAACAGTGACGGCAACTGTTGCGGGCTTGCGGCGAGGTACCCTCACCTGGACAATGATCTTTGGTCGGAGCGCAGAGGTAAGTGGTGTTGTTGGCGACATGCAGGTCGTCCACTCGAGAGGCGGTGCTGGATATTAATGGAGATCGTGCAGGCAGACAACGAGGTGGGGTGGTTCATCTGTGCGGCCTGCTTCCGATCCAATCTGCGATATTCCCCCATGTGGATGCGACCCCATCACGTAGCCATACAAAACGATATAGGAACCATGATTAGATAAATATACAATGATCAATTGGACTGTATTAGAATTGGAGAGAGAATGAATATACAGGAAACATGCAGGTCGAGCAAGCCAGCCTTTCCTATGGTCGTCTTGTTCCTGCAGATGTTAAGCTAATACCGAATCCAATGTTTAAAACCAATCAATCCCTAGTCTCTTTCTCTGCCAGCGAAAGTTAATCTCTGGCGTCCTTCGTCCAAATTGAATTATATCAAACTGAGCAGGACCAACATAATTATGGGAAAGCCATATAAGAGAGATTAGTGGGAAGGAGAGGATTACGTCCCGGATTTTCAGAAGAAATGTTTGTTAGTGTTAATAGGAAGGAGGGGATAGTGTCCTGATTTTTTTACTGGGGAGATGCGCATTAAAGAAAAGATAGATTGTGTCCTGATTTTCTGCATGAAAAAAGAAAACCGGAAACTTGGAGAAGATCGAGGGGTGGGGCTAGCTAGGGGGTGGAGGTGGGACGAAAAAACCCGGACAAAAATAAACTATAGAGATTAGCCCATGATCATTAGGAGTAGAGATTAGCTCTTTCACCTTGTCAGACAGTCCCTTCAATCCTAGAATATACAACATTTAGAAGAAATAAAACCAATGACATAATTAGTAAACAATTTCAGCGACAAAAGGATAAACAAATTGGATTTTTAAAACAAAACCTGCACCTGCACAAGTATATGTTATATTAACAAAAGTGCAGATCCCGTCTCACTCTTCTTCCGAATAGCAATCTTGGTGAGTGATCTCGACCGGGTTCGATCGACATAGCGTGTCGTTCCTCCAGGAGTGGGTGCTGAGAGGAAGGATGGCAAACCTCCATTGTCAATCGGCCGGAGCTGCATCGTCATTTGGATCAGAGCATGGACGAAATCGAGATGGTAGAGGTTGAGGAATTTGTAGGACGTGAGGGTTTAGGGTGGGCATCACGAGAACTCACCCATATCTTGGGAGACGGCAGACCCGAGGTGCAGTCGTGTTCGTGCTTCAGGGGCTGCCACGTGCTGTCCTCGCCGCCATCGCCTGTCGATGCCACTTCAGCGCCACGAGCATGGGACTGAGGGACGAAGGGAAGAGAAGGGAAGGAAGCGAGCTAATGACGTACCTATGTTTGGTATGTAATACCCTCCATTAAGAGTAGTATTTTCTTAAAATCGGTTATTTTGTTTCCTAATTAATGTGATTCAGCAATTTAAGATAAGGTTAATTAATTTAGATTTGATATCTAGAGATTGATCGTGATTGATTCTTTCACATAAAGACATTACTAAAAATAACTTGCACCAGCATGGAAAGTTATGATCCGTTAAGATTTTTTTTCGTTGTGTGAGAGGGTGACGCGAAACTAAACCGGTGGGGTGGGGGAAGGACGAAAAAAACCAGCGAAATAAAACGGGTGGGAGGTGGGAGGAAGTACCAAAGAAGTACCAAAAAAGACCGGGTGAGGTGGGACAAAAATAAAACCCGAAACGCGACCTACCAACTGAGACATTAGGAGTAGAGATAAGGCAAGCGGAGAGGGGGCGAGAAGGAAGAAAAGGAAAAGCCGAGGGTGGAATTCGCACGCGACCTCCTCCTTCCTTTCTCGTCTCCCTCCCTGCCTGCCTGCATACACGCCTCGCGCCTTCCTCCCAAATCCAATTCCTAATCCCAATCCCGGCCGCCTCCCCCTTCCTTCCTCCCGCCGCCGCAGCTCGATCCGACGCCGCGCCGGAGCCGCTCCCCTCCCAGTGCACGGAGGAGGCCGCAAGCCACACGACCGACCCCGCCCCGCGCCGCGCCTTATATGTAATGGACGCCGACGAGCCGCCAGAGCCCACAGAAACAAAGCGCGCCCGGCTCCCGCCCCCGCCCCTGCCCGCCTAGCTAGGGTTTCCGGTCCCTTCTCCCCTCCCTTCGCCTCCTCGTCGCCCGGCGAGCGGCCGCCCGGCCATGGGCTGCGCGCCATCGCACGACGCCCTCGCGGCCACCGCGGCCGCCGCGGCCAGGGCGACGCGGCGCCGGGCCGCCGCCGCCGCCGCCTCCTCGTCCTCCGCGTCCTCGCGGCGGGCGCGGGACCCCGCGGCGGTGTGCCGGCAGCGGGTGGCGCTGATCCGGGCCGCGGCGGACAGGCGCTTCGCGCTGGCGGCGGCGCACGCGGCCTACTTCCGCTCGCTGGCCGCCGTGGGGGGCGCGCTGCGGCGCTTCGCGGCGGCCGCGCTGCTCCCGGCCACCCCCGACCCCGCCGCCTCGCCCGTGCTCACCCTCCCGCCCTCCCCCGACCTCGCCAAGCCGCCGCAGCACGCCGTCGCCTCCTCCGCCGCCGCCGCCGCCGCGTCGAGCCTCCCGCCGTCCCCGGACTCCTCCTCCTCCACCGTCTCGCCCCTCTCCCACTCCCTCTCCGTCTCCTCCGACGACGACGACGAGGAGCACCTCCACGCGCTCGACCACTCCCGCCGCGCCCGCCTCCGCGGGCACGCGCCGCCCCCGACGGCAACGACGCAGCATCAGCACCGCCACTACATGAGGAACTCCGCCACCGTGCCCACGGTGGTCTACGAGGACCCCTACGCCGAGTACGCCGAGGCCGCGGCCAGCTACAGCTACGGCTACGGGTCCGCGTACACGTACGGCCCCTACGGCGAGCCGGTCGCGGAGGAGGCGAGGCCGCGCCGCCCGCCGCCCACGCCGCCGCCCCCGGAGGCCTCGCCGTGGGACTTCTTGGACCTCTTCACGCCCACGCCCTACGACCAGTTCCTGGAGGACTACTCGCGCGGCATGCCCGGCGAGGCCGCCGACGGGGATCGGAATCTGCCCACCAACAGCCCCAATTACGCCAATTACGCCGAGCTGAGGAGGATGGAGGGGATCCCGGAGCTTGAGGACGAGGCTGAGCTGGGGCCAGCACAGCCATCAACCTCGGCCGTCGTTGAAGATCAGCGCGTGAAGGGGAAGACACCAGCTCCTGGTCCTACCACCAACGCCGCCCGTCCCAATGGCACCTCCTCCTCTGAGGTGAAGCCGCAGAGCAAGGGATCATCTGGTGCCAATGCCGAGGCGGAGAAGCCGCTGCCAAGGAACGATTCAGTGCCGAGCAATGCCGGCTCCGGCTCGAACAGCAAGAAAGGGGGCAGGACCGATGCAGTGAGCTTGAAGGGTGCCAACTTTGATGACATTGCTGGCAGCAACTCCTCCTCCGAGAAGAAGAAGAAGAAGGGTGTGCCATTTGGTGAGAATGGTGGCGACATTGTTGGCGGCAGCTCCACCGGGAAGAAGGGTGCTGCGATTGATGAGGCCGGGTCAATTGTCGATGCAGATGGCGCTGGGGGTAGCCACGGCAAGTCGGTGCGGTCGGCCATGACAGTGAGCAGCGAGTCCTTCTCGCCGTTGCACAATGGGGAGAGAGATGTCGTGGAGGCAATGGAGGAGGTCAAGGAGCGATTCGAGGAGGCACTGCATTGCGGCGATGAGGTCTCCAGGATGCTCGAGGTGGGGAAGGTGCCTCACCGGACGGCGCCCAAAGTTCTTAGATGTGGGTAATGGAAATGTTTTATTGGAGCAACACATGTCTGAAATTATGGTATATGGGCAA
Organism: Triticum dicoccoides; assembly: GCF_002162155.2. Classification (NCBI taxonomy): domain Eukaryota; kingdom Viridiplantae; phylum Streptophyta; class Magnoliopsida; order Poales; family Poaceae; genus Triticum; species Triticum dicoccoides. The sequence goes on from NC_041385.1 coordinate 833,101,962, forward strand.
GCGACTGAAAGGTTGACATATTATTATGTTGTTTCTGCAGATTTCTCTTCCAGGGTGATGGAGCCTATGTCGCTGAGCGTGCCGTCCTCTTCTTACTGCGTTCCAAAGCGGGAAAGGCGCTCGAGGTTACCGACCACCTCAGCTTCATATGCCAACGGCAGAGAACATCGCGACGGAAGTCTCTGTTCAACTCTGGAGAAGCTCTGTGTATGGGAAAAGAAGCTATATCAGGAGGTCAAGGTAAGCACATTTGAGGCCACATCAACAAGCTACAAGTGTCCATTCATGTTATCTCTTTATTTACTGCCCAAACATGTGTTGAAAAAGGTTAGGTGATTGTTCTAGGATGAAGAGAAGCTGAGGACTCTGTATGAAAAGAAGTACAACAGGCTGAAGTCGCTAGACGAACAAGGGGCGGAGCCGGATGCGATAGAGACGGCCAGATCGTCGGTGCGGGACCTGCGGTCGAAGATCACCATCAACATCAAAACAGCCAAGGCCTTCTCGTCGAAGATCGAGAAGATTCGGGACGAGGAACTGTACCCTCAGCTTGTTGATCTTATCCAAGGGTATGATGAGGCTCTCTTCCTGGTTCCAGTTGTTGTTCCACAACTTCATTGTCTGACAGAACAAAACCTTTAAACTGACCACACTCATTGCTGCTCTTGTTTTTGTTCGATCAAACACAGATTGCGGAGGATGTGGAAGGCAGTTCTGGAATGCCATGAGAAGCAGCTGTCGGCGATAAGGGACAGCAGGCTCCACCTGCTCAAGGCGAGGACGGTGAGCCAGTCCGCCGCCGCGGAATTGGCGACGCTGGAGCTGGAGAGGGAGCTCACGAAATGGTACCGCTGCTTCAACAAGTGGACCAGCTCGCAGAGGTCTTATGTGGAGGCGCTGAACGGATGGCTGAGGAGATGGTTCCCCGAGGTGCAGGACGAGGAAGACGCGCCCGACGGCGCCCCGCCTTTCTCCCCGGGCAAGCTCGGCGCCCGGCCGATATTCGTCGTGTCGAACGACTGGTTCCGGGCCATCGACCTGGTGCCCAAGAGCGACGCGCTGAAGTCGATCGACCACTTCTCGAAGCTCGTCCACGAGCTGAGGAAGAGCCAGGAGGACGAGCAGCGGCAGAAGAGGAAGGTCGACCACGCCTCCAGGGACTACAACAAAAGGCGCGAGGCCCTGCAGCGAGAGCTCGGCCCGGGCACCGGCACCGGCACCAGCACCGACACGGTCGCCCTCCCGGAGGACCGCGGCAACTACACCGTCGATCTGCACAAGATGAGGAGGAGACTGGACAGCGAGATGGCCAAGCACGACGAGGTGGTGCGGCACGTCCATTTTGCGGCGTCGGCCACTCTGCCGGTCGGCTTCGTCCCCGCGCTGGAGCAGATCGCCGGCTTCTTCCACGGCAACCTGCAGGTCTACGCGCGCATCAGGACCGACGGCGACGGCGCCGGGGCTCACGGGCCGCCCACGGAGGCTCGCCGGCCGCACCTTGGCTGATGGCATGGGCATGTCTTTGCAGAAGAGAAGACAGTTTTTTGTGACTGAGGTGGTAGATGGTGGGGGGTAGTGCTGGGCATTTGGTGTATAGATAGATCATTGGTTCATTCTGGGGTTTAGGCCGTAGTTCCTGCGACAGATTATGGTGGTAGATTAGATAGAAAACGTTAGTGTTTTGCAGAGGTTTTTACTGATGGTGCCTGCCTGACTCACAGTAGAGGGGAGCTTCAGTGGTGCTCCCATTTATTCTGTACATTGTTATTGCATGAAACTTCAACTTACTAATCGATCTTCATTTTAGCAATGTGTTTTGAGAGAGTTAACAGTTCACATTGTGTGAACCTTAACTGCGAATCCTAATGACAGCTCCCTTGAAACATAAACGGGCAAGGCTTCATGGCATCATTCCAGGATCTGAAAAACACAAATTGTATATATATGTACACAAAAAACGGCGAGCATCGGTTCATCGTCGTCGCATTTTCTTTACATTCGTGCCTACTACCGACCCCTAAGCGCAACGGATCCTCCGTGGCCTCCTCACTGGACCCAGCATTATTACGAATAAGCTTCAGTCATCCACATGCCTGAAACTGAAAACTGTGGCAGCACCACCAACCACTCCGTCAGGCCGTCGAAAAGAGGTGGGTGTCCAGGTACAGCAGTCGCATTCTCAGCATCTCCTGAACAATTCCGCTGCGTACCAGCTACGTCGCCGCGAGATTCTATTTCGTCGTGGGGCACGCTGCCCCGCGAACCGCAACTTCTATTGTGAGGGTCCCGGTTCGGTTGCCTGTAGCAGTCGCAGCCAGGGGTGTGTGCGGTTACGCGGTGCTGGCATGAACCGCCTCGTCTGAAGAATCGTCCGCCTTGGCGTTGGCGTTGGCCCTGGCCACGGCGACGGACCTCATCACTTCTTGCTGTCGCTTGTACTCGGCCGCGCGGCGGGTGCTCTCCATCGAGATGAGGAGAACCGTCATGTCAGCTGGGCTCACGCCGCCGATCCTGCCAGCCTGGCCTAAGGTTTGTGGCCTTACCTGCAGATGCATCATCCAAATATGAGTTGTATCGGAAGCAGATCAAATTTGTCGAGCTGAAATCTTGAGGAAATGTTGGGCTATAAAGGACGGCATCTTAAGATTCCCACACCATTGATTTATCACAAAAGACTGAAGTGCACGCAACATGTGTATTGTTGCTAAATTAAGGACTGAATAGTGCATGCCCCTGGGTTATTATTGGCAGGTTATCCTGTGTAAGTAAGGCTCTTGAACATATTCTAAATGCTACTCCAGAAAGAGCAAATATACTGTAGAAGCAGATGCTTCTCATACCTTGGAAAGTTTCTCACGAGCTTCAAGGGATAGATTCAGCATCGAGTGGTAATCCAAGTCTTCAGGAAGTTTCCTGTGTTCCTGGTTTATAATCTGAAGAGGAAAACAATTATTAGGGGTCGGCAGGTTTTTCAAGTAGCAAACATGACGGATTAAATAACTGAACCTATCAAAGTCAATGGAGCTGGTCCTTTTCTTAAGAAAAGCAAGAATAAAAAACCTAAACCCCGACAATTCTTTATTACAACGGAGAAAGGCACAGAATCAGCTACAGCTACAAAAGAGCTAAAAACAAGTTCCTCAACAGGGAAAAAGAACATGCATAGCACGACAGATACTTGCACAACAATCTCACTGCCAGGCTTCTTAAACATGTATTTACCATTTCTCTTGTACTTGAAAGAAGCTCCCTTGCATATTTATTTCAGAACAAAATGACATGACCATAAGCCAATTACCTGTTGTAATTGGCTCTGCTGTCGTGCTATGAAACCTTCGTACTTGATATCAATCTCTACGCAGTCTTTCTCAATTGGAGATAAATGCTCATTTCCATAGCCGTGCTTGTCCAGAAGTTTATACTGTACATGTGGCTTTTTCAGTATCGCTTCAAGTGTCGATGACTCCTTTACAGGTTGGTTTGATACTGCGGTAACTTCTGCAGCAAATTCAACCCCTGCAAACGGAATACTTGATTATAGAACCAGAAACCATGCTTGTAAATACACGAAGATAACAGATCTTAACAATAATATAATATTTCTGAACTTCGCATAAAATATGTGGTAATGCAGCTTCGGAAGTATATAAAGCTTACCTGATACTCTTGTATGCTTCAATCGTTCTTTTTCTTCTTTAATGCGGACTTGCTTTGACTTATAAAGCTCCCAGCGTCTGTCATCTATTAAACCAATCTCTCTCCCGAAAGGGGTCAACCGACTATCAGCATTATCGGATCGAAATAGTAGACGGTGCTCTGAACGACTGAATGTACACAAGTGCCAACAACAAAAATTATCAGTCAAACTGCGATTCAAAGAGCCATTAGATTAATAAAATTAAGTTCATTGATTCCTTCTAATGGACAATAGTAGACAACATAAAACATCACAGCATGCTGTCAGTAAAGTTCTTCTGGCTCGTTCCTTCAAAAAACAAGTGATTTGTAATTATGGCTCTTCATAATGAATGAGCAGTGCTCATGCTGAGTTTCTCGAAAATCGTTAACATTGTTCGAGCATAGTTTTGTGACATTTGCATAATCTTATGCTCTGCATTTAACTAGCCCTTTCTGATGCAGTCCTTGGTGAGAATCATGATTGTTACTCTATGGTCAAGAAAACTTGCCACTACATTCCTTGGCACACAAGGATTTGCCACTTCATATCTCATTGGCATGTGGACCCTGGACCCACGTGTTCGTGAGACATCAATTTGCAAATCCATGAACACCAACAAATTGAGTGGCAAACCCTAAAAGTTGGCATGCAGCCTTGTAGAATTATACAGATTCTAATATTCACCGTTAAATACAAATACTATGTCACATTGCTTTGTCTTAATATACATGAGCTTGCAACTATGCTTTTTCCATCAGACCATTTAAGCATTAATACCAAGAGCTGTTGTATTGATAACCCATACCTTGTTAACATGCGATAAGGCTCCCTAAGATCTTTTGTAACAAGATCATCAATCAGAGTCCCAATGTAACTGCTTTCCCTCTCAAGAACAATTAGTGGCTTTCCATCAGAATGTCTAGCTGCATTGATTCCTGAAACTATACCCTGTAATAAAAGTGAGCAAGATTAGGATCCAGAAAATCAGGTCCAATTAACCATATGTCCTGAAATGGGCATATCACAAGCAATGAACACACCTGAGCTGCAGCTTCTTCATATCCTGTTGTTCCATTAATCTGACCAGAGAAGAATAAGCCCTCAAACCTTTTTGTCATAAGCGATCTTGAGCACTGATAAGCAGGCAAGTAATCATATTCAACAGCATAAGCTGGCCTTAGCATCACACAGTTCTCCAGTCCTGGTAGTGTTCTCACAAGTGGTAATTGCAATCTCTCAGGAAGACCAGTGGAAAAGCCCTGTATGAGGTGTATAAATGGTCTAAGTTGTAGATTTTCAGTAACACAATGATGCAGAAAATATCGTTTTTACACAAAATTTCATAGATAAGAACAAGTGATACCAAATCTCAGACTGAAAACAATTGGTGGAAAAGGAAAAATATGCAAAATTGAGGGGCAGAGAGAGACCTGTAGATATAGCTCAGGGACATCTCTACCCTCCGGTTCAAGAAACACCTGATGAGATTCTTTATCTTTGAACCTTACAATCTGCAACAAACAAATATACGGTGATGTTTCGGACTGTGATCGGCAAAAAAGTTAGTCTATATAGGGAAACGAATTTTTCTTTCCATGATCTTTTCAAGTTTAGGTCGATTACACATAATAGGTCAAAACATAATCTTTTGTGGAACAAAGTCAAAGACCAAAAATGTCCATGATATAATACCTTGTCTTCAATTGCTGGGCAGTACCTTGGTCCCTTTGCTTCAACCCAGCCACCATATGTTGGTGTTTCATCCAAGTTGTCTGTAACAATCTGGTGCGTCTCTTTTGTAGTTCGCGTTAAATAGCAGCACATTTGTTCCCTCTCAACGTGAAATTCAGGATCAAAACTAAACCAGCCTACCTGTTTCAAGAGGCACCATCAATGCAGATAACCAAGAAAATATAATCACAAGGAAAAGAATATTTCACATGTTCTACACACCTCTTCATCACCATGCTGGGCTTCCAATCTAGAAAAGTCAACTGTTCTGCGATCAATTCGTGGTGGCGTGCCAGTTTTTAAACGGTCAGTTTCAAAACCCAGATGCTGCAAGTTTTCAGTAAGTCCCTGAGAAGCTGACTCTCCAGCTCGCCCTGCAGGCATTGATGTCCTACCAACCCAAATCTTACCACTCATAAATGTCCCGGTGGTAAGTACAACAGATGGTGCGTAAAAGTCCATGCCGAAGAAAGTGCGAACACCCTCAACACTATCATTCTTGCCTATCATAACTTCTGTAGCCATTGCCTCTCTAATGAAAAGATTTTGTGTGCTGAAAATAGCATGTGCAGTAATAAGTAGCATGAAAGATACCAGACTAATAAATATGCCGGCAACAACAACAAATATATAGATTAGATGTCATAATAGCCTTCACATTGTTTTTTTTTTAGTTGATAGGCAGAAAAAAATAGCCTTCACATTGGGTTTTTTTTAGTTGATAGGGAGAAAAATCTGCATTCACCTTTACGAATCTGGGAGTCAATATGCAGGAAAAAATATTCATCTAGTCAAATACCTACAGAGTCTTTGGTCAGGAGTAACACTACGACATGCCAAATTAGTGAGGTCGCTATGTTTTGTAGCTTAAATAATAGTGACATGTGATTCTTTCAGAGCCACCTAAGAATATATGAAATACATGATTTAGATGAGAGACCACCAAAATGAACATCGCTCTTTAGCACTAACGACTTACATTGTTAAACAAATTTTTGACTAAGTGTGCAAATTATAAGTTATGATACACGAGGGTTTTTTGTATATACTGACCTTTCTACAACTTTCCTCATCTCCATTGCATACTCCCTCTTATCGGTCTGAGCACGCAGTGCACGGACAGCAGGACCTTTTGAGCTGTTCAGCACACGCTTTTGCAAATAGCACCTATCAGAAGAAGAGGTAATGAGTACATACCAAAAGATCTCGGTTGATTTGGTAGCATTGCAAGTTTTTCTCAGCCCATAACCCCATCCCCAAGGAGAAAAAACACGACATGACTCGTCTGTATAAACAAGAGCAGATTTAACTTCCTACCTATCTGCAATCTTTCCAATATCACCACCAAGGGCATCTACCTCATGGACAAGTTGAGACTTTGCGGGACCACCAACAGCTGGATTACAAGGCTGTATAACATATCATAGAAAAAAAAAGTCAGCAGAAATGCATTTTTGGTGCGTGGAATGTCGCGAAACTGACAGACAGCTCCTTGTCTAAGGATACTTCCTTAGCTCTTTATGGCATACAGAAATTTGCAACAACCATATCGAAGTTCCGTTCTACTGCAAATTCAAACAGCTCTGTCTTATGTAGTTATCTAGTCTAGCCCTTGGATCAGATACCACCAACATCAAAATTTGTAACGGAACCCGTGTGCTGCAGCCTACAGATACACTAATATATGAAAATGTTGCGCTTGCATATTGTTCAACCCCACTGAACATTATCCCTGGCTTGCTCGAATCCGTCCATTTAGCACATGAGCTCATTTGCAAATTTGCCAACCAAAAGGACATGCCACTACACGACTGTAGAAACCTAGACTGAGAAGAGGAGCGTAACGGAGCAGACCTGCCAGGCGATCCGGTCGATGTTGAGGGTGAGGAGGAGGGTACGGGCACCGAGGCGGGCGGACGCGAGCGCGGCCTCGCAGCCGGCGTGGCCCCCTCCGACCACGATGACGTCGTACCGCTCCCGCAGCGAGTCCAGCCCTCCTCCTCCTGTGGCGGCGGCGGTGGAGAGGCGGGGGCGGCGCGGGCGCGGGCGCCAGGACGGCGAGGGGAGGGGGCGGGTGAAGGGCGCGGAGGGGAGGAAGGATGAGAGGCCCGCGGCGGCGGCCGGCGGGCGGAGGCGGAGCAGCATCGCCGGAGACGGTGAGGGGGAGGGACCTATCTGCGCTCTGCTCTGCTCTGCTCGCGGCTGTGGCTCTCGCTCCGGATGGAGATTGAAAGGGGAATCTTGCAAAAAGGACCCTCAAACCATGGGAGTCTAGTAAATTCATCCTCCGGCATTTTGTTTTTAATATTTCAGTACATTATAGCAAGTCACCACATACCACATAACCACTCTGTGAAGATCCTCAAAAACACCCACCATGTTTGAGACAGCTCGTCTCTTGCAGCCGTATTTATGTTTGTTCATATTTTGACACAAACGCCGGTAAAAAGGGCCCGCGCGTCAAGGCCGGCATGGCCAGTCGTGACTCGTGGCAATCATCCAGGAGGGGGCCAATTTCAAACAGAAAACATAACATATGCATAATACACAATCAATAGTAGCTGCTTCATTCTTCTTTTTTGAAAAAAGGACTACATGTATGGTCTGCACCTGAAATGAAAAATCCAAATATCGTTGGCGCTTTTCTAGATCAAATTTCGTTAATTGACGCAATCAGAACATGACTGACTGAGTGAACATCTGAATCAAGTCTTACATGAACATCGTCTGGACATCTCTGAAACAATTTCCTTTAAGAACATTTGGAAAATACCTTGCTCTGCTTCTTTAGTCCTCGGAAGCACTTCATTGTTCAGCTCATTGACAGTCGTCGCATTGGGCCGTGCAGGTCCGCAACTGCAATGACATCAAGCTGCCGATGATGAGCGGTGACTCGCAACACACAACAGCAACACCAGATGGAGAGAAGGGAATCAGAAGCGGCAGCATGTAGAAGTAGCCATTGATGGTGCAGCAGCAAGCAGGTGGCACGGCGGAGGTTGGAAATTAAAGAATCGATGAATTGGCCGAGAAGGGAAAGAACAAGATTGAGGATTGAGACTTGGGAGGAAGACCTAGAATTTCACTAGCCATGGAGGTGAGTCATGGAGAGACACACGGTTTCAGTTGATTTGAGGAAGGCATGGATAATTGCGAGATGTTGAGACCAATGCTTAGTAGAGTCAAATAATACAAAACTTTGGGAAGGGGGGTCGCAACCCCACTTGGCCTCCGCGAGGCTCTACCAATGGACATTGTGTGCCTCAATGAAAAAATATGATGCGGTGGACACGGGCCCACATGGCGGGTCGCCTTCTTCCTCCTCTTTGTCCAACGTCCTCCTGCAGTCACCGCCTCACCCTCCGGTCTAGGGCCAAGGTAGTGAGCGTGTTGGTGTTGGCATTGGGACTTGAGAGGTGAGGCCATGTAAACCTCATCATATTTTTTCTTTAATCATACTCTAGAACCTGATGTCAAGATATTTCCATAATTTACACATAAATATACACTATAGTTTACACAATTATCATAATATGAATCCATAAAGACATGTAAAAAATTTATTTTTATTTTTCATGCTTAATATTAAGTGACATCTTGTTATAAAGAGAAAATAACTAATGCTATAAGATATAGCATAGACTTAGCATTGTGTGAGTGTATTTTTAAGCATGAATGTCTAAACTATATACATAATAAAGAATCATACAACTAATTTTTAGCAACATTGTTATGTGGTTAAGTATATAAATATATATATTATTTAGGGTTTTACATTTATATAAACAAATTATATAAAGTAAAAATATTTAGTATAAATATTAGATTTCTAAATTCATGGCAATTAATTGTCGTCTAGTATGAGCTATTTATTGTTAGACTCGAGCATAGATCTGCCATGCGATCCGGTCGATGTGGAGGGTGGGGAGGGGTGCAGGCGCCCAGGCAACCCAGGCGGCGTGGCCCCTCCGATCATGGGCGGAGACAGGGCCCAGGCAACCCAGGCGGCAACCTGGGGCGTGAGGCCCATCTCCTTCGAGCACTGTAGCAACAATTGTAGACTTGGACGAAGGCGGCCTGGGGCCTGGCCCAATTTGTTAGAAATATGCCCTAGAGGCAATAATAAAATGGTTATTATTGTATTTCCTTGTTCATGATAATTGTCTATTATTCATGCCATAATTGTATTGACCGGAAACCGCAATACATGTGTGAATACATAGACCACAACATGTCCCTAGTGAGCCTCCAGTTGACTAGCTCGTTGATCAACAGATGGTCATGGTTTCCTGACCATGAACATTGGATGTCATTGATAACGGGATCACATCATTAGGAGAATAATGTGATGGACAAGACCCAATACTAAGCCTAGCACAAGATCGTGTAGTTCGTATGCTAAAGCTTTTTTAAATGTCAAGTATCTTTTCCTTAGACCATGAGATTGTGCAACTCCCGGATACCGTAGAATGCTTTGGGTGTACCAAACGTCACAACGTAACTGGGTGGCTATAAAGGTGCACTACAGGTATCTCCGAAAGTGTTTGTTGGGTTGGCACGAATCGAGACTGGGATTTGTCACTCCGTGTGACGGAGAGGTATCTCTGGGCCCACTTGGTAGGACATCATCATAATGTGCACAATGTGATCAAGGAGTTGATCGCGGGATGATGTGTTATGGAACGAGTAACGAGACTTGCCGGTAACGAGATTGAACAAGGTATCGGGATACAGACGATCGAATCTTGGGTAAGTATCATACCAGTAGACAAAGGGAATTGTATACGGGATTGATTGAATCCTTGACATCGTGGTTCATCCGATGAGATCATCGTGGAACATGTGGGAGCCTGAAGGAAATATGCCCTAGAGGCAATAATAAAGTTATTATTTATTTCCTCATATCATGATAAATGTTTATTATTCATGCTAGAATTGTATTAACCGGAAACATGATACATGTGTGAATACATAGACAAACATATAGTCACTAGTATGCCTCTACTTGACTAGCTCATTAATCAAAGATGGTTATGTTTCCTAACCATTGACATGTGTTGTCATTTGATTAAATGGGATCACATCATTAGGAGAATGAGGTGATTGACATGACCCATCCCGTTAGCTTAGCACTTGATCGTTTAGTATTCTGCTATTGCTTCCTTCATGACTTATACATGTTCCTGTAACTATGAGAATTGTGTAACTCTCGTTTACCGGAGGAACACTTTGGGTACTACCAAACGTCACAACGTAACTGGGTGATTATAAAGGAGTACTACAGGTGTCTCCGAAGGTACATGTTGAGTTAGCATAATTCGAGATTAGGTTTTGTCACTCCGATTGTCGGAGAGGTATCTCTGGGCCCTCTCGGCAATGCTCATCACCTAAGCCTTGCAAGCATGTAACTAATGAGTTAGTTATAAGATGAAGTATTACAGAACGAGTAAAGAGACTTGTCGATAACGAGATTGAACTAGGTATTGGATACCGACGATCGAATCTCGGACAAGTAACATACCGATGACAAAGGGAACAACGTATGTTGTTATGCGGTTTGACCGATAAAGATCTTCGTAGAATATGTAGGAACCAATATGGGCATCCAGGTCCCGCTATTGGTTATTGACCAGAGATGTGTCTCAGTCATGTCTACATCGTTCTCGAACCGTAGGGTCCGCACGCTTAAGGTTTCGATGACAGTTATATTATGAGTTTATGTATTTTGATGTACCGAAGGTTGTTCGGAGTCCCGGATATGATTACGGACATGACGAGGAGTCTCGAAATGGTCGAGACATAAAGATTGATATATTGGACGGATATATTTGGACACCGGAAAGGTTCCGAAGAAGTTTGGAGCCCCGGAAGGTTACCGGAACCCCCCGGGAGGTATATGGGCCTTATTGGGCCCATGTAGGAGGAAGAGAGAAGGAGCAAGGGAAGGGGGCGCGCCCCCCCAAGCCCAATCCGAATTGGGGAAGGGGGCCGGCCCCCCCTTTCCTTTCTCCTTCCCCCTCTTCCTATTACTACTACTAGTACTACTTCCTAATACTAATACTCTTTCCTTCCCCCTCCAAATAAGATAAGGAAAAGAGAGGGAAACCTACTTGGAGTAGGTTTCCCCCTCCTCATGGCGCGCCCCCCTAGGGCCGGCCACCTCCTCCCTCCCTTCTTTATATACGGGGGTAGGGGGGCACCCTAGAACACACAAGTTGATCATTGATCGTTCCTTAGCCGTGTGCGGTGCCCCCCTCCACGATATTACACCTCGGTCATATTGTAGCGGTGCTTAGGCGAAGCCCTGCAACAGGAGAACATCAAGATCGTCACCACGCCGTCGTGCTGACGGAACTCCCCCTCGGCGCCTCTGCTGGATCGGAGATCGAGGATGCGTCATCGAGCTGTACGCGTGTCAAGAACTCGGAGGTGCCGGAGTAACGGTACTTGGATCGGTTGAACCGGAGGACGTACGACTACTTCCTCTACGTTGCGTCAACGCTTCCGCTTCGGTCTACGAGGGTACGTAGACAACACTCTCCCCTCGTTGCTTTATCATCACCATGATCTTGCGTGTGCGTAGGAAATTTTTTGAAATTACTACGTTCCCCAACAGAGCCAACATGGGTATCCAGATCCCGCTGTTGGTTATTGGCAGGAGAGGTGTCTCGGTCATGTCTGCATGATTCCCGAACCCGTAGGGTCTACACACTTAAGGTTCGATGATGCTAGGGTTATAGGGAATAGATATACGTGGTTGCTGAATGTTTTTCGGAGTCCCGGATGAGATCCCAGACGTCACAAGGAGTTCCGAAATGGTTCGGAGGTAAAGATTTGTATATGGAAAGTCCTGTTTTGGTCACCGGAAAAGTTTCGCGTGCTATCGGCAACGTATCGGGACCACCGGGAGGGTCCCAGGGGTCCACCAGGTGGGGCCACCGGCCCCAGAGGGCTGTGTGGGCCAAGTGTGGGAGGGGACCAGCCCCAGGT
>NC_041385.1:833114490-833118055 GCF_002162155.2 Triticum dicoccoides
AAGGCGCAGGGAGAGTGGGAGGGGGCAAACCCTAGGCGCAGATGGGCCTAAAGGCCCACCCTAGGGCGCGCCCCCTCTCTTCCCCTCTTGGCCGCCCCCTCCAAATCCCATCTAGGGCTGCCGCACCCCTAGGGTGGGAACCCTACATGGGGGCGCAGCCACCTCCCCTCCTATAAATAGTGGGGGTTTTGGGGCTGCCATACACATGAGTTTTCACCTCTCCTGGCGCAGCCCTACCCCTCTTCCTCCTCGTCTCTCGGGTTCTTGGCGAAGCCCTGCTGAAGTGCCACGCTCCTCCATCACCACCACGCCGTTGTGCTGCTGCTGGACGGAGTCTTCCCCGACCTCTCCCTCTCTCCTTGCTGGATCAAGGCACGGGAGACGTCACCGGGCTGCACGTGTGTTGAACGTGGAGGTGCCGTCCGTTCGGCACTAGGATCTTCGGTGATTTGGATCACGACGAGTACGACTCCCTCAACCCCGTTCTCTTGAACGCTTCCGCTCGCGATCTACAAGGGTATGTAGATGCACTCCTCTCTCTCGTTGCTAGTCTCTCCATATATAGATCTTGGCGACTCGTAGAAAAATTTTGAATTTCTGCTACGTTCCCCAACACAATTCGCCTAGGGACTTTGCTTGGTTCCCTGCCTGGGCAGCCATTCCTGACTTGGACGAACCAACCAGCCGTCCGCCGCCTCTTCGCTCGACTTGGACGAACACTAGGCGGCTAGGGTGGCTGCATGACCTGTGTCCCTGCCTGCCGGCGCCGCCCGCCGCCACTGTCTGCCATCTCCTGGCCACCCAGCTGGCCAACTCTGTCCAGCGCCGTCCCCCTTCGATCCCTTTCTGCGAATCTGAGTGAATTTAGTTCCTTCTTAGTTACATAAATCAGTGGGTTAGTTGTTCTCTTGCATAATAGAAGGTCTTGTCCTTTATTAGATTCAGATTTCTTGTTCAATTTCAGATAAAACCAAAGAAAATTAGTGTCATGTGTGTTCCTGCGTGCACTTGTTCCGAACTTTTATGCTGCTGTTTTATTTTATTTTCAGTTTCGTCAGAGTTCTGTCTGGGTTGGCTGAGACCAAGCAAGATCTTCACCTTCATATGCTTGTCTTTAATTTCCTTGTTGCTTACTCCACTAGCTACATAATTACTTTTGTATTGTAGGAGAGATCTTTCACCCTGCTTGAGAGTAGCTTGCTTTAGGAAATTGCACAGTAAATTGTTAATAGTCTGGAGGTGTAGCAGCCTCATAGTCATGTATCTGCAGCAGTTTCTGAATTTAGTCATATAGCTTGCAGTTTTCGTAAAATTTTTGATAATGATTTACTGTAATGCACTGTTAGATAATGATGAAACGTGGCAGCGCAGTCCAATTTTGACTACTTTGAATGGGCTCGGTTTTATCAAAGAGGGGCATGTCCTTTAACACAGTACTTATTATTTCACAAATTAGTCATTCTTCCAAGTTTATTTAGAGAGGTAGTAGAAACAGACCAAGGTTTAGCTTCTTCTGTTGTTGAAGATGTGGTCATGGGAGGCAGGTCAACCAATCCTTTGAGTTGGTATCAATCTTTTGTATCATCTATGTTACATATTGTCTTTTGATTTCTCTTGCTTTTTAGTTGACCCATCATGGAACAAATACTGCCTTTGAATAATATGTTTGGGTTTTTATTAGTTATGCAACATAGATTGACTTATATATGCCTTGCAATTGAGTTTTTTGGGGTGTAGCTTTTAGCCGTTAGTTTCTCGTCTAGGGCGTTAGCCAATCCTGGCTCCGCCGCTACCTCCGATCATTATGAGTTTATGATGTTGTACCGACTAAGTGATGTCTCCCGAGAAACTAAGACTAGACCTAGACATCGGACAAAAGGAACCAGTCTTCCTCACACTGTTGCCGCCGTTGGAGCGACATGCGGGGTGAAGGTGAGCCGGTTTAGGCAAAGGATCTACTCCTCACGGAGAGGCGAGGGATAAGAAAACTACTCATGGTCAATTTTGGTTATATTCATCATACTGCATATTTTTTAGTTTCAGAAATGACCTTGGCACAGCAGAGCATATTCTAAATCCGTTCTAATGATGTAGAGGGAAAACTAACTATGTACTAAGATAGTAGTCGTGAATTGACACTCCTATCTTTGCAAGTTCATGATTGTTTTTCACTCTAAAAATACCTTCAGATGATGTAATCCTTGTTTAATTTTAATAAAGCTAGCTATGATGATCTTTCCTAAAAAAAACTACTTTATGAAGATTCTGAAAAACCCACCATATTTGAGACAGCTCGTCTCTTGCAGCAGTATTTATGATTGTTCGTATTTTGACACAAACACCGGTAAAAAGGGACCGCACGTCAAGGCCGGCATGGCCAGTCGTGACTCGTACTTGTGACAATCATCCGAGAGGGGGCCAATTTCAAACAGAAAACATAACATATGCGTGAATACACAATCAATAATAGCTGCTTCATTCTTCTTTCTTTGAAAAAGGACTGCATGCATGGTATGTACCTGAAACCAAAATCCAAATATCGACGCTTTTCCAAACCAAAGTTCGTTAATTGGCGCAATCTGAACATGACTGACTGAGTGAACATCTGAATCAAGTCTTACATGAACATCATCTGAACATCTCTGAAACAATTTTCTTTAAGGACATTTGAAAAGTACCTTGCTTTGCTTCTTTAGTCCTCAGAAGCACTTCATTGTTCAGCTCATTGACAGTCATCGCATTGGGCCGTGCAGGTCCACAACTGTGACGACATCAAGCCACCGATGATGATCGGTGACTCACAACACATAGCAGCAGCACCAGATGAAGAGAAGGGAATCAGAAGCGGTGGCATGTAGAAGTAGCCATCGCTGGTGCAGCGTCCAGCAGGCGGCACGGCGGAGGTTGGAAATTAAAGAATCGATGGAGTGGCCGAGAAGGGAAAGAACAAGATTGAGGATTGAGACTTGGGAGGAAGACCTAGAATTTCACTAGCCATGGTGATGAGTCATGGAGAGACACACAGTTTCAGTTGATTTGAAGAAGGCATGGATAATTGTGAGATGTTGAGACCAATGCTTAGTAGAGTCAAATAATATAAAACTTTTGGAAGGGGGGTTGCAACCCCGTTTGGCCTCCGCGAGGCTCTGCCAATGGACATGGCGTGCCTCAGTGGAAAAATATGATGCGGTGGACAAGAACCCACAAGGCGGGTCGCCTTCTTCTTCCTCTGTGTCCAGCGCCCTCCTGCAATCACCGCCTCACCCTCCCGTCTAAGGCCAAGGCAGTAAGCGTGTTGGTGTTGGCATTGGGACTTGAGAGGTGGGACCCATGTAAACCTCATCATATTTTTTGACAGTGGCAGGTCATGTTGGTCCTCACGTGTGGTCTCCTTTTGTTACATCTCGTATCAAAATGCTAACAACAATCAGTGTCTGTAACCTAGATGCCTCAAATACATAGACTTTTTAGAAGTCGCAGTAGTGTCGTTTTTCTTAAAATTTTGCCCCAAATGTGGTGCTCTTTTATTTACTCTGGTTAATTTTGTAGATGGCTTATACACCAT
>NC_041385.1:833118430-833157379 GCF_002162155.2 Triticum dicoccoides
TATTTTAATTTGTCGTACATATGCATTAGAGGTAAATTTGTCATTTTGTACTTGATAGAATGGTTTTACAAAAAGTGAAATCGCAATGCACTTTTTTCACGATAGCAAAAAAAATTCAATTTGGGGTTCTTTTCACAATCATATTGCAACAATGGCAAATAAGGCAATAAATTTGTCACAAATAACAAAATAAGGGTTGGTACATGGAAAACTGCTTTGGCGCGACCAGCCCAATGGTCGGGCAAACAGGTGATCATTCTTTGTTTCAAAATATAAGTAGATTTTTACTTTTGACAGTTTTCAACACACGACTTTGGCTAAGACGTATAGCTAAAAATAGTGAAAATGTGCATGAAATAAAAGGTATTTTGCAAGATAAATAACGTGACATCATTCTTATGTGTTCAATCTTTATATATGTGTGCATATTAGTGCTCAAAGTTTTAAAAGATTGACAACATGCAAATAACGTGACATAATTTGGGAAGGATGGAGAAGTAGCCAATACACTATTAGTTACCAGGTGATACTCCACGCAATGCTGCATCAATTAGTTTTTTTGGCGAAAATCTGCAGCAATTAGTAGCAATATATTCAATGCAATTTGGTTGTATGGAATATTAATATTTGAACTAATAATATGATAACTGGAACTGGAATTGATTGTACACAATTTGATTATTGTGTAGCTGTAAAGGAATTATTGAATATTAGTAGGGCTTTTCCCATGCATGGTTACATATTGAGGTGGGCATTTCCATGCATGTTGAAAGAAATAAGTTTATGGAGATAAACTATTTAGTTATATAGGATTGTGTATATAAGATGTCTAATGGAAAACAAAGTCCAATTCGTAGAAGAAAGTTCACACAACGTACCAAAGTACTCCCTCCTTTAGGAAATGCAGACGTTGTTTTAGTAGGTAGTAGCAATAGAGACAAAACAACAATCTAATCAATGTGTCCGTTAGTTTAATTAGGTTGCTATTCTCTTTGTCTTTTTTTTAGATTTGCTATTTGTTTGGGCTTAATCATATTCTAGAACCCAATGTCAAGATATTTCTTAAACTATACAATTTACATATTAGTGTTCAAGTATTTTAAAAATATTGAAATAGAAACAAAAACACATAAATATACACTATACTTTAAACAATTATCATAATATTAATCCATAAAGACATGTAAAATTTGTTCTTTTTATTTTTCATGTTTAATATTAAGTGACATCTTGTTACAAAGAGAAAATAACTAATACTACACGATATAGCATAGACTTTAGCATTGTGTGCATGTATTTTTGAAGTATGAATGTCTGAACTATATATATAATGAAGAATCGTACGACTAAAATTTACCAACATTTTTATGTGGTTAAGTATATATTATTTAGGGTTGTACATTTATATAAACAAATTATATAAAGTAAAAATGTCTAGTATAAATATTAGATTTTTAAATCAATAACAATTAAATATCGTCTAGTATGAGCTATTTATTGTTAGGCTCGAGCATAAATCTGCTATGCGATCCGGTCGATGTGGAGAGTGAGGAGGGGGGTGCGGGTGCGGAGGTGAGCCGACACGAGTGCGGACTCGCAGCCGGCGTGGCCCCTCCGATCATTACGAGTTTAATTATGACTTATACCGACTAAGTGACGTCTCCTGAAAACTAAGACTAGACCTAGACATCGGACAAAAGGAACTTTTCTTCCTTACATCTTTGCCGCCGCCGGAGCGACAAGTGGGGTGAAGGTGAGACGGTGTAGGCAAAAGGATCTACTCCTCACCGAGAGGCAAGAGATAAGAAAATTACTCATGGTCAATTTTGGTTATGTTCATCTTGCTGCATATTTTTTAGTTTCAGAAATGACCTTGCCACAGCGGAGCATGTCCCAAATCCGTTCTAATGATGTAGAGGGAAACCTAACTATGTAATAAGACAATACTCTTTGGTGAATTGACACTCCTATCTTTGCAAATTCATGATTATTTTTCGCTCTACAAAAATACCTTCATTTGATTAATTATTTGGCATTCCAACATTTGGTTTTTCACTGTAGGTGCAACAGTGACAAACCTTGTGACAAATAACGAACGGCGAGCATGTTAAACGAGAAATATGAAACCAAAACCACTCCAGTTGACTTTTGTGAGAACTTCCTCAACTTCTCAGTTTCAACGGAAACAACAACATACTGCATGGTATGTGATATGAAGATATAATCATACGAACCATACTGTAACAAAAATTTCCTACTCCTGCTACTACTGCTACTGCTACTACTGTTGTTGCTACTGCAGTAAATTTGGTCAAACCTTGTAAAGTTTAACTTGGCACAAATCTAATACCCGAAGTAAAAAGGACAGGAGGGGAGTATATCCTTGTATTTCCAATCTCTTGCTCCTTGACTACTTTTTGGTGTTTGATGAAATGGCCGATCCTTCAACTTCCATGACGCAGTACCATCTTCACGAGAAGAGTCTCACACGCACGGTGATCGGGGCACGGCACAGGGGGGCAGGTTGATAGTTGGACCACATTCCTAGCATGTCTTGGGGCATACATTAGTCGTGTTTGCTCAGCGTACTCCATTGTATCCGAATTTAGTAGTGTTTGCTCATACTAAAATTACATTTCATCAAGTCACAGGAGAAGTACTAAATTTCCCTTTTTTGCGCGAAATACAAACTTTTTTTGGTGAGAAATACAAAAAATTCCTTGAAAGAAAGTTAAAACGGAATAAGAAAAAACAGCGAGCGAATACTTACAATCATCAAATCCAAAGCATAGTATCAAGTCATCATCATCATCAAAAGGTGACAGTGTTTGCACAATAATAAAAATGGCTTGCTCATATGGATTTGGGGTGCGACTAATGGAGTATAATGTCACTGGATTGGCGGCGGTGCCGGCAGGGGCGGAGAAACCCTAGACGGTTGGGAATCTTTCTTTCTAGGGAAGAAAGGAAACGTGGAATCACTCCTCTCAATGCGTCGTTGGGCAGCGGGCGGAGTGACGCACGAGTATGACCACAACCAATGGCGAATCTAGCACGGAAATGAAGGGTAAGCTCAAAGCAAGTTCCTAGGTCTAATTAGCAATGTATTGCAATTATTGGATGTAAAACACCTCGGTACAATTGTCAAGTACTCCCTCCGTCCGGAAATACTTGTCGGAGAAATGGATGTATCTAGACGTATTTTAGTTCTAGATACATCCATTTTTATGCATTTCTTCGACAAGTATTTCCGGACGGAGGGAGTAGTATATTTAGTTGAAATGGGATTTTTGGAGGGTAGGCTTCAGCCTAATGAAGCCCCCCTAGTAGAATCGCCACTGACCACAACCAAGAGCACAACTAGCAGGATAGCGAATCCAAACTGATCGAAACAACATAGTCCCAGAAATGCCCGCAGAGAGTGTTTCAACTCGCTGCACTGACTGTGTGTCAATAGTAGTCTTTCGTGAATTGACAACCCTAGTTCTGCAACCCATATTTTTTGGATCAGTATATCCAGCGAACGTCGGATTTTTAGGCATGACAAAACAAACGTTTTTCATGGCAGCTTGTGTTCGCTGGGATTGCAAGTTTAGTTGGCGAGCATAGCAAATCCGGTTCAGTTCATTTTTTGTCAGAAAATTGCCATGCTTCAAACTAAATTTGCCATCCTGACGCCAATACAAATTGCCATGAAAAATGTTCGATTTGCCACGCCCAAAAATTTCACTTCAGAGCTTTAGCATTTTCGTAATTTTTCCGCTCTAGCTAAAACATTTTCGTTTGATTGATTACCAGTCCATTCATGTTACATGATTTTTCATAGGAAACAACAGTATGCTACATGGGGAATATCTATGCAAGCGGGAACCCGCGAAAGCTCAAACGTGAGCATGCTGAAAGTCAACCTTATGCTAATGCAAGGGAGGGATTACACTAGGTTGACTTTGTGCAAACACACGAAAATGCTTCGCGGGTTGCCCGCTTTGCATCCTTAATAGTGGAAGTACTCCCTTTGTCCCAGAATTCTTGTCTTAGATTTGTCTAAATACGGATGTATCAAGTCACGTTTTAGTATTAGGTACCTAGGCAAATCTAAGACAAGAATTTTGAGACGGAGGGAGTATTATCAGGTCGGTGATACGAAGATAAAGTCATGCAGATCATAATGTAACACAATTGCTGGCATTCCATTCAGGTTTTACCAGAAAAACACAGTTTAATACCACTGCTACTTTGTACATGATGACAGTAATAAACGGTGCAATCAACAGGTCACTGTAAGTCTGAAACACAGTTGGTTCCGAACATATATAAAGTAAAGTTCTATTCATATATCTTTGTCTTTTCAACCTTTTTTCTGACCGCATTGTCTTTCCAACCTCTTGCTCCTTAATTATTCTTGATACCAAATTGGATGGAACGGCGGATCCTCCGCTTCAGAAGGCGGCGCCCTCCTTACGAGAAGAGCATCATGCGTGATCAGGGCACAGCACACGGGGCAGGTCGATAACGCCGGACCGCAATTCCTGCATGTCTTCGGACAGAAAAAAGAAGGCAAAGGGAGGTTAGATCAGCCACTCGTCCGAGAAAAGAGCTACTACTTCATTGTATCTGAATTTGGCCATGTTTGTTCATAGTAAAGTCGGGGTTTCATTGTAAGTTCACAAGTCGAGTTTGTCCGGCGCTAGAGCGACTTACCAGATGACCGCACTGGAAAGCCATGTCCCTCGGATTCCTTAAGCAGATGGGGCATACCTACAAGTTTTACAAAATCAGAGTTTAATAAGAGGCCATGACTGTAAAAAAATAAATATGGTGCGGACTTACTACTAGCCTGAGGGTACCAACCTGTTCATCCAAAGCGCCATTGCCAACATCGGTTAACTGGAAGGTTGCGGCTGGAGCATAGGTAGCTGCAACAGCATCGTCACGTTCAAGGACTTCAATTGGTGGCGGAAGGATCATCCAAGGGTCAGCCATTTCTTCGTGCCACCTGAGAGATTAGTTTAGGATAAGACAATAAGTACGACGCCAGCAAATGAGAATATGACAAGGATGCCAAGGATAACTAATGCAGGGACGCCAAGGATGAAGAAGAGCGAGTACTCTGGAGGTAGGAGGCCTTGGGCCGCTTTGTATTGAGTGGGTATTTCCATCAGAGCTGCAAAGGCAAATGCAGCCTCCTTCTTCTCCATATCCTTGCTTGTTGACATGATGTCAGTAAAGTTCACAAACTGCAGTAGATTTATCAACAAGGTTACAAGTACAGCAACAGATGTATGAATGCAACACAAATCTGAAATTCTTCTAATCAGAGAAGGCAACGGCACAAAGTAAATTAATCTCAACAAAGTTTGTTATTTTATTTCTTATTGGAATCAGCAGCCTTCCCACATCATTAAGTCCAGGAAACACAGCTAGAATCATTAGCATTGAAGGTAGCACTGTTTTTTGTGTGGGGCACAACAAAAAAATTGGAACTGAAGCAACATAATAGCATTGTTAAATCACCTGGAAATTGTAAAAAGCCCTGGCAGGAATACCCTCATCAGCAGGCTGCATTTCATCCCATGGTCCATCGCCCACTCCCACCATCACAATTGAAAGAGGATAGAAGCTAGCAAACAGAAAGGCTTTAGTTAGCAATACAACAACACCAAGTCGAATAACAACAGATGAACTGCATTTACCTAGCATCAATAAGTGCTTGTATAGTTGCCTCTTCTTGTGGACTTACGATGCTGTAAGACTTTGAGGTGGCTACCTGCAATTTTTGCTCAAGTGAGACTCACGCTAAAGGGATGAAGTTCCATTGAAGAATTTACTGCTACAATGAACACATTACCTGTCCATCAGCTATGATGACGAGGACATGATGTTGGTAGTTACTGTTTTCAACAACTGAAATCGCCGCGTAGATAAGAGGTGCAAAAGAAGTTGGTCCTACAGTGACCAGCTCAACCAAATTATGGATGAAACAAAAGATTTAAGCATTGCTGGTGAAGTATTCAGCTGCCCCTAAACAGAGACGGCGTCATAGATACAAAATTATTCAGTCAAAACACAATACATGAGTTATACTGCAAATACCTTATCAACAAGTGATGTCAGAAACTTAAAGATGCACTAAATAGAACTATTTGCTGTGTGCTATCCTAGGGTAATCTGGGAACATTATCAAATAATGTGTGTAATCATGATGCAACGATCGCAAGGATATAAACCTTATCAACAAGTGATGTCAGAAACTTAAAGATGCACTAAATAGAACTATTTGCTGTGCGCTATCCTAGGGTAATCTGGGAACATTATCAAATAAGTTTTTTTTCTCAAATAAGCATCAAAATGTGTGCTATTTTGTATTAGGAGGATGTATCAAGATGACGCGACCTGTACAGGCGACCAAATGAAAACAAAGCAAGGCAAAGCCAACAAAATTAAACAAAAGGAGGCCTGGAGTAAATGAAACAAAAAACAGAAAACTGTACGGCTAGCTATCCATCAATGCAGGGAGGGGTCAGGACGTCTAGCGTGCACGCCATCAAATAAGTTGAAGCAAGGAAACAGAGCACAGCACTATATGGCTACCTAAAAAAATAACTCGTCCTAAAAACAGTTCATCGATTAGAAAAAGACTGTCTCCAGTGTCAAAGTTGCTGAGATAGATACAACTCAGATTTGTTCTGATTTTACAATCCCAGAATCTCTACTGAATGAAACAAGGGGAATAAGCCTTCATTACCTGAAAGGTCCAAATATGGAATCATTTGTTTGTATCTGTCAAGAACCTCCTCAAAACCACAACAAGGACGGTAATCTTCGTAAAAGCTGAAGACGGAATGATCACATGTGGAAACTACAGGTTTGAATTACATTTCATCAAGTCACAGAAGAAGTAGAAAATTTCCTTGAAAGAAAGTTAAAATAGAAAAGGAAAAAACAGTGAGCGAATACTTACCATCACCAAATCCAAAGCATTGTATCAAGTTATCATCATCAAAAGGTGATAGTGTTCGCCCAATAATAGAAATGGCTTGCTCATATGGATTTGGGGTGCGACTAATGGCATGCAGAGATTCTCCTCCGAAGGAATGCTTACCTACAGAAATCCAGCAGGATACTTATTCAGTTAAACGACAGGGTAAAACAGCAGATCTGACGGTGACAGTGACACAGAAGTAACATTACCTGACCAATCATTGCTTTTGGTGAAGTCAATGCCAAAAATCAGATTTGATGATTCAAGCCCAGCTTCTCTCAGTGCAGTAATGACCTTCATATATCGAAATTAGTACCAAATGTCTAGAGAATGCAAGCGCACGACAACATGATGTGGATACGATTTATGTAGTTATAATTTTAAACTGGAGATAAAGTAGCTGAAAACATTTTAAACAGAAGGTAAATATGTGGCTCGGAGAAACAGTTTACGTTATGCAGATTTGGGCATGTAGCATACAGATTAAAACATTTTATACCCTGCCAGGATATGACATTTGACAACGTTTTCCAAGAAGACCGCGCCGAAGATTGAATAACAGAGACACAGAATTTGAGCAACACGCTGAGGTTTTAACCAAGCAAACACTAGAATGAGCTGGGTGACCGCCTCTGTCTGACTTTTCGCTGAAGTAACTTATGCTCAAGATTCAGAGCAAAGAGTGTACATATAAGTGGCAGAGAAAAGTATCTACACTTGATAGGCATGAGGAAACAGAGAGTGACCACACTGGGACAATGTCTGCTTGTGACTCACCTCATCCACCGTGCTGTAATTGTACATGGGCTCCTCTTCCTCGGAGCTCCCGGAGGGAACATCCTCGGAACTCCCCGAAGAAACGTCCTCGGAACTCCCTGAGGGAACGTCCTCCGAACTCCCGGAAGGAACGTCCTCGGAACTCCCGGAGGGAACGTCCTCGTCATCAGTATTTTCGTCCCACGATGTCGGCGGCGATCTGCAGAACCACACGAATTCGACGTGAGCGTCAGCAACAACCGTGGATCGATCAACGCACTGTGCAAGAAATAAAAATGGCTTCTCTTAGTTTCCGAGAAATTTACCGGGTGTCCTCCTCGTCATCAGTCTCGTCCTCTTCGCCCCACACTATCGGCCACGACCTGCAGAACCACACGAATTTCGCCTGAGCGTCAGCGACCCTGGATGAACCCACTATTGCAAGAAAAATAAAAATTGTTGGGAAAAATGGTTTCTCGCAGCTTCCGAGAAATTTTACCGGGTGCGATGCTCGTCATGAGCCTCTTCCTCTTCCTCTTCCTCTTCGCCCCAGCCCCACATTCCCGGCGACGACCTGCAGAGCCACACAGGAATTTCGCCTATGCGTCAGCGACCCTGGATCGACGCGCTACGCAAAAACCAAGATAAATGGTTTGGAAAAATGATTTCTGCCGGTTTCCGAGAAATTTACTGGGTGTCATCAGCCTTTTCCTGTTTGCCCCAGCCCCACATTGTCGTCGACGACCTGCAGAAGCACATGGATTTCGCGTAAACCCTGATGAACGCAGCATGCAGAAAATAAAAATTGTTGGGAAAGATGATTTATCCGGGTTTCCGAGAGATTTAGTGGGTGGCAGCGCGCCCTAGCACGCCCGAAACGGAGGGTGTACAAATGTACTCCCTCCGTTCGGAATTACTCGTCCAAGAAAAGAATGTATCTAAATGTATTGTAGTCGTAGATGCATCAATTTTTATCCATTTTTGTGACAAGTAATTCCGAACGGAGCGAGTAGCAACGAGGACAGCGATGCGATGGGGGCGGTGTGGGATCCAGATCCCTCCCAACTGATAGATAAAATAGAGTAATAAAATAAGACCGAACACGAACAGAACTACTAGTAGTAAGCGTCAGATGAGGGGCAGCAGGCACGGCACCGATCAACCAATCAATCAATCAATCAATCAATCGGCGCTCGCTGCGGTCAGGCCAGATCGGGCGGAACCCCCGATCCCGCCCACCACCACCACCACCAGAGCGGGGGCCGATCCCCCGCCGCCGCCGGCGAAGGGAACCGCCGAGGAGGGTTCGGGAGCGGCGTGCGTACGTACCGCTGCGGCGCGGAGGGCCGGACCGCGACGGCGACGGCAGCGGCGAGCGGGGAAGGAAGGAAGGAAGGAAGAGACGCCGCCGCGCGGCCTTGGGCTGCTGGATTGATTGCTGGAGACGCCAAAGGAGCGGCGGTTTCCCGTGGGTGCGGGCGGGCGGGCGGGCGGCTATATCCGCGTCGCGCAGCCAGCACAGCGCACGGTGGCAGGCAGGCAGCGGCGGCGGCCTTCACTTCTTTCCTTTTTCTTCTTTTATTTTCTTTTATTTATTTTTTTGCTCGTTTTGTTTTATCGGTGGTCCGGAAATTCCTTCCTTCCTCAAGCCTCGGTCACGTTTTCCAGGTCAACGTCTCCGGTGAGATGCAAAAAGAAAAGTCAACGTCTCCCGTCACTTTTTAGAATGTGAGGATTCTTCCTAAATGCTTACTTGGGCCTGGATATGGGGAAACGTTTACAGCCGGCGGGCAGGCGGTCCGGCGGGTCTTCGGCCGGCCGGTCCGGACGCGCGCTGCGTTGAGTCCCACCGGATCACGTGGCGGCGCGTGCGTCTCGGAAGGGGTCAAACCTTATCGCTTCGCGCGTGGACCTCCACCGCTCGTCCCTCGGTCGTCTTCACTCCCACGCCATCGACGCACGAGCCTGAGCACGCACGGGCATGATTCCGTTGAAGGCGACGAGGAATGTCGTCGGGGGCTGGACGCCGGTGCTGAAGACGACACACCTGCACCGGTACAACGGGGCGGCATTTTTTTTCCCAGTCATCTTTGTGGTGGCCTTGACGCACAGGAGACGTCGATGCAATGGTCACCATGGATGTGCCCGTACAGAACTTCACCTTTTTTACGGAAATGTTAACGCCCACACGTGTGGGCGTTAGCCAACTCGTCCACACGCCTTCATCACCGTCCAACGCCTTTTGCACGAATTTTGGCATAAAAAAGATGATTTTGTGTGTCACGTAGGACAAGGTGTGTGTGTGGTGTGTGGCATAATTCGCCCACACATCCGATTTGCCACACGGAGGGATCGGTGTGTGGGCGTTTAGCAGTTCACCCACACACCAGTTTTCAGTCACGCACAAGGGCTGATGTGTGGGTGTTTGCCATCTCGCCCACACGTCCGCCTCCTCTCCCACACCCAAGCTGCCAGTTGCCATGCGTTTTGCAGTGTACATGGCAATTGCCCTAGTGTGATTGCAAGCAGATGGCAACTCTTTTTTTTTACTCAAACATGTCAGTTGCCATATGTTTTGCATGGTACACGGCAAACTGCCCTAGCGTGCACATAAGCAGATGACAACTCTTTCTTTTTACATGGCAACTGCCCTAACGTGCTTGTGAGCACATGGCAACTCTCTCTTTTACCCGAACATGTTTTTTTGCCATGCCATTTCTTCAGTGCTAGACGGCAACTCCCTACTATTAGTAGGTGGCAATTCCTAAAATTTTGAAATCATGGCAACTGTAGTAGACCAGACCACACATGGCAACATCTGTAGTTGTCCAAAAAATGGCAATCTGGAAGTTTGACCTGAGATGGCAACTGCAGTTGAGCAGACATGGCAACTGTAGTTGTCCGACATGGCAACCGTAGTTCAGCGACATGGCAACTGCCCTAACGTGCTTGTGAGCACATGGCAACTCTCTCTTTTACCCGAACATGTTTTTTTGCCATGCCATTTCTTCAGTGCTAGACGGCAACTCCCTACTATTAGTAGGT
Source organism: Triticum dicoccoides (assembly GCF_002162155.2). Lineage (NCBI taxonomy): Eukaryota > Viridiplantae > Streptophyta > Magnoliopsida > Poales > Poaceae > Triticum > Triticum dicoccoides. The sequence continues at coordinate 833,129,214 of NC_041385.1, forward strand.
GGCAATTCCTAAAATTTTGAAATCATGGCAACTGTAGTAGACCAGACCACACATGGCAACATCTGTAGTTGTCCAAAAAATGGCAATCTGGAAGTTTGACCTGAGATGGCAACTGCAGTTGAGCAGACATGGCAACTGTAGTTGTCCGACATGGCAACCGTAGTTCAGCGACATGGCAACTGCACTTAAACGAACATAGACGAGGGTCCGGCCCATGGCAACTGCGTGCACGCGGTAAAGTGTCACGTGGGGCGTGCGGGACCACGAGGTACGAGGCCTGACGTACCAGATGTGTGGGCGTTATCTATTTTCACCCACACGCACGCGTGTAAGAGGGACCGGGAGGGAAAAAAAGAGACGTGTGGGCGCTGATTGTTTTGCCCACACACAAGCGTGTGGGCTGGTCCTTTTAGGCACCACACAGAACGTGTGAGCAGATTTCTTAACGCCCACACGTGTGCCAGTTATCGCGACCCTTTTTTTATTGGATGTTGCAATTGCGGGTGCTTTTTGCTATGACCGACATGCTTTTTTTTAACTACATCCGCTTCATGGTGTGACTGCTGGCCGTTGTTCACGAAAACTCATGCAGGCTGTGAGGGCGGGGGAGGGGGGGGGGCGGGGCACCAGAGTGCTGCAACCATGGAGTGTCGGCGGCAGGAGTTGCAACCAGTCGACAACAGGATCTGCAACAGAAATTGAGAGCGGGGGAGGTTCCTCGGCAAGCACCGTCCTGCACGTGAGTAGCAGCGATCCAGCGAATGACGGCGTCTCATTCCCGTTCTGCACGTGGCTTGCGTGATTCGGGGACAAAGCGAGGAAAAGAGGAAGTTGAGGAAGAAGGGATCCCCTCATCAGACGGCTATGATGCAGCGTATCAGACGGCTAGGGTGCGACCGACCCAACTTTGGGCCGGCGCACCGGCGTCTAGCACTTGCCTGCGCCTATACTAGTACTATATTTCACCCAAGTTTTCTTCTGTTAGAAATATATTTCACCGAATTAGCATGCATCGTATGGTGCAATTTCAGGACTAGTTATACTCATTTTTTGGTAGCCGGACGCCATCAAGGCAATTTATTCAAGTGGTTGGCGGATTTGCATGTGATTGTGCAACGCCAATCAGAAATTCAGGGACAACACATCATGTTGTAGCTTGAAGCCTTGAAGCCCCGAAACAGATGGAGACAGGCTTTCATCACCCGCAGAACTTGACCTCCAACTGATCGATCATCATTAGCTTGCCAAAGATCACAGACCCCCACCATGTTTGTTTCGGTTGGAGTCGGAATATCCAGAGCTGAAATGAGCTCATCAATTATCTGCATGGATTTCATAGGTTGATACTTTATCTCTTCATGAACATACTATTTGTTTCGGTTGACATGACATGACCGAAACTGCAGTCGCTGCCTTGTCTTTGGATATAAAAAACTTGCTCGGTATTAGGCATACGTAAGAGAATTGCTTGGTGTTAGGCAAACGTAAGAGAATTGCTAGTTAGGAGGACTGTGGTATCTCCAGCCCATCAGGGTCCAAATCTCGGTGCTCGTATTTTTTTTCTTTGAGCATCAGCGGTGCTTGTATTTATTTCGGAATTTTCGGCAATGCGCGTAAAGTGAAAGGAGATGTTCTCGTCGACTACGAGGCGATTACGGTGACTTTGTAAAATCTGAAGATGATACGTCGGTCCAGTCTTTCGGAGATGCTCATAGGGGTAAGGTGTACGTGTGTGTGCATTCATAGGGGGGAGTGTATGCACGTATATATGAGCGCTTGTGTATGTACTATACCGTGTTTGCATAAAAAAAGAATTGCACAGTTAATTAGCTGAAAACCGAGTCCTCTAGCTTGTGGCCCGGATGGTTGTTGAAATGAATCTCTGCGTGGATTGCTAACAATTTGGAAGTTTGAACTCTACCTTTTGAGGAGGGCATGGCACATGGCTGTGTCTCTGCTCACCTTAATTTTAGCGGTGCTTCCTTCAACCCTATGCTTGACCTTAGCAACTCTTTTACGCACTGCCACTGTCTCCACCTTCACGCACCCACTCTTCGTGGTCTTCGTTGCAGGCTCTCACGTCCATGACGTTAACCGTACAATCATCCTAAAAGCGTTAGAGGATATAAACTCGCTTTTCCTCCTCTAACCAGCACATCTAACGGATCCCTCGAAAGCTTTAGAGGAGGATAATCTTTACTCCAGCCCCTCTCCATCCTTAAACAATAAACATACTTTGCCCATGGCTGGCTGGAGTTAAAAAAAAAACAGTTTTGCTAAAAAAAAAATATCGCTCCAAAGACACCCCCACACCTCCGAATCCGCTCCAATATATCAGGATGGTGATATTAAGATGCAAACTATATTGAACAATAATTATTGCTAGTATTGATTCATTTAGGTTTCATGAGAAAACACGGTTTTCTACAGCTGCTACTGCTGCTGCTTTTTACAAGATGACAGTAATAAACTGTACAGGAGGTGATGGAAATTATCCATCAGACAGCCAACACAGTTGGCAATCGTCACATACAGTAAAGCTTTATGAACATTTACATATCTCCTTGCCTTTCCAAACTTCTTGCTCTTCACCTCCAGAAGGCTGCATCATCTTTATGAAAAGAGCCTCACACGGACAGTGATCGGCGCGCGGCACAAGGGGCATGTCGATAGCGTCAGCCCGCATTCCTTGCATGTCTTGGGACAGACATAAAGAGGAGACAGAAGGAGGGTTAGATCAGGGTACTCATCCAAGAAAGGAGCTTAGTACTTCAATGTATCTGAATTTTTAACAATGTTTAGAGATTGAGTTGGTTTGGCGCTAGCGACTTACCAGATGGCCGCATTGGAAGGCCATGTCCTTTGGATTCGTTAAGCAGATGGGACATACCTTCCAAGTTATACAAAAAAAGAGAGTCAAGATCATAATAACTGTAAAAAGAATATGATGCGGACTTACTGGCCTCAAGGCGCACCAACCTTTTCATCCGAAGCGGTGTAGCCAACGTCGGTTGACTGGGAGGTTGCGTCTGGAGCACGGGAAGCTGCGGCAATATTGTCATGTTCAAGAACTTTGCTGGGAGGGGGAAGGATCCTTGGAGGGTTGGGATTTTGTGCGTGCCTCCTGATATATTAGTTAGGTTAAGGTGATAAGTACAAGATCGGAAAATGAACACTTTCATAGGGATGCCAAGAATAACTAATGCAGGGCCTCAAGGAAAGAAGAAGAGCAAGTACTCTGGAGGTCGGAGGCCTTGAGTCGCTTTGTATTGGGTGGGTATTTCCATCAGCGCTGCAAGTGCAAATGCGGCCTCCTTCTTCGACATATCCTTGCTTGTTGACATGAGACCAGTAAAGTTCACGAACTGCAGTAATTTACCAACAAGGTTATAATAAGTACAGCAACAGACAGATAAATGCAACGCAAATCAGAAATTCTTCCAAGTCCAAGAACAAGGTAAATTAATCTCAATGCAGTATGATATTTTCTTTTTATTGGAATCATCAGCTTCCTCGCATCATTAACTCCAAGACACACAGCTAGAATCATTTTTCTTGGCGCTGAAGAAATTTGGAGCTGAAGCAAACATAATAGTACTTTTAAATCACCTGGAAATTGTCAAAAGCTCTGTCAGGAATACAGTCATCAAAATGCTGCATTGCATCCCATGGCCCATCGCCCACTCCCACCATAACAATCGAAAGAGGATAGAAGCTAGCGAACAAAAAAGGCTTTAGTAATAGAACAACACCAAGTTGAATACATATACATGAACTGCATTTACCTAGCATCAACAATTGCTTGTATAGTTGCCTGTTCTTGTGGACTTAATCTTGCACTTGAATTTGAGGTGGTCACCTACAACTTTTGCTCAAGTGAGGCTCGCGCTGAATGGCTAAAGTTCCATAGAAGAATTTACTGCTACAATGAACACATTACCTGCCCATCAGCTATGATGACGAGGACATGATATTGGCAGTTACTGCTTTCGACAACTGACATCGCCGCGTAGATAAGAGGTGCAAAAGAAGTTGGTCCTGCAGTGAACAGTTCAATAATATTGTGAGGCAAACGAAAGATTTGCGTATTGCTGGTGAAGTATTCAGCTGCCCCCAAACAGAGACGGCATCGTAGATACATTATTATTCAGTCAAAACACAATACATGAGTTATACTGTGCAGTGTGAACACCTTTGTCTTACTCAAATAGCTATTGCATTATGTTCACAGATTACATAATATGTGTAATCATGATGCAACAATCACAATAATACGATCTTATCAACAAGTGACGTAAAAAACTTGCAGATGCACCGAATAGTTGAACACCGACAGGACTATTTGCTATGTGCTATCGTATGACAATCTCGGGACATCATCAAATAAGTTGTTTTCTCAACAAAAAAATGCATGTCATTTTGTACATTAGGAGGGAGTGTCAAGATGACGCAAACTGTACAACGGACCCAGTGAAAACAACAAAAAAACTACCTAAGCTAGCCGAAAGGAACTGGTAACGAGACAGAACACAGAACCAGAAAACAAAAAAAACTGTACAGCTAGCTATCCATCACTACAGGGAGGGGTCGGGAGGCCTGGCGTGCATGTCATCAAATAAAGTTGAAGCAAGGAAACAAAGCATAGAACTATATGGTTACTTTAAAACATAAGTCGTCCTAAAAACAGTTTGTTGATTAGAAAAAGACTGTCGCTACTGTCGAAGTTAGTGGTGCAGATAAAACTCATATTTGTTATCGTTTTACAATCCCAGAATCTCTACTGGAGGAAAAGGGGCATAAGTGCTCATTACCTGAAAGGTTCAAATGTGGAACAATTTGTCTGTATCTGTCAAGAACCTCCTCAAAACCACGACAAGGACGGTTTTCTTGGTAAAAGCTGAAGACCGAATGATCATGTGTAGAAGCTACAGGTTGAATTGCATTTCATCAAGTCATGGAAGAGGTGCCAAATTCCTTGTAAGAAAGTTAAAATGGAAAAGCCAAAAACAGTGAGTGAATACTTACCATCACCAAATCCAAAGCATGGTATCAAGTTATCATCATCAAAAGGTGATAGTGTTCGCCCAATTATAGAGATGGCTTGCTCATATGGATTTGGGGTGCCACTAATGGCATGCAGAGATTTTCTTCCAAAGGAATGCCTACCTACAGAAATTCAGAAGAATACTTTTCCAGTTAAACGACAGGGACCTTGTTGGGTAAAACAGCAGACCTGACGTGACAGTGACAACGAAGTAACATTACCTGACCATTCATTGCTTTTGGTGAAGTCAATACCGAGAATCAGATTTGACGATTCAAGGCCAGCTTCCCTCAACGCAGCAACGACCTTCATATGTTGGAATAGTGCCAAATTACTTATTTGGTGTAGAGAATGCAAACGCATGGCGACATGATGTGGATATGATATATTTACTTATTTTGAAACGGAATAGAGGTAGCTGAAAGCACTCAAACAAGGTTTGCTGTAGGCAACAATACAGCAGGGAAATTTGTGGCTCGCAGACACAGTTTATGTTATGCAGATTTGGGCATGTAGCATACCGGGAAAACAGATTATACCCTGCCAGGATTTGACATTTCTCAATGTTTATCAAGAAGACTGTGCCGAAGATTGAATAACAGAGACGCATAATTTGAGCAATGCCCTGAGGTTTTAATAATAACTAAGCAAATACTAGAGTAATAAGCCGGGTGATGGCCTCTGTCTTATTTATTTATTGTGCAGTAAAAAATTTTGCTCAAGAAGCAGCAGCAGGATTCAGAGCAAACAGAGTAGCAGAGAAGCCTGTCAACACTTGATAACAGGCATGAGAAAAGGATAGCACAATGGTTGCTTGTGACTCACCTCATCCACTGAGCTGTAGTTGTCTGCTATGAACTTGGGCTGCCGGTCCCTGGAACCCACGTTGTCGTGATGGTGCCCATGCTTGTGGTGAGCCCTCTCGCCCCACATTGTCTGCCGGCGACGACCTGCAGAAATTTTGCCTTCGCGTCAGCAACCTAGATCAACGCAGTATGCAAAAAATGTTACTGGCCAGTAGGAGTATACGCCAGGGAATCCGCGCGTGGTGCGACAGGAATAGCAACATGGTGGACTGAATCTAGATCCGTCCCAGTAAAACAACAGCCGGCAGAGCGTCAGTTTAGGCAGTTGCAGAGTTGCGGTGCGCCGGCTGACGGACGGATTCGCCGGGCCGGGCAGCGAAGCAAGCAAGCAAGCAAGCATGAGGGGAACGGCTGGCGCGGGTGATGCGTGCGGTGCGGGCCATGGAATGGATCGCGGCCACAGCGTCAGGTAAGGGGCTCCGTCGGTGATGAATCGATGGATCGGCGCCAGGTAGCTACCGTCGGGCCGAATCGGCCGGAGCCCCTCCCCCGCCCCGCCCGCCAGAGCAGGGGCCGAGTCCCGCCACCGGCGAAGCGGGCCGCGGGGGCGAGGAATTCGGCCCCTGAGGAGGAGGCGGAGAGGGAGGGGGTAAATTCACGGGGGGAGAGGCAGGGGAGGGGAGCGTACCAGCGCCGACCGGAGGGCTGGACCGTGGCGACGACGACGGTGACGGACGGCGACGGGGAAGACGGCGCGGCGACGGACCCCTTGCTGCCTGCTTGCTTGCTGGATGGGATCGAGGAAGCGTGCGTGCGTGCGTGCGTGCGTGAAGGTGAAGCAGAGAGAGAGGGTCCGCCGAAAAGGACGCGTCGGCTGGGGAGGCCACGTTCACTCCATTCTTTCCTTTTTCTTCTTTCTTTTTTTTATTCGTTTCAGTAGTTTTCCAGCCTGACCTCAGCGCTAGCTATAAAAGGTTACTGTAACATACGTTCACTCGAGTCTCGCTCACGCTTCCATGTCAACAACTCTTATATAAAAGAAAATGAGTTAAATACAGTAGGGGTGCCTCAAGTTGTTCGACGCGGTCAGTTTGGTGACTACAGTTATAAAATACATGAAACTGATGCTCGAACTTGTCTGGCTGTGCAAATACGGTGCCTCATTTTGTATCCGGGCGTACGCTATGCCGGCATGGTGTGACAGCGTGGCGGTGGCGGCCCACATGTAAGTGGCTGAGAGCATGGGAGGAGCTGGGTAGCCCGCGCGTGAGGGATTGCCTCATATTTTATTTAATCACGTATGAAAGCCAACAGTAAAAATAAATTACATGATTTAGAATCCATGCTGAGATCTCACGGTCGCAGATTGCATTTTAAGCACGGGCTATCCACCACGCCAAAATATGCACAGTGGGCTTTCATGAGGTCGAATTATATATACGGCGTTGCTGTGCAAAACGTAACTTTGGAGCACGGGCATATTGTGCCTGTTTCTCTTAAGTTCAGATAATCGGATTTTTACAACTCAAAAAAAAAAATCAAAAATCTTTTATACGTGCACACATAGAAGTGTAATATATTGTGCGAACTTTCATCAAAATTCACATTTGAATGTGAGAGATACAAAAAAGATACACACATGCAAAATTTTGCTTGTTATTTGGCTGGAAATTTGTCTTTATTGCAGGGCATAATATAACATATAATTTCGTACGAAATTTTGCACATGCATACGTTTCTGGTGTGAAAAAAAAGCTGAACTTTTAAGTGACAGTTTCTAACCTTTAAAACAAACATGCCCAGTGGCCACCGTGCTCCGAAAGTCCACTTTGGCTGCTATGTACCTCTTCAAGCTATTCTTTTATATATGGTACTCGTTTGGGCCCACACAAGTTTTATTTTTATTTTTCAAGTTGGTGCTTATTTTTTGTCTTTGATATTGTTTTTACCTTTTGAAAGAAGAAATGCAAGAAAAAGTTACAACTGCCATAAACTTAAAAGAAAGCGCTAATGCATTTCATGTTTTTGGAAAATGTTTCACATGTATTCAAAAGTTATAACATGTTTTAGAAATTCATCAGGTTCAATAAGTTTTAGAATATGTTCATCGAGTATCAAAAAATTGCTGTGTAAAATTATCCTTACAATTCTACAAACACGGTTGACATGTTTTGATACATTTCTAGAATTTAATATTATTACACAGTAATTTTCATATATGTTGAATAATTTCAAAAAATACAACGTTGTCACTTTTTTAATAGTTTTGTATTTCAGAAATACAATGAAGATACACCATAATCATGTATCCTTCTGGTCCGGAATGAATATATATATGTTTACACAATAATTTTAAATATTTGTTGAAAATTTTAAATCCACATAAATTTTTGAAAAAAGTTAATTTTACCTCTTCAAAGTACACAATGAAAAGATAAAAAGTAAATAAAAATGCACAGTAACTACATATCAATAATTATTGTATTTTCTATATGGGAAATTTGCGTGTCATAAAACTAAACAGGAACTTGGAAAAAAGTAAATAAAATAAAACCAATGGATTACGCATCAGAAAAATTGCAAAGCAACACGTGGAATTGGTCTACATAATTTTCTAGCTATTACTTGTACATGCCGGATAGTTTGCCCACGTGGACAGATCGTGACGTTTAGTAGCCTGGAGGTGCAGGTTCTAAACACCGTCATGGATTTTTTTTTCATGTTCTTCCTCTCTAGCATACACTGTATTTGAGGGCTTTCCTATATGATTAAAATACAAGGGATGTTTCTGCAAAATAATTCCTCCCCGCACGTATCCACTTACATGTGGGCCACTGCCATGTTGGCACTTCACGTGGGCAGGGCGTATGTTTGAATACGGAAGGAGGCACCGTATTTGCACGACTGGACAAGTTCGGGCACTAGTTTTATGTATTTTGCAACTTTAGGACATGGTATGATGACGAGGACATGGTATTGGCAGTTACTGCTTTCGACAACTGACATCGCCGCGTAGATAAGAGGTGCAAAAGAAGTTGGTCCTGCAGTGACCAGTTCAATAAAGTTGATCCGTGCGTTTCAACCATTCCCAACGAACCCTAAGTGCGAGCCCCTGCAACTTAAGGTTCTTGATGCCGAGCCCTCCAAAGCACGTGGGCTTGCAGACTGCATTCCAAGCTACCATGCAATTTCCACCCGAGACCTGATCCTTCCCCGCCCAGAAGAATGCTCTCATCCATTTATCAAGCTCTTCAAACACCCAACCTGGTGCGTCAATGATCATGAAGTGGTGGATCGGTTTCGCCGTGACCACTGACTTGACCAGCACAAGGCGCCCGGATCTTTGTAACAGACCGCGTTGCCAACCAGGGGCACACTTCTTCGCATTATCCAACATGGGCTGCCAATCCATCTTCTTTAGCTGATGTATGGCAAGTTGTAGTCCAAGGTATTTGCAGGGAAACTTCCCCAATTCGCACTGCAGAAGGTTGGAAACCCTGATCTTATCTTCCTCTCCACCGTGTATGAGGATAGCAGATGACTTTCCATAGTTAACCCTAAGCCCAGACGCATCTCCAAAAGCTTTAAGCGCCAAGGTCACAAACCTGAGATCAACCTCGTTTGGCCGAAAAAACAGAGCCACATCATCGGCGTAGATCGAGACGCTTTGATTCGGCCTGATGCCGGTAAATGGCTTCAGAACACCTTCCTCCGCGCCCTTCACCATGATGCAGGAGAGCGCATCCATCGCAATGATGAACAAAAGAGGAGACACCGGGTCGCCTTGTCTTAGACCTTGAGTGAGCCAAAAACTCTTTCCAGGGACGCCATTAACGAGAACTTTAGTGGAAGCCGTGCGCAGTAGGATGGCTGTCCATGCTAACCATCTCTGTCCAAAGCCTTTGCGCCTCATAACTTCAAACAAGAAGGGCCAAGATATAGAATCAAACGCCCTCGATATGTCTAACTTCGGGAACACCCCCGCTTCTTTGCGTGCATGGATCTTTCTGGCAACTTGCCTCACAAGAAGGAAGTTGTCGTGCAAGTGCCTACCGCAAATAAACGCTGACTGATTGGCCGTGACAATTTCTTTCATTCTTCTCCTTGCACGGTTAGCCAACATCTTGGCGAAAAGCTTAGCAACGCTCTGAGTTAGGCTGATAGGACGAAAATCCCCAACCAACTCCGCATCGGATTTCTTAGGGATGAGCACAATGTGTGCTTTGTTGAGCCTTCCGAAACCCCTCCCATCCATCATGTACAGCTTCATTATCATTGCCATCACATCGTTTTTTATGATCGTCCATGCCCTCTGATAAAACGCAGCAATGAAGCCATCCGGCCCAGGTGCCCGATCCGGTGGTAGCTCCTTGATGGTGTTCCAAACTTCTTCCTCTGTGAACATATCCTCGAGCTCACCAAGATCATGATTCTCCATACCCAAAAAATTGAGGTCAAGGTCTGTTTCCCTGGTCGTTGCATGTCCCAGCAACTGCTCATACGCCTCGGTGAAGATTTCACCCTTCCTCTCTTGGTCAGTGATGAGTACCCCGTTATGCCTAATGTGAGGGATGAAATTTTTTGATCTCCGCCCATTCGCCACGGCCTGAAAAAGTTTGGTGTTTGTGTCACCTTCCCGAATCCATCGTAACCTAGAGCGTTGTCGCTCGATGGTACGTTGCAGAGAGGACAATCCTAACAGAGCCAGTTTGATAGTTTTGCGAAGCCAAAGCTCCGCGGGGGTGAGAACACGCATCTCCATGGCGCGGTCAAACCTAAGAGTGACATAGTTGGCGATCGCGATCTGCGTCTTAATGTTGCCAGACTTCCTCTGCCCCCATGCTTGAAGCGCAACAGCCATATTTCTCAGGAGCGCATCCATCCTCTTGAAGGGGTCCACTATGTTTTCATCACATACCCATGCATCACGAACAGCTTGATCAAACCCCTCTAATTTGGTTCAGTACATCTCAAAACGGAATCTTCTCTTGTGACAGAAAGGGGCTGAAGTAGACAGGTGGAGCGGGGCATGGTCCGATATGTTAGTAGACAAAGCTTGGAGGAGGACATCTGGGTGGGCAAGCTCCCAGTCCACAGTCACCAACACACGATCAATCTTAGTCATCACTGGATGATCCCTTTCATTAGTCCACGTGAATCTCCTGCCATGCATGTAAACCTCCTTAAGTTCGTTGTTGTCCACAAACTCCTTAAATCTCCTCATGATGCGTCTATTAATGTTATTATTACTTTTGTCCTCCGCCCGAAGAATCATGTTAAAGTCCCCCAACACCATCCACGACCCGGGGCGAGCCGCGCGCAAAGCATGAAGGTCGTAGAGAAATTGTGTTTTGGGGCCTTCTCCTTGCGGCCCGTACACCACCGTAACCCACCAAGTCGATCCTCCCTTATCCTGAACGAGCCCTGTGATAGAGTTGGTGTCGCGCACAATGTTGTTCACGGATAGCATCGTGCTATCCCAGGCAAGTAGGATGCCCCCACGAGTCTCCTCAGCCGGTACATAGTCAAATCCATCAAAGGATGGGCCAATGCATTGCATAACGATGAAAGGATCGAATACATCGAGCTTCGTCTCTTGGAGACACACAAGGCTGACCTTAGCTGCCACAACAAACTCCCTAACTGCATGCTTCTTGGCAGGGTTGTTGAGACCCCTCACGTTCCAACACAACACATGTGGATTAGGATCCATGGATCATGCGATGGAGAACACCCACAGCCGAGCCCAACAATCAAGCTGGACTAGCCACCACCGTGCTGCCAGTCCTCAAGTCGCAAGCTCGAGGAACTTCCTTCCCAAACAAGGCAGCGATCACCTTGATGTGTTGTTCGCGGAGAGGAGAGTCGAAGATGTCCGCAAGCTCAGCAATTGAGTCCTCATTCCCTTCTAAATCTTCCGGGACCAAACCTAGTGCTCGCATGAGCATGTTCTCCGCTCGCATAAGAAAAGAAAAAGGAAAGCATGGTGCACTAAACTATCAAGTAGTCATCATATTGAGCTAGCCAAACATTTATAACGTCTGCATCTGCTCCTGCAATAGGTCTGTCACCTAGCGATGCATTAAGGACATAATTCTTCTGTGCAGCAATGAGGATAAACCTCAGATCACGGATCCAATCCGCATCATTGCTACTAACATCTTTCAACATAATTTTCTCTAGGAACATATCAAAATAAACATATGAAAGCAACAACGCGAGCTATTGATCTACAACATAATTTGCAAAATACTACCAGGACTAAGTTCATGATAAATTTAAGTTCAATTAATCATATCACTTAAGAACTCCCACTTAGACAGACATCTCTCTAGTCATCTAAGTGATCACATGATCCAAATCAACTAAACCATGTCCGATCATCACGTGAGATGGAGTAGTTTTCAATGGTGAACATCACTATGTTGATCATATCTACTATATGATTCACGCTCGACCTTTTGGTCTCCGTGTTCCGAGGCCATATCTGTATATGCTAGGCTCATCAAGTTTAACCTGAGTATTCCGCGTGTGCAACTGTTTTGCACCCGTTGTATTTGAACTTAGAGCCTATCACACTCGATCATCACGTGGTGTCTCAGCACAAAGAACTTTTGCAACGGTGCATACTCAGGGAGAACACTTATACCTTGAAGTTTAGTGAGAGATCATCTTATAATGCTACCGCCGAACTAAACAAAATAAGGTATAAAAGATAAACATCATATGCAATCAAAATATGTGACATGATATGGCCATGATCATCTTGCGCCTTTGATCTCCATCTTCAAAGTACTGTCATGATCTCTATCGTCACCGGCATGACACCATGATCTCCATCATCTTGATATATATCAATGTGTCGTCACATGGTCGTCTCGCCAACTATTGCTCTTGCAACTATTGCTATCGCATAGCGATAAAGTAAAGCAATTATTTGGTGCTTGCATCTAATGCAATAAAGAGACAACTATAAGGTTTCTGCCAGTTGCCGATAACTTCAACAAAACATGATCATCTCATACAACAACTTATATCTCATCACGTCTTGACCATATCACATCACAACATGCCCTGCAAAAACAAGTTAGACGTCCTCTACTTTGTTGTTGCAAGTTTTACGTGGCTGCTACGGGCTGAGCAAGAACCGTTCTTACCTACGCATCAAAACCACAACGGTAGTTCGTCAAGTTAGTGTTGTTTTAACCTTCGCAAGGACCGGGCGTAGCGACACTTGGTTCAACTAAAGTTGGAAAACTGACACCCGCTAGCCACCTCTGTGCAAAGCACGTCAGGAGAATCGGTCTCGCGTAAGCGTACGCATAATGTCGGTCCGGGCCGCTTCATCCAACAATACCGCCGAACCAAAGTATGACATGCTTGTAAACAGTATGACTTGTATCTCCCACAACTCACTTATGTTCTATTCGTGCATATAACATCTACGCATAAAACCTGGCTCGGATAACACTATTGGGGAACATAGTAATTTCAAAAAAATTCCTACGCACACGCAAGATCATGGTGATGCATAGCAATGAGAGGGGAGAGTGTTGTCCACGTACCCTCGTAGACCGAAAGCGGAAGCGTTATAACAACGCGGTTGATGTAGTCGTACATCTTCATGGCCCGACCGATCAAGCACCGAAACTACGGCACCTCCGAGTTCTAGCACATGTTCAGCTCGATGACAATCCACGGACTCCGATCCAGCAAAGTGTCGGGGATGAGTTCCATCAGCACGACGGCGTGGTGACGATCTTGATGTTCTACCGTCGCAGGGCTTCGCCTAAGCACCGCTACAATATTATCGAGGACTATGGTGGAGGGGGGCACCGCACACGGCTAAGAGATCTCAAGGATCAATTGTTGTTGTGTCTCTAGGGTGCCCCCCTGCTCCCGTATATAAAGGAGCAAGGGAGGAGGAGGCCGGCCCTAGGAGGGGGCGCGCTAAGTGTGGAGTCCTACTAGGACTCCCTAGTCTGAGTAGGATTGCACCTCCCATATGGAATAGGAAAAGAGGAAGGGAAAAGGAGAAGGAAGGAAGGGGGCGCCCCCCTTCCCTAGTCCAATTCGGACCAGACCAAGGGGAGGGGTGCGGCCACCCTTGAGGCCCTTTTCCTTTCTTTCCCGTATGGCCCAATAAGGCCCAATACGTATTCCCGTAACTCTTCCGTACTCCGAAAAATACCTGAATCATTCGGAACCTTTCCGATGTCTGAATATAGTCGTCCAATATATCGATCTTTATGTCTCGACCATTTAGAGACTCCTCGTCATGTCCCCGATCTCATCCGGGACTCCGAACTCCTTCGGTACATCAAAACTCATAAACTCATAATATAACTGTCATCGAAACCTTAAGCGTGCGGACCCTACGGGTTCGAGAACTATGTAGACATGACCGAGACATGTCTCCGGTCAATAACCAATAGCGGAACCTGGATGCTCATATTGGCTCCCACATATTCTACGAAGATCTTTATCGGTCAAACCGCATAACAACATACGTTGTTCCTTTTGTCATCGGTATGTTACTTGCCTGAGATTCGATCGTCGGTATCTCAATACCTAGTTCAATCTCGTTACTGGCAAGTCTCTTTACTCGTTATGTAATGCATCATCCCGCAACTAATTCATTAGTCACATTGCTTGCAAGGCTTATAGTGATGTGCATTACCGAGAGGGCCCAGAGATACCTCTCCGACAATTGGAGTGACAAATCCTAATCTCGAAATATGCCAACTCAACATGTACCTTCGGGGATACCTGTAGAGCTCCTTTATAATCACCCAGTTACGTTGTGACGTTTGATAGCACACAAAGTATTCCTCCGGTAAACGGGAGTTGCATAATCTCATAGTCATAGGAACATGTATAAGTCATGAAGAAAGCAATAGAACATACTAAACGATCAAGTGCTAAGCTAACGGAATGGGTCAAGTCAATCACATCATTCTCCTAATGAGGTGATCCCGTTAATCAAATGACAACTCATGTCTATGGCTAGGAAACTTAACCATCTTTGATTCACGACCTAGTCAAGTAGAGGCATACTAGTGACACTATGTTTGTCTATGTATTCACACATGTATCAAGTTTTCGGTCAATACAATTCTAGCATGAATAATAAACATTTATCATGAAATAAAGAAATAAATAATAACTTTATTATTGCCTCTAGCTAGGGCATATTTCCTTCAGTCTCCCACTTGCACTAGAGTAAATAATCTAGTTCACATCGTCATGTGATTTAACACCAATATTCACATCTGTATATGATTAACACCCATAGTTCACATCGTCATGTGACCAACACTCAAAGGGTTTACTAGAGTCAATAATCTAGTTCACATTGCAATGTGATTAATACCCAAAGAGTACTAAGGTGTGATCATGTTTTGCTCGTGAGAGAAATTTAGTCAACAGGTCTGTCACATTCAGAGCCGTATGTATTTTGCAAATATTCTATGTCTACAATACTCTGCACGGAGCTACTCTATCTAATTGCTCCCACTTTCAATATGTATCCAGATTGAGACTTAGAGTCATCCGGATCGGTGTAAAAGCTTGCACCTATGTAACTCTTTACGACGGGCTCTTTTATCACCTCCGTAATCGAGAAATATTTCCTTAGTCCTCACTAAGGATATTCTTGACCAATGTCCAGTGATCTACTCCTAGATCACTATTGTACTTCCTTGCCAAATTCAGAGCAAGGTATACAATAGGTCTGGTACATAGCATAGCATACTTTATAGAACCTATAACTGAGGCATAGGGATTGACTTTCATTCTCTTTTCTATTTTCTGTTGTGGTCAGGATTTGAGTCTTACTCAATTTCACACCTTTGCAACACAGGCAAGAACTCTTTCTTTGACTATTCCATTTTGAACTACTTCAAAATCTTGACAAGGTATGTACTTTTTGAAAAACTTATCAAGCGTCTTGATCTATCTCAATAGATCTTGATGCTCAATATGTAAGTAGCTTTACTGAGGTCTTTCTTTTAAAGAACTCCTTTCAAATACTCCTTTATGCTTTATAGAAAAATTCTACATCATTTCCGATCAACAATATGTTACTCACATATATTTATCAGAAAGGTGGTAGTGCTCCCATTCACTTTATTGTAAATACAGGCTACACTGCAAGTCTGTATAAAACTATATGCTTTGATCAACTTATCAAAGCGTATATTCCAACTCTGAGATGCTTGCACCAGTCCATAGATGGATCGCTGGAGCTTGCACATTTTGATAGCACCTTTAGGATTGACAAAACCTTCTGGTTGCATCATATACAACTCTTTTTTAAGAAAACCATTAAGGAATGCAGTTTTGACATCCATTTGCCAGATTTCATAAAATGTGGCAATTGCTAACATGATTCGGACAGACTTAAGCATTGCTACAGTTGAGAAAATCTCATTGTAGTCAACACCTTGAACTTGTCGAAAACCTTTTTGTGACAAGTCGAGCTTTGTAGATAGTAACACTACTATAAGCGTCTGTCTTCCTCTTGAAGATCCATTTATACAATATGGCTTGCCGATCATTGGGCAACTCCACCAAAGTCCATACTTTGTTCTCATACATGGATCCCATCTCAGATTTCATGGCCTTAAGCCATTTCCCGGAATCTGGGCTCATCATCGCTTCCTGATAGTTCGTAGGTTCATTATGGTCTAGTAACATGACTTCCAGAACAGGATTACTGTACCACTCTGGTGCGGATCTTACTCTGGTTTACCCACGAGGTTCGGTAGTAACTTGATCTGAAGTTACATGATCATCATCATCAGCTTCCTCACTAATTGGTGTAGGAATCACTGGAACTGGTTTCTGTGATGAACTACTTTCCAATTCGGAAGAAGGTACAAATTACCTTATCAAGCTCTACTTCCCTCCCACTCACTTCTTTCGAGAGAAACTCCTTCTCTAGAAAGGATCCATTCTTAGCAACGAGTGTTTTGCCTTCGGATCTGTGATAGAAGGTGTACCCAATAGTTTCCCTTGGGTATTCTATGAAGACGCACTTCTCCGATTTTGGGTTCGAGCTTATCAGGTTGAAACCTTTTTCACATAAGCATCGCAACTCCAAACTTTAAGAAACGACAGCTTAGGTTTACTGCTAAACCATAGTTCATATGGTGTCGTCTCAACGGATTTAGATGGTGCCCTATTTAAAGTGAATGCAGCTATCTCTAATGTATAACTCCAAAACGATAGTGGTAAATCGGTAAGATACATCATAGATCGCACCATATCCAATAAAGTGCGGTTATGACGTTCGGACACACCATTACTCTATGGTGTTCCATGTGGCATGAGCTGTGAAACTATTCCACATTGTTTAAAATGAAGGCCAAACTCGTAACTCAAATATTTTTCTCTACGGTCAGATTGTAGAAACTTTTATTTTCTTGTTACGATGATTCTCCACTTCACTCCGAATATCTTTGAACTTTTCAAATGTTTCAGACATGTGCTTCATTAAGTAGATATACGCATATATGCTCAAATCATCTGTGAAGGTCAGAAAATAACGATACCCTGCCACGAGCATCAACACTCATTGGACCGCATACATCGGTATGTATTATTTCCAACAAGTTAGTAGCTCGTTCCATTGTTCCGGAGAACGGAGTTTTAGTCATCTTGCCCAAAAGGCACGGTTCGCAAGCATCAAATGATTCATAACCAAGTGATTCTGAAAATCCATCTTTATGGAGTTTCTTCATGCGCTTTACACCGATATGACCCAAACGGCAGTGCCACAAATAAGTTGCACTATCATTATTAATTTTACATCTTTTGGCATCAACATTATGAATATGTGTATTACTATGATCAAGATTTAATAAACCATCACCATTGGGTGTATGACCATAGAAGGTTTTATTCATGTAAACGGAATAACAATTTATTCTCTATCTTAGATGAATAATCGTATCGCAATAAACATGATCTTATCATATTTATGCTCAACGCAAACACCAAATAACATTTATTTAGGTTTAACACTAATCTCGAAAATATAGGGAGTGTGTGATGATGATCATATCAATCTTGGAACTACTTCCAACACTCATCGTCACTTCCCGTTCAACTAGTCTTTGTTTATTCTGTAACTCATGTTTCGAGTTACTAATCTTAGCAACTGAACAAGTATCAAATACTCAGGGGCTACTATAAACACTAGTAAGGCACACATCAATAACCTGTATATCAAATATACCCGTGTTCAATTTGCCATCCTTCTTATCCACCAACTATTCAGGGCATTTCCGCTTCCAATGACCGTTTCCTTTGCAGTGTAAGCACTCAGTTTCAGGCTTTGGTCCAGCTTTGGCCTTCTTCGCAGGAGTGACAACTTGCTTGTCATTCTACTTGAAGTTCCCTTTCTTTCCCTTTGCCCTTCTCTTGAAACTAGTGGTCTTGTCAATCATCAACACTTGATGCTCTTTCTTGATTTCTACCTTCGTCGATTTCAACATCATGAAGAGCTCGGGAATCATTTTCGTCATCCCTTGCATACTATAGTTCATCATGAAGTTCTAATAACTTGGTGATGGTGACTAGAGAACTCTGTCAATCACTATCTTATCTGGAAGATTAACTCCCACTTGATTGAAGCGATTGTAGTACCCAGACAATCTGAGCACATGCTCACTAGTTGAGCGGTTCTCCTCCATCTTTTAGCTATAGAACTTGTTGGAGACTTCATATCTCTCAACTCGGTTATTTGCTTGAAATATTAACTTCAATTCCTGGAACATCTCATATGGTCCATGACGATCAAAACGTCTTTGAAGTCCCGATTCTAAGCCGTTAAGCATGGTGCACTAAACTATCAAGTGGTCATCATATTGAGCTAGCCAAACATTCATAACGTCTGCATCTGCTCCTGCAATAGGTCTGTCACCTAGCGGTGCATTAAGGACATAATTCTTCTGTGCAGCAATGAGGATAAACCTCAGATCACGGATCCAATCCGCATCATTGCTACTAACATCTTTCAACACAAATTTCTCTAGGAACATATCAAAATAAACATATGAAAGCAACAACGCGAGCTATTGATCTACAACATAATTTGCAAATTACTACCAGGACTAAGTTCATGATAAATTTAAGTTCAATTAATCATATTACTTAAGAACTCCCACTTAGACAGACATCTCTCTAGTCATCTAAGTGATCACGTGATCCAAATCAACTAAACCATGTTCGATCATCACGTGAGATGGAGTAGTTTTCAATGGTGAACATCACTATGTTGATCATATCTACTATATGATTCACGCTCGACCTTTTGGTCTCCGTGTTCCGAGGCCATATCTGTATATGCTAGGCTCGTCAAGTTTAACCTGAGTATTCTGCGTGTGCAACTGTTTTGCACCCGTTGTATTTGAATGTAGAGCCTATCACACCCGATCATCACGTGGTGTCTCAACACGAAGAACTTTCGCAATGGTGCATACTCAGGAAGAACACTTATACCTTGAAATTTAGTGAGAGATCATCTTATAATGCTACCGCCGAACTAAACAAAATAAGATGTATAAAAGATAAACATCATATGCAATCAAAATATGTGACATAATATGGCCATGATCATCTTGCGCCTTTGATCTCCATCTTCAAAGTACTGTCATGATCTCTATCGTCACCGGCATGACACCATGATCTCCATCATCTTGATCTATATCAATGTGTCATCACATGGTCGTCTCGCCAACTATTGCTCTTGCAACTATTGCTATCGCATAGCAATAAAGTAAAGCAATTATTTGGTGCTTGCATCTAATGCAATAAAGAGACAACTATAAGGTTTCTGCCAGTTGCCGATAACTTCAACAAAACATGATCATCTCATACAACAACTTATATCTCATCACGTCTTGACCATATCACATCACAACATGCCCTGCAAAAACAAGTTAGACGTCCTCTACTTTGTTGTTGCAAGTTTTACGTGACTGCTACGAGCTGAGCAAGAACCGTTCTTACCTACGCATCAAAACCACAACGATAGTTCGTCAAGTTAGTGCTGTTTTAACCTTCGCAAGGACCGGGCGTAGCCACACTTGGTTCAACTAAAGTTGGAGAAACTGACACCTGCTAGCCACCTCTGTGCAAAGCACGTCGGGAGAACCAGTCTCGCGTAAGCGTACGCGTAATGTCGGTCCGGAACCTTTCCGATGTCCGAATATAGTCGTCCAATATATCGATCTTTATGTCTCGACCATTTAGAGACTCCTCGTCATGTCCCCAATCTCATCCGGGACTCCGAACTCCTTAGGTACATCAAAACTCATAAACTCATAATATAACTGTCATCGAAACCTTAAGCGTGCGGACCCTACGGGTTCGAGAACTATGTAGACATGACCGAGACATGTCTCCGGTCAATAACCAATAGCGGAACCTGGATGCTCATATTGGCTCCCACATATTCTACGAAGATCTTTATCGGTCAAACCGCATAACAACATACGTTGTTCCTTTTGTCATCGGTATGTTACTTGCCTGAGATTCGATCGTCGGTATCTCAATACCTAGTTCAATCTCGTTACTGGCAAGTCTCTTTACTCGTTCTGTAATGCATCATCCCGCAACTAATTCATTAGTCACATTGCTTGCAAGGCTTATAGTGATGTGCATTACCGAGAGGGCCCAGAGATACCTCTCCGACAATTGGAGTGACAAATCCTAATCTCGAAATATGCCAACTCAACATGTACCTTCGGAGATACCTGTAGAGCTCCTTTATAATCACCCAGTTACGTTGTGACGTTTGGTAGCACACAAAGTATTCCTCAGGTAAATGGGAGTTGCATAATCTCATAGTCATAGGAATATGTATAAGTCATGAAGAAAGCAATAGAACATACTAAACGATCAAGTGCTAAGCTAACGGAATGGGTCAAGTCAATCACATCATTCTCCTAATGAGGTGATCCCGTTAATCAAATGACAACTCATGTCTATGGCTAGGAAACTTAACCATCTTTGATTCACGACCTAGTCAAGTAGAGGCATACTAGTGACACTATGTTTGTCTATGTATTCACACGTGTATCAAGTTTCCGGTCAATACAATTCTAGCATGAATAATAAACAGTTATCATGAAATAAGGAAATAAATAATAACTTTATTATTGCCTCTAGGGCATATTTCCTTCAGACCTACCATCACATCAGGAATAGAACATGATCCAGGGCCAGAGGCCAGACAAGGCTTGAAACCCTCCAACAGATAAGATTGACTACGAGAAAACATCAATTAAGAAAACTAAAACACGGGACCAGGGATGCAGGCGAGAGAAGCAGCAGCTTCAGTGGGGTGCCAAGTCAGGAACTATAGTATCTCCATCTGTCAGCCACCAATCCAAAGAACTCACGACCTCTAGCCGTGCGACGCCCGATAGAGTTATTTGCTACTCGCTCGACTAGCTTTGCTCCCAGCTTCAGCATCCTTTTTTCTGGCTGATTTGTCTGCAAAATTGACCGATCGGCCACCTACCTCACGGTCTCGCACACCCCGCGTGACAGTCACCACACGTTCCCGCAGTTGTCATGGTCCGGACCCTCTTCAATGTCCGTTTAACTGCAGTTGCCATGTTGATGAACTACAGTTGCCATGTTGGACAACTACAATTGCCATGGTTGCTCAACTGCAGTTGCCATCTCAGGTCAAGTGCCAGATGCCATTTAGGACAACTGCAGTTGTTGCCATGTATGGTCTGATTTACTATAGTTACCATGATTTGAAAACTTTAGAGGTTGCCACCTACTAACACTAAGCAGTTGCCATGCATGGTCTGGTTTACTACACTTGCCATGATTTAAAAACCTTAGGAGTTGCCACCTACTAACACTAGACAGTTGCCGTGTAGCGCTACAAAGAGACATGGCAAAACAACATGTTCGGGTAAAAAAGAGAGTTGTCATCTACTTACAAGCACACTAGGGCAGTTGCCGTGTACCCTGCAAAACACATGACAACTGACATGTTCAGGTAAAAAAAATAGAGTTTCCATCTGCTTACAAGCACGCTAGGGCAGTTGCCATGTACACTGCAAAACGCATGGCAACTGGCAGCTTGGGTATGGAGAGAGGAGACGGGCGTGTGGGCGAGATGGCAAATGCCCACACACCAGCCCTTATGCGTGAGTTAAAACTGATGTGTGGGCGAACTGCTAAACACCCATACACCGGCCCCTTCGTGTGGTGAAACGGACGTGTGGGCGACCGGGTGAATGCCCACACACTAACCCAGTCCTACGTGGCACCAAAACATGCCTAGATTCGCGCACCCACAAACGGACGCGGATCCACGCGTGTGGGCGTTAGTGTTTCCATTTTTTTATCATGTTTAGGGAATAATCATATCCATCTACCCAAGAAATCAGTGAGACCGGTAGAAAAGAAAACCAATGAGACAATGAGGAGTAGAGTTTAATTAGATCAAAAGCACATTTGTTCAGGCTCCACATCAACCAAGCAGCCAAACAAGTAAAAAACTGATGGCCAATAAACTCATCCTAACCACTGAAGGCACAATTTTTATTATCTTTCCAACCCATTTTAAGCAAATTATCTTTAGTTACAATGATTTTTTAGCCATGAGCCACAAAAGAAATTTGATCTTAGCTGGGACATTGGTTTTCCACAAAAAATTCCGTGGAAAGCCAATGTCAGATTTAACCAAAAACAAATACAAAGATACATAAAATAAATTTCCTATCGGTTGTCAGCGACTCAGCGTCCACTTAATGTGTTGTTTACCCCCATTCATTTGAATTTCATCACATCTAGTTTTCAAGCTATTCAAAGGCCAAGGGATTCGCCATACAAAGTTCTTCCAAAAGTAAAAGTATCCCACCCTTTCTCAATAGTAAACCGAGTGCTCTAGCTTGTTGATCGATTGATTGTTGAATCTTTGCTTGCTTTCATTTTTAGTGACACTTCCTTCACCCTATTTGGATCTTGTAACTCTCTTACGAATTGCCACTCTCCACCTCCACCTGACCACCTCCATGCACTGCATCTTTGTGGTCTTTGTTGTAGGCTCCCACGCCCATGATGTTAATCCTACCATCGCCCTACACCATCTCTCACATATGGCGGAGTCGTGTCACGCCTCGTTTAGCGCGCGTGCGCGCACACACACCCACATTTCATCGGCCATTGCCACATCTAGATAGCACAGTGTTCGCCGTGAAAGCGAGTGATCCACCAGCGTTTCCAAGTCAAGCATGACAAAGGAGGAGTGGCATGAAAAAAAAAGATGGAACATGGTTCTAAAACAGTTGTTGTCGCTTCATCCTAAATTTTGGTGTATTTTGTTTTGCACATTGGAGGGCGGCGACGCCTCGCTAATCGACCCCCCCCCCCCCATCATTTATCTTCCTTTTTTTTGAGGAAAGGCCATCATGACTAGTTTTATTGAAACTCAAATTAGGTTTAGATCGTCTACGAGCTTGCTGACAACAATGTCAGGAGACTCGTCCAACCAGCTAAAAGAAGTCTTATTACAATAATAAAAATGAGCTAGCACGTGAGCCGCTGATTTACAAGGTCGATAACAGTGCTTAAAAATGACCTTCCCAATTGAATTACTAGTGTCTAGACATTCTGCGAAAATGGCCGCTGCAGTGTCCCACCAAGTTGTTTGACCATTGCAAAAACTGATGACCTGTAGAGGATCTGATTCCGCTTCCACTCGATTACATCCGAGGGCGTTCGCAAACACAAGGCCATCTCGCATGGCCAAAGCTTCAGTAGTAATTATATCCCGCTGCAAAAGGAATGAATTTGCATTGAGCTCTACATGTTGTGTCATAATAGTACCAAACTTCAAATGGTCGTCCTCACAAATTATTAAGCGCATCTGTGTCTGTGTCGTAAACATAAACGGTAGGGCATAGAAACAAAATAGAAGCACGCCCGGTGGGACTCGAACCCACAATCGCCTGATTAGAAGTCAGACGCCTTATCCATTAGGCCACGGGCGCTGTTGTGATCACAGAAATAATATCCGCCTATTTATTCTTTGCGAGCAGTGGGCAGACTCAAAGCACAAAAATTAAATGTCTGCGTGCATAAAATACAAATTCTGATTTTAGATACAAGAATGAATACATGGATAGACCTGCAAAGTCAATCACGCCTTATATTTTGGGAAGGAGGGGGGTATCAACCATGAATGCTTTAACGTTGGACACATATTTGATTTTGCCTACAAAAAAAGAACACTTATTTGATTGATCACCAACAAGTGGTACGTGGGAGAATTTGCCGATCAATTATTTAAGTGTCGTTACAAAGAAGGGGTCCACTTTGGTGCAACATTTACGATAAAAATATACCTTGGAACACTCATATAACCTATCAAGAATATGGTCGTCAAATATCGGGCCAATTTGCAAGAAATAATGGTTCAACGGACAACAAGAGAACTTCCTTTCTTTATCTTCTCATCTCTTCGCAGCACCTCGGGAATTAATCCGTTTCACATAGTAGGTTTCATCTCAACATGAATAGCCCACTTTCTGAAGGCAAACTCGTATTTATTAGGCTGGTCACAATGGCCAAGAACATAAGCTAGTAACTTACACACTTCCCTAGACTATGTTACTACCTTTATAGTGGGTAGAAACATCTATGTAGTGTCATGCAACGATGTATTTATTAGGTTATAGACTCATTGTTTCTTGGAGTGTGTGATGTTCCGGTAACTTAGCTAGTTACCACAAGCACCTCTCTCTTCATTAAATATGTGCCACATAAGCAAAGTTGTATTGGAGTGTGTGATGTTACTCCTAAGTTCCTCTCCATTGTGACCAGCCTTATAGCCACATGACTATGTATGTGTGGGCTGGGGGTGGGGGGTATGGGGACCAATGCCCCCCCTCTCCCTAAAAAAATCCGATTCTACAAATTATCACAACTATACTTTTCATTTTACAATCACTAGGGTGCATATGCTGCCTCCTTGAAAGCTCTACGCAATATAGTGATCCAAAACGGCTTCTCTGCAAGATCACATCACTCACAATTGTGACCAGACTTGTTACTGTTGGGCCTGTAGATGACACTACAAAGCTGCACAATGACATGTTAAGTAATGAGATTATTGTCCAAAATTTGCTCCATATTTTGGATGTTGACATTGATGAAATAAAGGAAGAAGCCATTATTCCATGAATCGTACTCCCCCTTGATGCAGGAATAGATGGATAATGTTTACATTGTATCATATTTCATATGATGTTTTTTTACTTTCTTTCCTTTTCTCTTGTTTGTTTCTTAAGACGTTATATTGCCCTACTTCGGATAATGATTGACATGGTTCAAATGAGATATTGTTCTTCATCTTTTAACCGCCATTCTTTACTTTTTTTTAACCCGGGTGTCAGTGAAGTTGAACAACAATGCGTAGTCGCGGCTCAATGTTGAGCTGCCTTGGCCAACACTTGCTCGACCCGATCCCAAATTTTTGTTGCGAGTTGTGTGTGGTCAGATATGTTTTTTTTAAACGAGGCAAAAGAAGTTAGTTAGAGGAAAACCGGACGAAAATCTAAATTACAAACCCCACAAAGGGCACACACGGACGACCTGGCTACCAACAAAATCACGACACAACCAACGACACAACCGTCGAGAGGTCAGATATGTATTGATTTATGCTGAAAGTATATAGGATTATATTGAGTTGGGACCCAGCTCCCACTCACCGCCGACTACAGCAGATTGGAGGGAGAGGGGCCGTTGAGGGCAATGGAAGAGAATACCAGAAGATAGGGGCCGGAAGGGGGTCAATCTCAGCACTAGGGCCAATCCAGAAGTCTCAGTTCTCGACGTCGGCTCAGAGTATTCCCACAATGTTCATATTTGCAAAGGCCTTTGCAGTTCAGACCTTTTTATTACGTGGATTATGATACGGACGTGGATTTCACTGGTGGAAAAAGGGCCTTTGGTCGTGGTTCGCAACTGCCATTAGTCGCGGTTGCGCAACTGCGACCAAACAGGCGCGACTAAAGGCCCCCCCCTTTAGTCGCGGTTGCTTAAGAACCGCGACTAAAGGCCCGTCCACGTGGGCGCCAGGCGGCCGTCGGGGCGGAGGACCTTTAGTCGCGGTTCTTCTGGCCAACCGCGACTAAAGGCCGCCGCAGGTTTAGGGTTTTAGCCCCCCCCCCCTAAACCTGTTTTCTGTTTAATTTGTATTGTTTTATTTCTTTTGTGCTTTATTTTAATTTTGAAGGAGTTTCACATATTCTACGGTACTACATACATGCACATGAATGTACAATTTCAAACAAATTTGAAATTAGAACCAAAAAGAATTCAAGAGGAATATACAATATATATTCAATATCATCGGATGACCATATACAATTTTGAACAAGTTTCCATGCATAATTTAATGCATATAAAGTTCTACGTCCTCGTAATGGTGTTCTCCTTTAGGATGGAGGACTTCCCTCCTGAACCATCCAGCTAGTTCCTCTTGAAGTGGTCGGAAGCGAGCTTCTGGACTAAGCATCATCCGGAGGTTATTCCTCTGAGCATTGGTATCACTCGGAACCCGCCGCTCAGAGGTGTATCTCCGGATCATCTCACAGACATAGTATGCACATAGATTGGTCCCCGCTGGCTGAATATCCTCACCATTCTTAGCCTTTGACCTTTTGAATTCTAGCTCTTTTTTGAATTCACCGACCTTTGTATCTACGAACCGTCTCCAAACCCTACGAGGCAAAGAAAATTAAATGAACAAGAGAGTTATTAGTTACTTGATATTAGGAAATGAACGAAATAGGCCGATCGATATAGAGCGCAAATGAATGAAAATAATTACTTCTGCAGCATTCTTCTCATGCCGCCCTAAAGCTTTGGATCCTTATTCAGAGAGTCGTGGACGAGACATTCTGAGGTGTCAACTTTAATTACAGCAGAATCCAGTGGAACCTGCGGACACGATACATGCACAGTACGTCATGCATAACTCATCGATTAGCCGGCCACATACCATGCATGGAGTAAACAAAAGAGAATGTGCTCAAGACAGAAACACTCACCCAAAATGGTAAGGAAATAGAATATCACTTTTGAGTTCCTGCTTTGTAAGAAACTGCCACAGGTCTACCTCCATGTCGGCGGGGTGATGCTCCAACACATATCCATTAACGATGTGTGGGTCAATGAACCCAACATCATGGATGTTCCTTACTCTGCATTCCTTAATCTTCATTCTGCATGTATAATAGCGGACACAACAATATAGTTAGGACATATATATAGTGCAGGCAATATAAACGAGATGGGGTAGAAATAAATCACTTACAGAACGTAGCAACTGATGATAGATTTGTCGAGCTCGCGCAGATTGAAAAGCTGGAACAATTCACTCAGATGAATTTGTACATAGTAATGTTTGAAGTGATGCTCATATCTAACTTCCGCATAAATATATTCTTTGGCGTTTTTATTTTTTATGTAACCCTTGTACCATTTCAGCAGACCTTCCATTTGTGGAGGTAGATCCTCTTCCTGCGCAGGCTCGACGAGAGGCCCATTCTTCACATATATAATTACTACCTCCTTCACTGGCGCCTCATCAAGGCCTAACAGTTCACGAAGAGTAATACCTAAGTTGGCCGCTTGTTCTCTGGCACTCGTTACAGTCAATCCATGTGCTGCCGCAGCTGCTATGATATCGGGGTCATCCGGACCGGCGGCTTTCACTATAAGCGGGGCAATCGATTGTTTACTTTGTTCCCCGAGCTGGGCAACTCGTTTCCCGCTTTTTTTACTTTCTAATTCCGTTTTCTCGGCCTCCTCCAAGGCTTTGTTCTCCTGGTTCTCCGCCCGCTCTTTCTTCTCCTTCAACATGAGTGCCTGCCTACGAAGTTCACGTGCATAGTCGTCAGGCAGATTCTTTGCGGCTTGGGACGGTGTGCTCAAAAATGACTTAGCCCACTTCTTTTGCTCATCAGAAACTACTGGCTTGGGCTCGGGCTCTCTTTTGTTCTTGCAGTCCGCCTTCCATTTTCTCATGATCAGCAGCCGCGGCCGCGGCAGTTTCCTCGGCACTACGTTCCCAAGGCCTTGTGGGGAGAGGCTTCAGTGATGGCTCCGGTACCTTTGTGGTCTTAGGTACATAAGGGTCCGGGTTAATAATCCAGGACTGCTTTTGCTTCTTTGCCGGAGGTGGATTGGGGGGCGGCATCTGATCACCCGCCGGACGAGGACTGGGGGGCGGCGTCTGATCACCCGCCGGACGAGGACTGGGGGGCGGCGTC
>NC_041385.1:833157509-833159660 GCF_002162155.2 Triticum dicoccoides
GACGGAGGTGTAGGTGAACCGCCACCACCACCACCACCACCACCACCGCCACCGCCACCACCACCACCGTAGGGGGGTGGACTTGTTGTCCTTGGCGCCTCGCCTGGAAACTTGATAAACTTCTTTTGCCATAGAATGAAATGGCGCTTGACATCTCCAAGTCTTTTCTCCCCTTCAGGTGTAGCAATGTCAATCTCCAGGTCCTCAAACCCTTGGACTATGTCCTCCACCGTGACACGAGCATAGCCATCTTGAATGGGGTTGTTGTGGTGGAGTGCTCCAGGTAAACATGGTAAAGCACTGCCGATGGCTACCTTCATGGACATGTTCCCGATAGGATAATACAGATGACATTCTTTCATCTCCTTTATATCGTCCACGGGGTAGCGAGGAGGCTCCAGTGCAGTAATTTCGACCACCAGAGGCTCCGGTGCAGTAATTTCGACCACCAGAGGCTCCAGTGCAGTAATTTCGATCGTCGGTGCATCTGCACCAGCCGATGGGGCCTCCGTGGAAGCCACACTGCTTCTCCGCTGTTGGCTTCTGAGATCCGCTGGATGATCTTCATGCTGCGCCCGAGCTGCATCTCTTTCGGCTACTAGTACACTCACGGTTTTCTTCATCACATCCATTTCCAATGCCAACCGCGCCACAACATCTGCTTCCCGATCCATCTTTCTCTTCCGGCTTCTGTAACCGTACGGGTCATCGTTCTGGGGGAACCCTATTTTCCACGGAATGTGCCCCATGCCTCGTACACGTCCTCCGTGTTCAGGATTCCCGAGGGCTTTTGTCAGCGCGTCGTTCTCTCTGTTGAACTTGATCTTCCCCTCTTGAGCATCCCTCATTGCGTCAATAAGGGCTTGGGTGGGTTTAATTATTTTGCCCCGGTAAACACACTCCCCTATCTCCGGGTTCAGCGTTCCCCCATGCCCGTACCACCAGCTTTTGGCCCTTGGGTCCCATCCCTCCGTACCTGGACGGATTCCTCGCGCCCTCAGCTCGTTCTCCATCTTCTCCCACCTAGGCTCCCAAAGGCGATACCCTCCTGGCCCCATAATATGATTGTACTCCTTCTTAGCCGCATTTTCCTTATTTTTTTTCGATATTTGAATGAACTGCTCCGATTTCTTTTGCTTCACAAATTCTGGCCAATCATGTTTCAGTTTCTCATATTGTCCTTTGAAATCTGGAGTCTTGTTCTGCTTGACAAAGTCATGGGCTAGACTTTGCTTGAATTTCCGGAATGCGTCGGTCATCTTATGAAGAGCGAACTGTTTGACTAGCCTCCTCCTCTCCTTGTTTTCCTCAATCTTGTTACCCTCCTCATCGAATTTGTTGTATTCCGGAGGTAGAACGAAATGTTCCATAAGCTTCTTGAAGCAATATATTTTTGTTCTCTTATCGACAAAAGTGAAACCAGCAATTCGTGCCTTCTTTGGCTTATTCCACTCCTGGACGGTGATCGAGACGTTGTCTCTAACAATGGCTCCGCATTGGTTGACAAACTTGGTGGCGTTCTTGCGGGGCTCCAGCGGCCTGCCGGTTGCACTGTCGACAACCTCGATGGTGCATGTTTCTCCTTGTTTCATCGTCTTGGTTGCGCCACGCTTTGACGACGTACTCGATTGTTTCGACGATCCGGCCGAGGGCTAAAATAAGAAAGAGAGTCGCGCGCGTTAGTACACACATATTTATTCAAATCAGTTAGTTCGTATCACCAGAGGCTCAATGTATATATATACCTCGGCGCTGGAGGTGGTTGCTACTTCCATTTGAAGATCGTCGTTTATCGACGTTTGTTCGGCATCATCTTGCTGACGGCGCCCTTCATCTTCACCGTCAAGGTTCAGATAAGAAGAGATATCATCTTCTTCTTGTCCGGTTGGCACATATAGAATATCGCCGTTTATGATGCCGAACATATGTGCTTCACCGTCCGGATCATAGTTGTCCATAATCGGGTCAGCTCTATCGTCCGCCATTATGTCAGTCCTGAAAACATGTAGTAAAAACAAATTAATTAAGTGAAGAAGGGGGGCGGTGGCGGTGGCGGTGGCGAAAGGGCGGTGGCAAAAGGAGGGGGCGAGGAAGGGGTGGGAGAGGGTGTCGCGGTAGAGCGCGAGACGGGGCGGCAGACGACGGCGTCAC
>NC_041385.1:833159670-833169418 GCF_002162155.2 Triticum dicoccoides
AAATAATATATCAAAAAATTAAGAAAAATAAAACTAATTCAATTCAAAATGTTAAAAATACAAATAATATATCAAAAAATTCAGAAAAATAAAACTAATTCATTTCAAAATCTTAAAAATACAAATAATATATCAAAAAATTAAGAAAAATAAAACTAATTCAATTCAATATGTTAAAAATACAAATAATATATCAAAAAATTCAGAAAAATAGAACTAATTCAATTCAATATGTTAAAAACACAAATATTATATCAAAAAATTCAGAAAAATAAAACTAATTCAATTCAAAATTCTAAAAATACAAATAATATATCAAAAAATTAAGAAAAATAAAACTAATTCAATTCAAAATAATATACCAGAGGCCGGCCGTCGGCTATGGTGGTACGGCCGGACTCTGCAGAGCGTCATGGACTACATCACGGCCGGCGATATCCCCCGCCTGCGCTACCCTCAGTTCGAGCCACGAGCGCCGCCCGACAGCAGCGACGACGACGGCGGCAACTTAGAAGGCGACGACTACCAGTACAACGGCGGCGGCTATGAAGACTACGAGTATGCATATTATACGCCTAGGCAGGGGTATGACTAAATCACTCCAAATTTCATGTACATCATTTCTTCCCTTGTGTCCCTGCTTGCTTACGATTGTGCCGTATCCATGGAGCATCCTCATCATTTAACTTAATGCTTGGGTCGGTGTTCACTTTGAAGGGCGGAATTTCAGCAAACATATTATAATCTTCTGACATGTCTGTCTTGTCCTCCACTCCCACGATGTTTCTTTTCCCTGAAAGAACAATGTGGCGCTTTGGATCATCGCATGATGTACTGATCGTTTTCTTATCTTTCCGTTTCCTCGGTTTGCTACTCATGTCCTTCACATAGAAAACCTGAGCGACATCTTTCGCTAGGACGAATGGTTCGTCAAGGTAACCAAGATTGTTGAAATCCACCATTGTCATTCCGTATTGCTGGTCCACCTTTACCCCACCTCCTGTTAGCTTGAACCATTTGCACCGGAACAAAGGGACCTTAAAGGAGGGTCCATAGTCAAGTTCTCATATCTCCTCTATGTAACCATAATATGTGACCTTTTGCCCATTCTCGGTTGCTGCATCAAAGCGGACACCACTGTTTTGGTTGGTGCTCTTTTTATCTTGGGCGATCGTGTAAAATGTATTCCCATTTATCTCGTACCCTTGGAAAGTCGTTATAGTCGAAGATGGTGTCTTGGCCAACATGTACAGCTGATCTACAACATCATTGTCATTCATTAAATGTTTTCTCAACCAACTGCCGAAAGTCTCCATGTGGGCCTTCCTAATCCAGGATTCAGGCTTCCCCGGGTTGTCCGAGCGTAAAATATTTTTGTGTTTCTCAAAGTACGGAGCCACCAAGCTGGAATTGGTCAGTACAGTGTGGTGTGCTTCAGTCAGAGAATGGTCGTCCATACATATCGTTGATTTCCTTCCGATCGTGCCTTTTCCACTTAGTCTCCCCTCGTGCCGCGATCGAGGAAGACCAATCGGCTTAAGGTCAGGAACAAAGTCAACACAAAACTCAATTACCTCCTCATTTCCATAGCCCTTGGCGATGCTTCCTTCTGGCCTAGCACGGTTACGAACATATTTCTTTAATACTCCCATGAACCTCTCGAAGGGGAACATATTGTGTAGAAATACAGGACCGAGAATGAAAATCTCTTCGACTAGGTGAACCAAGAGGTGCGTCATAATATTGAAGAAGGATGGCGGGAACACCAACTCGAAACTGACAAGACATTGGATCACATCGTTCTGTAACCGTGGTAGATCTTCTGGATTGATTACCTTCTGAGAGATTGCATTGAGGAATGCACATAGCTTCACAATGGCTACTCGAACATTTTCCGGCAGGAGCCCCCTCAGAGCAATCGGAAGCAATTGCGTCATAATCACGTGGCAGTCGTGAGACTTCAGATTTTGGAACTTTTTCTCCGCCATGTTTATTATTCCCTTTATATTGGACGAGAATCCAGACGGGACCTTCATACTGCTCAAGCATTCAAAAAAGATGACCTTCTCTTCTTTGGTCAGAGCGTAGCTGGCACGACCTTGAAACCATTCCGGATGCCGGTCATCAGGGTCTTTCAAACGTTGCTGGTCCTGCCGTGCTTCCTTTGTATCATTTGTCTTCCCATACACGCCCAAGAAGCTTAGGAGGTTCACGCAAATATTCTTCGTAACGTGCATCACGTCGATTGCAGAGCGGACTTCTAGGACTTTCCAATATTCTAGCTTCCAGAATATAGATTTCTTCTTCCACATGGCTGCGTGCCCGTCAGCTCCCTTCGGAACTGATTGTCCGCCAGGACCCTTTCCAAAGATGACTTTCAAATCCTTGACCATATCAAATACCTCATCACCAGTGCGTTCCGCAGGCTTCGGCCGGTGATCTTCCTTGCCGTTGTAATGCTTGCCTTTCTTTCTTACTGGATGAATTTTCGGAAGAAATCGACGATGCCCAAGGTACACGTTCTTCTTACAATTTGGTAAATGTACACTTTCAGTCTCATGTAAGCAGTGCGTGCATGCATTGTATCCCTTATTTGACAGTCCCGAAAGGTTACTAAGAGCAGGCCAATCGTTGATGGTTACGAAAAGCAACGCTCGTAGGTTAAATTCCTCTTTTTTGTGCTCATCCCACACACGGACACCAGGTCTGCCCCACAGCTGTAAAAGTTCATCAACTAATGGCCTTAGGTACACATCGATGTCGTTGCCGGGTTGCTTCGGACCTTGGATGAGCACTGGCATCATAATGAACTTCCGCTTCATGCACAACCAAGGAGGAAGGTTGTAGATGCATAGAGTCACGGGCCAGGTGCTATGGCTGGAGCTCTGCTCGCCAAAAGGATTCATGCCATCTGTACTTAGACCAAATCTTATGTTCCCTGCGTCAGCTGCAAAATCTTTGAACTCTCTGTCGATCTTTCTCCATTGCGTTCCATCTGCGGTGTGTCTCAACTCCCCGTCCGACTTACGGTCCTCTTTGTGCCATCGCAACAACTTGGCATGCTCTTTGTTCCTGAACAGACGTTTCAACTGTGGTATTATAGGAGCATACCACATCACCTTGGCGGGAACCCTCTTCCTGGGTTTCTCGCCCTCAACATCGTCACCAGGGTCATCGCCTCTGATCTTATAACGCAATGCAGTGCATACCGGGCATTCATTCAAATTCTCGTATTCACCGCGGTAGAGGATGCAGTCGTTGATGCATGCATGTATCTTCAGAACCTCTAAACCTAGAGGGCAGACAACATATTCTTCAACATTTTCAGCAAGTTTTCAAATGCCAAGTCAGCTACACCTGCCTGTGCCTTCCATTTCAGCAAATCCAGTGTGCAGCCCAGCTTTTTCAGACCATCATCGCATCCGGGGTACAACGACTTTCTGTGATCCTCTAACATGCGATCCAAATTCTCCCTCTCCTTTTCAGTTTCGCAGCGTCTCCGTGCATCAACAATGGTCCGACCAAGATCATCAATGGTCTCATCACGTGCCTCTTCTTCACCTTCACCTTCCCCTTCACCTTCCCCTTCACCTTCAGCATCCTCCATGAAAGTATCACCGAAATGAGCAAGATAGCTTTCATCGATGAAATCATCCCCTTCTTCATCTTCTTCCATTATAACCCCTCTTTCTCCATGCTTGGTCCAACAATTATAGCTTGGCATGAAACCGTGCCGAAGCAGGTGCAGGTGAACTTCTCTTGAGGAAGAGTAACCCTTCTGATTCTTACAGTCAACACATGGACAGATAACAAAACCCTTCTGCTTGTTCGCATTAGCCACTACGAGGAAATCTTTCAAACCCGTAGTGAACTCACGGGATAGTCGGTTACCGTACATCCATTGCCGATTCATCTGCATTATTATAATATAAAATATATAATTAACCATCATGCATTTGTTAAACTAACTAGCTATAAACAATAGAAATTAAACAATGAACAACACACATGCATATTTTATCAATGACACACATGCATGAAAGCTTCAAGTTGCTAACCGCGATCGAGGAGGAAAAAATAAATGAGGAACCTCAAGTGTGGCTCCAACACTTCATATCATGTTTGTTTCACCCTCTTGGGGCATTTCATCAAACACCTTGTGTGCATAAGAGGAACCAAAAGCAAACCTACACCCCCTTGTGAAGCTTGTGAAGAGAAGTGGCACCAAATGGCTAAGTGAGCGTGCTGAACTGGTATATATAGGGGAGGAGCTTTAGTCGCGGTTGGCCTAGCCAACCGTGACTAAAGGCCTTTGGGCACCTTTAGTCGCGGTTGGCCTGGCCAACCGCGACTAAATCCCCTCACGTGCACCAGCTGGCCACCGAGCGCCCTGGGCCCAGGCCTTTGGTCGCGGTTCGTCTGCCGAACCGCGACTGAAGACTTCATTAGTCGCGGTTCCTACAGTTTCGCGACTAATGGGGCTGGACGGAAGCCTCTTTTTCTACCAGTGTTTGCAAAGAACTAGTAGCACATAACTGCATGTACCTGCTGACTCTTTTGAGTTCTACTAGTAAGGCCCCGTTCAGCGTCACTCTGCTCCACGGCTCCGCTCTGGGAGCGGATGGAGCTGTAGTGCAAAATCTAGGAGCCAGCAAACAGCCGCCCCACAGATCCTAGGAGCGGTGGATTCCCGAACGGGGCGTAAGATCAAGTGGCGAAACCAAATACCATCTTGTTTGCACTTGTCGTAACTATGCAGATAGATCTGCCTTGCCGCACTTGAGCCTAGCACCCGGACCTGGTTGCGGCTCTCCGACATTTTATAGAGAAAAGGAAAGCACAAATTAAATCATTGAACGATCTTCTCCAATTCGACAAACCATGATCTATGCGCACAGTTTGAATATCCAACAATGACAGAAGCCAGGTCCAGTTAATGTTTCGGATGACGGTTGTCACCACAAAATTAAGTCATCACAAAGAGCATGCTTGCATCGATCTCTAACTTATTTAGTTCTCACTACCGAGCATCGCAAATCAGGGCCAAGAGGACTTGCAACCAAAGGCGTAATTGCTAAATTTATATTACCTCCCCCCAAATTACTTGTCTTCATGCAGGCAGGCAGGAAAGCAGGGGCATCAGCAGGGGCACGGTTCGCCGGGTGGGGGTGGCCATACCCGGCAGGCAGGAAAGCAGGGGCAACAAGCAGCTGCAAAGAATCATCAGCTCAGAATCAACGCCATGATATCAATTTGCTAAGGCAGAACATGCTTACCTGCAGGTTCACGTTGTGGTTGACCTGCAGGGGATGCGCCGGTGGAAGCTGCTCCTGCTGCTGTGCCGGCGGAGTGGCGGGGGTGCGAAAGTAGATCCAGACCAGGGCCACGCTGGAGACGAAGGAGAGCGCCCCCAAAGCGTAGTCCCAGTCCTCCGCAACAGCTCCCTTCTTCTTCACACCGCGCATGAAGCCCCCCAACGACGCAGGACACCATGAACCCTAGCTAGCACCGGCGGTGCCGAAGCAGAAGGCTGTGTGCGCCGAGTGAGCAAACGCAGTGGAAGACGAATGCCCCCCCCCTATATGTGTCTATGGGGGAGGGTATGGGGACCAATGCCCCCCTACCTAAAGAAGAAACGTCCAATTTTACAACTTACCATAGCTATACTTTCCATTTTACAATCACTAGGATGCATATGTTGCCTCCTTGAAAGCTCTATGCAATATAGTGATCCAAAAGTGTCCATGGAGAACCAAGAAGATGCCCTAAGTGTACTAGCATCACCCAAGAGAGGATCATGGATCGATAGCCTCCTCATTTGCACGGGAAGAGCTCGTGAATAAAGGCAAGATTGGGAGATATAATTTGGAAATGAGTATCATTATTTTTATCTATCTAACGGAACAAAAGAATTGATTTTTCTAGTCTTATTGATTCTTGAGAAGTTCATCTGAGACCAAGATAAGTGCATAGAAATAATCAAGCATCAACGGCTTCTCTGGAAGATCACAATACCATTGAGCTTTGAGGACTTATTCAACCATGAACAGGACACGACTATGAAGCTAAGCAATTCACTCACAGTTGTGACCAGACTTGTCACTGCTCAGCCTATAGACAACACTACAAAGCTGCACAATGACATGTCAAGCAATGAGATTGTTGTCCAAAATTCGTTCCACATTTTTGAGGTTGACATTGATGAACTAAAGGAACAAGCCATTGAAATTCTTGTAGCATTATCTACAAGCATGAAACAATTTTTCCATGAGAGGCTGCATCACATCGTACGTAAGGATAATGATATAGAGGCAGACCCGAATGAAAAAAAAGGAGAAAAGAGTGATTAGAAAAGTTGGGGAAGCACTGACCAGATTGTTTAGGGTCTCAAGTGCAAGAGGCAACATTGATCTTGTGACACCCCCGATTCAATCGTACACTAATCATACACGCAAACGTGTACGATCAAGATCAGAGACTCACGGGAAGATATCACAACACAACTCTAAAAATAAAATAAGTCATACAAGCATCATAATACAAGCCAGGGGCCTCGAGGACTCGAATACAAGTGCTCGATCATAGATGAGTCAGCGAAAGCAACAATATCTGAGTATAGACATAAGTTAAACAAGTTTGCCTTAAGAAGGCTAGCACAAACTGGGATACAGATCGAAAGAGGCGCGGGCCTCCTGCCTGGGATCCTCCTAAACTACTCCTGGTCGTCGTCAGCGGCCTGAACGTAGTAGTAGCTAGGCACCTCCGGTGTAGTAGGAGTCGTCGTCGACGGTGGCGTCTGGCTCCTGGGCTTCGACATCTGGTTGCGACAACCAGGTAGAAGGGAAAGGGGGAAAAGAGGAAGAAAAGCAACCGTGAGTACTCATCCAAAATACTCGCAAGCAAGGAGCTACACTACATATGCATGGGTATATGTGTAAAGGGCCATATCGGTGGACTGAACTGCAGAATGCCAGAATAAGAGGGGGATAGCTAATCCTGTCGAAGACTACGCTTCAGGCTACCTCCATCTTACGGCATGTAGAAGAGAGTAGATGGTAAGTTCACCAAGTAGCATCGTATAGCATAATCCTACCCGGTGATCCCCTCCTCGTCGCCCTGTTAGAGAGCGATCACCGGGTTGTATCTGGCACTTGGAAGGTTGTGTTTTATTAAGTATCCGGTTCTAGTTGTCATAAGGTCAAGGTACAACTCCAAGTCGTCCTGTTACCGAAGATCACGGCTATTCAAATAGATAAACTTTCCTGCAGGGGTGCACCACATAACCCAACACGCTCGATCCCATTTGGCCGGACACACTTTTCTGGGTCATGCCCGGCCGCGGAAGATCAACACGTCGTAGCCCTACCTAGGCACAACAGAGAGGTCAGCACGCTGGTCTAAATCCTATGCACGCAGGGGTCTGGGCCCATCGCCCATTGCACACCTGCACGTTGCGTGGGCGGCCGAAAGCAGAACTAGCCCCCTTAATACAAGAGCAGGCTTACGTTCCAATCCGGCGCGCGCCGCTCAGTCGCTGACGTCACGAAGGCTTCGGCTGATACCACGACGTCGAGTGCCCATAACTTTCCCATGTAGTTGGTTAGTGCGTATAGACCAAATGGCCAGACTCAGATCAAATACCAAGAACTCGTTAAGCGTGTTATTTTTAAGTATCCGCGGACGCCGACCAGGGCCAGGCCCACCTCTCTCCTAGGTGGTCTCAACCTGCCCTGTCGCTCCGCCATAAAGTAACAGTGGGGGGCCGTCAGGAACCCAGGCCCACCTCTACCGGGATGGAGCCACCTGTCCTTTCAGCCCCCTCATCAGAATCACTTGCGGGTATTCAACGAGCTGACCCGACTTTAGTCACCACATGTATCATGTATAAAGTATATAGTATATACCCGTGATCACCTCCCTAGTGATCACGGCCCGATAGTATAGCATGGCAGACGGACAAGAATGTAGGGCCACTGATGGAACACTAGCATCCTATACTAAGCAGTAGGATAGCAGGTAAGGGTAACAACTGTATCAACAATGACAGGCTATGCAGCAGAATAGGATTAACCGAAAGTAGTAACATGCTACACTACTCTAATGCAAGCAGTATAGAGAAGAATAGGCGATATCTGGTGATCAAGGGGGGGCTTGCCTGGTTGCTCTGGCAAGTAGGAGGGGTCGTCAACACCGTAGTCGATCGGGGCAACAGCGACGTCAGTCTCGTAGTCTACCTGAGAGAAGAGGGGGAAGAAACAATAAATATAATGCAAACATAAGCATGACGATGCATGACAAGACAATGAGCGGTGCTAGGTGTGCCCTAACGCGGTAGTAGGTGATACCGGCGAAGGGGGAAAACATCCGGGAAAGTATCCCCAGTGTTTCGTGTTTTCGGACAAATGAATCGAAGGGGAAAATTTGTGTGTTCGCTATGCTAGGGATGCGTGGCGGACGAACGGGCTGCGTAACCGGATTCGTCTCGTCGTTTTGAGGAACTTTCATGTACAAAGTTTTTCCATCCGAGCTACAGATTATTTTATATTAATTTTTAAAGAATTAATTCATTTTCTAATTTATTTTAATTCCAAAATTTAATGTTAAATTGCTAGATGTACCCAGCACAGTGTACTCAAAAATGTACACTGGCTGACATGTGGGACCAGGGGACCCAATTGACCGGCCAAACTTTGACTGGTCAACAGGGGGTGGGGCCCTCTGTCATTAACGACCTAGTTAACTAACAGGATTAGTTAGACTAATTAAGTAGTCAATAGGTTAATTAACATGATTAATTAGGTTTAATTAATTAATTAATTTAATTATTATTTACTTTACTTTATTATTATTATTTTTAACGTTCTCAGGGGCTGGGGCCTCCTTGTCATAGGCCCACGGGCGCTAACGAGCGCCGGGTTCACGGGCATATGGGCGACTGGACCAGGGCGCTGGCGTCGCCCGGGCGAAGACTGAGCCCGACCTGGGGTCAAGGCAAGGCCTGCGAGTGGTAGGGGCGGGAGGCCACGCGGGGCAGGGCGCGCCCGCGGGCGGAGCGAAGCGGGACGGCGGACGGTGCGGTGGCCGCGAGCAGCGCGCGAGCGGCAGAGGCCAGCGGTGGCGGGCGGCGAGCGTGGTGGCTGCGGCGGAGGAGCCGGCGGCATCCGCATGGCAAAGGGGCACGGGTGCGTGCGCGTGCGGTCTTCGCGGCGACGACGGGCATGACAACGAGGCATGCGTGGCTGGGGAGAGCTGCGCGAGGACGGGGTCGAGGCGCGCCTGGGGCGCGAGTAGTGCCGCAAGGCGAGGAGCGGGCGCGTGCGCGAAGGGAGGGAAGCATGGCCGAGCGCGTGCGGGGCAGAGGCAGGGAAGCAGAGAGCACAGCGGGGGCCGTCGAGGCCGCAGGCGAGCGCGGAGCCGCGCGGGTGCGGGACGGCGTGCACGACGATGTCCGACAGTGGGGAAAGGGGAGTACGAGGAGAGGGAGGTGCTCACGGCGAGGCCGTAGAGAACTGGCAGCGGGCTCGAGGAAGAGTCGGGGAGGTCCGACGAGGAGGCATTGGCGACGGGGACGGGGAGCGTCGGCGACGGAGAGGACCGTGGAGATGGCGTCCGGCGATGGGTCGCAGGGGGGTTCGAGCGGCGCGGTCGATCCCACGAGGGAGAGGCGCGGGAGATCCGGGGATGGCAGCGGGCATCGGGGCGCCGACGAGGTGCGGCAAGGTGGCACGCGGCATCGGCGGGGGTCGGA